>NC_092425.1:7102462-7419300 GCF_036169615.1 Heliangelus exortis
TTATTAGAGGAGAAAAATCTCCAGGACTCCACTTCCCAACATGATTCACATGACATCTCCAAAGTCAGCATGTCCCTGTCCTGACTGCTTGAGGAGCAGCAATGTGGTCTCACCTCATCAGAGTGCCCAGCCTGCAGTTAGCCTGGAACTGCAGCCATCCAGGTTAGTGAGAAACATCCTTTTCCACTTCAGCTCTTCATAAGCTTTCATCTTTTCTTGATGGAAGAGTAGCTTGCCCAAGCTACCTGGACACCTTGAAGGGAATTTTCTGGAAGGCACTGCAGTAAATTTCACCCTTGATAATACAGCATGCACTCTGCCCTGTACCTACCCATTGCACCCAGGCCAGTGCCACTCCCAGCTCAAACCTGGCAGGCTTGTCCTCAAGTCCATCATCACTTCCCTGCAGAATGATGAGTTTTTTTGCCTGCAGAGACAGGGAACAGAAAATATGAGGCAGCTCATTAGTTCAAGATCTCTCCATTCATGGTCACTTTTCAAATAATCTGCTCTTTGAGAAAAAGCTTTTCATTAGAGCTGAATAGGGAAGTAAGAGATAGCAAGTTGAACAAGAAACCTCAAGAGCAGCCAGAACTGTGGCTGCCTGTTCTTTCTACCACCACCGTATTTTAGACAGCGCTTGCATTTTCCCCTCTGAACAAAGAGGGAAGGAGTCTGGAAATTAATTAAATGCAGTAGTCTGTGAGCCTTGCACATACAATCTCAAAATTACTCAGTCACTTCAGTCTTGTTTAAAAGCTAATGAAATGCCTTAGGTGCCAGATAAGGAACATGGCAAAACTCTGGCAGAGAATTATCACCTGTGGTCCTGAAGTACAAAAAAGCAACTCCTAAATGGCAAAAGCAGCCCATAAATTTTGAAGTGATTAATAATGCATCATAAAATGATCCTCAATTAAGCAGCTGTTAATTTAACATTAGCTTTCCCTGTGCTAAGGCACTGAACTAGCTGCACTGTTACTTTCACTTTTGCTTTTCTTCCAGAGGTAAAGCTAATGCAAATATTACAGACCACCTATAGCTGAGAGTGCAGTGTGAAGTAAACTTCTCTTACAAGAGGGTAATATGAATATTATCTGTGGCCTCACAGCTTATTTCCACTTCTGAGATAGCTCTCTGGCCAAACAGTGAAATAAATGAGGTGTGTTCTGAGTGTTTCTGAGAAGCTGGGGCTGCAGTCAGCTTTTGACAGCTGCAGAGAGGAAGCTGCGATGTTCCAGTCCTGGTGAAGCCCAAGCTGCCTCAAACTGGTATCACAGAAGTGCTTTTCCTTTTCTCTTTGTCTAGTATTTTGTGGTTCTGGGGTGCTTTCATTGGTTTAGCTGTTTCTTGATTTTTTTGTTTGGTTGCTTGGTTGTTTTGGTTTTTTGTCGTTTCATTTTGCTTTGGGGTTTTTTGTGTGTGTTTGGTTTGTTTGTTTGTGGGTGGTTTGTTTGTTTTTCCTGTCCCTGGCTTGAAAAGATACCCAGTGCTGAATTACATCCTCTTTCATCCATCCTGCCCACCACAATAACTCCTGTTAGCCCAAGGACTTCCTTGTGCTAAGTGTTGGGGCAGAGAGGAGCCAGCCAGGGAGGGGGTCAGGATCTGACCATCTACACCACCCCAAGTCTCTTCAAATCAGCTTTGCAAACCAAAAAGAAAAAAAAAGAAAGAAACAAACACACGGACAAGTTTGCTCTTACTTATCACCTCTTTTTTTTTTCCTCTTAGAACCCTGATTCTTCTTCCAGCTGTGCCAACCATCTCCATCATCCTGTTCTTCCACCAGGCACTTTTTCTCCCCCTTCCATACCTGCTGTCCTCTCTGTCTTCCATTCACTCATCATCTCAGTGCTTAGGTCAGAATTAAGCCTGTGGGTTTCATCAGATTGAAGCATTAGCAGTGTTGGTCTCCCCCCTTTAGATAGCACACCACTAAAGCTCTTAATGTTATACATGGATTTATGGGGTTTTTTTTTATACTTTCTTCTTTATTTGAAGCCTTCTTTAACTTTTATTGGTGCTTTTTTTTAATTGAAAAATATATTATTGACTAATAAAATACTACTTATTTAGAACATTCCCCAGAATTTTGGTAAATGGTGTAAACAAAGGAAATAAGTGTATGTTACTACTGGACTCCTTTGGGTGACTGAGCAGATGCATTCAGAGTCTGGTTATTAATCAAGGAGCTGTAATTTAGGCAAATCTGGTGTATTCCTTCCTTCTTAGGTAAAAGTAGCACTGAATATATGGGGGCCACAGCCTGTACTACAGATTAAACATGTGCTGCCCCCGAGCAATGAAACAGCAATGAAACAGCAAATAAACCTTTTAGTTCTGGGAAACTTGAGATGCCTTTTGAGGAACCACTTTAAACATGGCATCTTTTAAGGACTAAAACCAACTTGAATCTTCTCGGTACATCACAGCCTGTACAGCTTTATCCTCAGGCCTGCTGTGAAGCATTAGCCTTATTTTACAGATGGTAACCAGAGTCAATAAACATTTACACATGTGAGAAATCAACTGTCAGATAAAGAATTGAAACCAGTTCTTCCAAATTCCTGTGAAGCTTCTAACTACTGGATTACCCTGCCCTGAGGGCTGACATAGCCCTTTCTGCTTCTTCAACCACAGTGATGCATGGGAAGAAAAAGAAATATTCACATTTCATATTTACCATTCTTGAAGGAGACCAGAATACTACAGGAGTAACACCTTCAATTGTCCATGCTTTTACCTCCTGAAGCAAGCTGCATGCTTAAATTACATTTTCCTTCCTGGCAGGGAACAGTTAATGCAGAAAACTGTGGCTTGGTGTGGTTTAATTACAGTCCATCAGCTGTGTGGGAAGGGCTTGCTGAGTGATGTCTTTGAGCTACGTTTTACATACACCACAAACACCAAGCAAGTGGGATTTGGCAGGTAAAGAGCCATACTTTCAGAGTAATTATGTGATATTAATTAGTGATATGGGAGAAGAGGTGCATCTTTGCCTATAATCACAAAATCATCGAGCTGGAAGGGACCCCTGGAGATCATCTGGTCCAACCCCTCTCATAAAGCAGGATTGCTTAAAGCACATTGCACATTTTTGCATCCATACAGGTTTTGAACATCTTCAGAGAAGACTTCACAACTTCTCTGAGAAGCCTGTTCCAGTGAACCCTCATGGAGAAGTTGTTTTTCCTCATGTTTAAATTGAACTTCCTGTGTTTCATTTTGAGCCTGTTGCCCCTGTTGCTGGGCACTACAGAGAGGAGTCTGGCTCCATCCCCCTTACACTTGCTCTTTAGATATTTATAGACACTAGTACTGTCTCCTCTGTCTTCTCTCCAGGCTGAACAGTCCTAGCACTCAACCTTTGCTCCTGAGAGGTATCCCAGTCCCCCAAGCCATCTTTGTTGCCCTCCACTGGACTCTCTCCAGTAGATCCCTCCCTCAACCTACTGGTCACACTCTTCCTACTGCATCCCAGGATACCACTGGCCTTTGTGGTCCCAAGGACACAGGAGATGGCTCACTGATAACTTACTGTCTAGCAGGGCTTCAGGATCCTTCTCCTCAGGGCTGTTTTCCAGCTGGTCTGCCTCTAACCCTAATGCCTGGTCCCAGTTGCAGGACCTTGCATTTGCCATTGTTGGACCTCATTAGCTTCCTCTCTGCCCATCTCTCCAGCCCATCCAGATCTCTCTGGATGGCAGCACAGTCCTATGGTGTGTGTCTGCTCTTCCTCCCAGCTTTGAATCATCAGAGAACTAGTTGTGGATATGCTGTTACCTCACCTAGGTCACTGGTGAACATGTGGAACAAAACCAGCCACAGGTCTGAGCCTTGGGTAGCACCACTGGCTCCTCCAACTCAACTCTGCACCACTGACCATGACCCTCTGAGCTTTCTCATTCAACCAGCTCTCAATCCACCTTGCTGTACACTCCTATCATCCACACTTCCTGAGTTTCTTAATGAGGATGTTATGGGAAACAGTGTCAGAAGTCTTGCTGAAGTCAAGGTAGATTACACCCACTGCTCTCCCCTCCTCTAACCAGCAAGATGTGTCATCACGGGTTGGACATCATTGAAAGCTATCAGATTGGCTCAAACAGGATTTACCTTTGGTGAATCCAAGGTGTTTTGCCTTTGTTTTACCAAGCATGATTTCCCCTTGGTGCCCACTCCTGGTAACTTCTTTTCTTCCACGTGTTTGGAGCTGGTCTCCTCAGTGAGTGACCATTTGCACCTCCACACCTTTATTCCTGCTGGCAGCACTCCCTGCCCACAGGCTGCTGGTGCCCCAGTACAGGTTTGTCCCTTTCCCAGCTTCCAAAAACCTCCAGAAGAACTTTTTGATGGCCCTTTTCTCCACACTGCCCTTCCCCAGTGAGGACTTCCCAACACTGGAGCTGGTCTCACCAAGTGTAATAATCTTTTATGTAATAAATTGCCTTAGTGAGGGAGGGAGAAGGAGCAAGCTGTGGCATGAAAAAAACTTTTCCCAGCAGGTCAGGAGCAGCCCAGCACAGGACCAGATACCAGAGGAGGAGAGAAAGCAGAGTTATTCCTACCAGTAAATCACACAAGCATGGCACAGCCTTCTCACCAGGCAGGTCTGCACTGGCACAGGTACTCAGGAGATGCCATTTGGGGTTCAGCCACTGTGACTCCACATCATCTTCACCAAGGCAAATCAGCAGTCAGTTCACATAACAAAAATCACTGCAGTCCAAACCAGTCTGATTCCAGTGCATCAACAGATCTAGCAACACATTTACAAATGTAAAAGAAAATAAAAGAAAACATAGCTTCCCTGTTGCATTGATTTAGCTGACCTGGATTTCATAGCTACTTAGGTAAACCATACAAAAACCTCTGCATGCAGAGAAACCTCTTTAAGCCTTTGTAACCACCTCTAAATTTATATTCCATTGGGAAAAAAAATTAAACCAGCCATGAGAGCAGTAAGCTCTGAGAACACTTTAAGGAGATCCTATTTTAGCTGCTGGCTACAAAAAATAGTAGAGCAGCTAATAGTTATTCCCACAGTAAATAAAATACAGCTAAACTTAACTGACAGAGGGGAATGGGGAGAAAAAAGAAAGAGTATTTATACACTTTAAGAATTTGTAACAGATTTACATACACAGCAGCATGTCTATGTGTGAATTATATTATAACTGATTTATATTCCTCTTGCTGTTTGTGAAAACACCAGTTCCTTGATGACTTAGCAAAGCTGGCTGCCACATAGATCTGGGTGTCACCAGCAAAAGAATAAAAACTGTGTCAAAAGAATAAAAACTGTGTTTTGGGGTGGGTTTTTTTTTAGTTTTTTTTTTTTTTTTCAGAGACGCCACACTGAAATCAGGAAGAACAGAAGGGAGGGAAGAGACCACTGGCACCTAAGCATCTTGCCTCTCTAGCTGGCAGTCAGAAACTTCACCTCTCTACACACTCCCTGGGTGAATCTGGAGTCACACAAACATGAAGTGTCACTGAGCCTCCCTCCTGAGGTGCTACAGGGTTTCTTCCTAATTCAATTTACATATTAAAAGAGTTTTTGGTTTTCTGGTCACAGCTGTTCCCATCCCAGGGCTGTCCTGGCCTCTGCTTGGTTTAATGGCCAGCAACCTGCATCTTTTTTCCAGACTAAGTTTAGTCACAGACAAGTTTAAATAGTTCTTCTTCCTCCCTGCTCTTTGTCTCCTGTGTATTTTTAGATGGAAACCATATCCTTCATTTTCTTGGACTGAGCAAGATAAGCTTGCCTTGCCTCCATTTGTAAGGAAAGATTGGGGCACTCCTGGTGACCTCAGTAGTTGTTCTTTACACCTGTACAGATTTGTATTTTCCTTGGACATCTGACATTAACATCATATATAGCATCCTGAAGACAGCTTACTGATGCCCACTGGAAACATATCATTTGACATGTCCCAGAATGACATTTCCTTCTTCTCCAAAGAAAATCACACCGGTGCTCCAGAGACACCAGAGAGTTACCCAGTTGATGTCTTTTTTCCTGCTTTTCTTGCATTCTCATCTTACTGATAAGTATTCTTTATGTGTGCTTTTGTTATACATGCTTCTGACTTTACCTTCATTGTGTTTTTGCTCTTCCCCTGACATTTTTCAGACATTTCTCCCTTCTGATGGAGCTTCCTAACTTCCTGTCAGCCACAAACATCATCAGGAAACTTGTAGGTTTTGTGCCTAGTTCACTGATGACAACATTAAGCAGGTATGATTGCATGACCTTTTAATTTCTATAACCATATATTTATAAAACTCTATACCCATATGCATACAAACTCCATTAACTCCCTTTCCTCCTGGTGCTTTCTCTTGCAGGATTACCTGCTTACCTTCTAAAAAATGATGGCTTTCAGCAGCAGAAGGATTAGAGCAGAGCATCAGCTGCTGTTCTAAAGACCAGACGAATGGGAACTGACACATTCCTTGTGTTTATAATCTGAGGAAGAAAGCTGTGAGATCAGACCAACAGGAGCTGCCCTTGCAAGCACTGTCTCCTGTAATGTTCAGACTGGAGTGAGAAGCCAAAGGTCACTTAGAGGTCTGAGTGAAGAAGGGAACAGAGTATTAAAATGCAGAGAAATTTCATGATGATCTTTGATTAAAAAAAACATCACACCCACATTGGCAAGGCAGAAGAAGCAGAGAATTGAGCAGTGTCAACAACAGTTTGTTCCAAAACAGGGTGGGGAACAAAAGAAAGGTGGGGAAAATGGTATTCTAGGCTTCGTTTAGGTTTGTGACAGCAAGATTAAAAAATTCTTTTACACAGATAAAGGAAAGAAGAGAAAGAAACAGCTGATGTTGAGAGGCAAATATCTCTCACACACAACTCCTGTCAGCAAGGTGATGGCTTAACATGGTAAAACAAAACTTGAGATATCGGAGTTATTCTTTAAGAGCTTAAATACTCTACTCAGCTATGGAAAAACATATAAGCCAGTTCCTATAGAGGACAAATACATAAACAACTGCAAGTGATGCAAGCCCTAATGAAATCTTCTTTATGAATTGCCTTGTGCTGTCTGCAGCACCTGTGCAGCTCCAGGTGGGATATGGAGTCAGATTCATCAGTTCAGGGTTAAACAGGAGCTGACAGTACTTTGGAGGAGTGTGAAGTGTCTGCAATGTATAAGTCAGGCACAGGCCTCTTCCTATGAGGACAACCCTCCAAAGCAGAGAGATACAATCCTCTCATTCTCTAAGCTAAAGGAAGTATGACAGTGGCAGGAGGGTGGCATCAATCACCTTTGGCATGGTGCACACATCAAATCTGAGACCCAGGTTGCACAGCAGCAGCTGCAGTGTCTGTGCTACATGATAGAAACATGTATTAGAGACTAATTAAATCAATAGCTAGAGAGCTAGTGGAAAAAAAAATAGTTAAAATAGGAGGGGGAAGAACAAAATATTTTAGCCACTGCCCGTTTCCTCTAAATTCGTATTATTTCTAAAAAATACAAAAGCAGAAAGCCAGGAGAAAATTTTGATGCTGATAGAAAACTCCCAGCACACAAAGCTCCATCCCAGCACCCAGTGTAAAACTCCTGAGCCCCAGGATTGAATCAGCCAGCCTTGTCCTCATGCTGTCTCTCCACCATCAGGATGACTGAGACTTAAAAGCCTCTTAAAATCAAGTAGAATCTTTCTGCAGCTCCAGCTCCTCAATTTAAAATTGGCACTGGGCTTTGTCTCACATTTCACCTCTTCCCCAGCTCTGTAGCTTGATACCCCTTGTTAGCCCTCCCGGGATGGTTTCTGTGCAACTCTCTGGAGAACATTTGTCACCCAGGACTGCTCCAGCCCCTGCTCATTTAGTGGAGAAGGAATTTTGGCAGCAATGAGCTGAAGTGAGTTTCTGGATCTTCAGCCTGTTTGTTTGACCTCTGGGAAGTAGGTGGATAACTCAAGGACAATGGGAGCTGTCGTGTTACCTGTTCCCAACATGAAATAAATCAGCAGAGAGCAGGACTGACTGAAGTCAGCCTTTCTGTTTTGATAAAAGGGTGGCCAAAGATTTCTGGAATGAGAGGCACTCCAGCAGCCACCCGGGCACAGGGACGCCTGCTATTTATACACCCGAGGGCAAGGCTGGGGAACAAAGTGGTTCTTCTACTCCCATTTTATTTTTATTTTCCTGAAACTGAAGAGGAAGGGGACAGCTTTTATCACCAAGAAACATGCACGGGCAATGTTATTTCCCTTTTCATATTGGTAAAAAAAAAAAAAAAAAAAAAAAGAGAGAGAGAGAGAAGAGAGTTGTCAGTTGTATACATGACAGCTATACTATTATTATGTATGCATCTAAATATTGTTTCACCTTTTAAAACCAGAATTACTTCAAAGGTAATTTAGGACTCTTAAGGTAATCCTTTTCCTTTTTTTTAAATGAAATTAATTCTGTAACCCCTGTGTAATGGTGATGTAACTGATCTGTGCCCTGCAGATCAGCAAATAGAAGGCTGCTTCAATCTGGAGCCCGTTGCCTGAATGACACAGAGGGAGGGCACTAGCAAAGCAGGACAGCTGATGGAGATGGGAGGCATGCACAAGTTGAGCTTTTATGTTATAAAAGCAAATTAAGAGTGTTCTGTAAAGTCTAATTCATGGGCAGCACTATGTTTGAAACTCACTTGCACACATATTTTTGCCAAGCCTCCTTGGAACCAGATTCAAGTCGTCTAAAAGGCTGGGATTTGTCAAATTAACCTGAGACAAAACTTCCACTCCCTGCAGTGTTTTTTTGCCTTTGAGGAAGGGAGCAGTAGCACTTAATTTCATTCAGAAGTGCCCTTTTCCTGTTGACAGAGATAAGCCCCGAGGGAGTGACATCAAATTCTTCTGTGCTAAATATGACAGAAAAGAGTCTTTGGGAAAAGAACTCCCACACAAAACCCCAGGGAACACTAATTGTGAGCTTATTTTAAGCATCTTTCATGGTCTGAATAGTTTACAAGGCTGTTCCAGTTGCTAAGAAGTCAGAAGTCTTGGTAATAAAGACCCTCGGGAAACTGAGCCATCAGATTTACAAGTTTACAGCACTTTTGGAAAAGGGCCAGTAAACTGGTCCCTGAAAATGAACTAAATAATTCTGTATGACCTCATATAGCTTGCAACACCGTAGTAGTTGAATAACTTGCAAGCATTACTTCATTAATCACTGCAGTATCTGAATAATCCAGGGAAGTACAAGCACCTATAAAAATAGTTTCACCTCTCTTTTGCAGGCAGGGTTTTCACCACTCCAAGCCTAACAGGGAAAAAAATCTCCTCAAAAATCTCTGTGGGCCATGACCCAGACCCTAGCCATGGAACCTGGCCTTCCCCAGGGCACCTTGCTCTCCTGTTCCCACCCCAATCTGCTACCAGACATGGGTCTAGCTCACCTAACCTAAATTCCTGGCTCTCAGTGGACTAGCCAGTGGATTAATGATAATATAACAATTACCAGATTAGCCTCTACGGGCTGATTTCCCTTATCCCACATACCATATGGACTGAAAGAATATGAATCAAACATGTAGCAAAAGGCACTTAAAAGGCCTAGAAGCTTCCCGCTTAATAAAGCTTACATGACCTATAACTTAGGCCTTCTCATAGATTATTCCCATTATGTTATTTTTAACATTAGCAGTCACTGGGTATATATCTAGGTTTTCAAACAAAAGCATGGCTCCAGCCCAGAGGCTTTTTGCAAAACAATTTGCTGCTCCTTCCCCTCCACCTCCTCTTTTCCTTCCCTCTCCACCCATAAACTTTACATCCAGATTCAGTTGTCTCTGTTTAGCTGATGGGAAGGGCAGAAGGAAAAAAAAAAATAATTGATGATAGTTTTAAGAAAGGAACACATCGTGTATGCTGTATACACATATCATAAAACACTTCAAAATGTGATAAGCCAAAATAAGTGCTAAGAGCAGGCTAATCAGACTGATTTCAAAATAGCTGCTCTTAGAACTAAAAAAAAAAAGATGAGATGAGCCAATTGCAAAAAAAGGGAGAACAGAGCACATTTTCCATGCCTCACCAAAACTTCTGGAAAACAAATGCTTCCAGACAGCTTTATTTATGAGGGAAAAGAGCATTAGAAATTACTTTTTTCCTTCTTGCACAAATCAGAAATTGAAAGCTGGGAACAATATGCCCTGTCCCACGGTGTTAACCTTACAGCCTCGGGCACTCTGCTTGCAATGCCTGATAAAGCAAACAAAACCCTTCTGGAGTGAGCCACCTCCTTATCTGCTCAGGGAGAAAGGAAGAGGCAAAGGATGAGCATGGCAGGAAACCAGTTTCATCCCAGTGAGGAATTTCACCCAGCCTTTCATTCCTGTCTCTGGAGCTCATGAGGACCACAAAGACAGGGATGAATGTACACAGCTCCTTGTAAGGATTGAAACTCATTTTTTGGCAACTAGAAATGTTTCTTCCGTTGTTCAGGATCACCAGACAGCGGGTGTGGGCTTAGGGTTCTTTTCCTTTTTTTTTTTTGGGTCTGTCTAGCCAGACCTTTGCATAACTTCCCTCACCCTGCCTGGCTCATCTCTCTTCAATGATCTGGGCAGTCCTCTGCACAATGTGAATGCTCTGGCTGACCTGAGGAGTTATTTCCTAGGAAATTGGCTGTGTCAGGAAAGCCTAAATCCCTGCTTAGGTGCCCATCCAAGGGCTGGGGCTGTTCCCTGCATTGCCAGGGGCAGCTCTCATCGCCCATGGCAGGGGGGTTGGAACCAGATGATCTTTTAAGGTCCCTTCCAACCCAAACCATTCTATGGTTCTATGACCAGAGCAGCCTTCTCCCTCCCAGACAATATTCTTAAATGTAATTTCTGAAACATCATCAGTTCAGTGATACTATTGTACACATATTTTCCCTTTATATGCATTAATTGGTTTTGAGGACAGCTATTTTCAAAGGGGAAATGGCCTTGAATAATTTTGCATTTTCACTTAGTCTTCAAAAATTGTGATATCAAACATACTCTTTAATCCTTGAAACTTTTAAAATGCCATGAATACATTTTTAGTTTAAGTCTTTCCCCTCTTTCCCATATCTTTGGGAAGTATCAATTTCTCTAGCTAAGGACAGAATGCAGGGTGTATAATTCCTGTAGTAGTGCTCAGCTTTATTACAGGGGCTAGAAACCTGGCTTGACCCTATCTAAATTAAAAGGAGAAACTAAACCAAGCAGGAGTTTTAATAAAAGTAACACTACATCAGGTGCACAAACTTTCTGGAACAGCTAAAGTTTGCAAACAGAGTCATGGATTTTGGCAAGGCACTGGCATGCTTTGATGGGGTCACCGAAGGTGTAAAGTGACTGTAAGACATTGCATTTCATTATCTCTTAGATTTATGGAGGATTTGCTTGCTTGGAAAGAATTTTTAGAATGATTGGCATACACAATTTGTGTAAGCTAACAGTGTTGGGATTTTATATGCAATTCTATTTATATACAAATAGGGGGTAGTTCTGCTGCTTGATCTCAGCTTGTGCATAGGCAGGGGTTGTGAGTCCACATTTGCTGCTTGCACATTCATTTGTGCACATCCCCAGAGCAAATGCAAAATGATCCCACAGCAGAGGGACAGCATTTTACCCCCACTGCAGACTGGCAGAGACACAGAGACAGCCACCACAGGGCAATAATGAAATTGCTCTACTGAGAAATGCCACTGGCCAGCAAGGAACAGAACAAAAGGTTTAGTGACCTTTATGTAATGGAGGCAAAAGATTTTGTGTACCTTTATTCTGAGAATAGTCTATCCAAGTGATGAAAGGGATTTAACAGATATCTCTATTTATTTATTTATATCTATTATTTATATTTATTATCTATCTATTTATTTATATCTATTTATTTAACAGATATCTCCAGGATCTCAGACTTTATGTCTTTTCTTGCTCTCACCTTTCAATTCCACTAAAGGGCATGCTTAGGCCACGTACATTAATGTCCATAAATTCCCTGTGGCTTACAGTAAAAAGTAAGGAAAAGAGTATTTACTTTAAGATTTGAATAGGGACTGGGTGAAGTTGCTCAGCTAACTTTTGGTTATGAGCCCTTCAGGGTCTCCTGGGGTGGATGAGGTGAAAACCAGGTTGATGTAAATTCTCCCTTTTCCCAAAGCATTCCTGAAAAATGGATCTTGAGCACCTCTAAAAGTGGCTGAGTGCTTTCTTCTTTCTGCATATGAGTAAAGCTACACCTAAAGGATCAGAGAAACCCCAGCAGGATCAGAGAAACGATGGCAAAGGGCTGAACACAAATATTTCCTACTTTAAAAGTAGGGATTTCTTACAAGAAACATGGCAAGAAATGAGGAGGATTATGCCACAGAGTTGGTTTAGCTTTCTTTTTTTTTTTTTTTTTTTTTTTTTTTTTTTTTTTTTTAATTTTTGAATGCTAAAGGAATCAGTTTTACAGGGGTGGAAACAATGCAGGAGGAAAAGGGAAGCAGAGTGAAGATGGAGAAGCTGATGAGAATCAGAGAAGCAAAGCTTCTTACCTGTGCACTGAACTTGGTAGAGGCAGAGAAGACATCTCAGGTTTGGAGTGAACTGGTTGGAATAATTTCACTACCTGTAGCTCTTCAGCTGGGACACCCAAGTGAGGGCCAACCCCATAATTTCTGTAGATAGAAGAGTACAGAGCAATAGAATTTAAAAATTTATTCCTGCTCAATTTAAAGGAGAAAAAAGCAGCTGACCTAATGCATACTGTGGGTCCATGAGAGGTTTTGTGCATCTCATGCTTTAACAGTGATTTTTAAGGTACCTCGTTTGCTATGAACTATCTTGAGAGCTGAATCAGAGAAAAAGATATGGGCAAAGAACTGAAAAAATGGCCAGCTCGACAACCAAGGACAAAACATAAAGAGTGAAATATGATTTCTTTCTAATCCTGTGTCTCCAGAAGCACTGACCTTCTCCCAAAATTAACACAGGGTTTAGCTGCAGCCATCCTGAGGACCACATTGCCTACCTGCCCTCTGGCTTTGGGAAGCAGAACCAGCACTCAGAATGACCAATGAAGGGAAGAATCCTATGGAGAAAAATAATGATTCTTCATCAGATGGAGGGGGGGTGGGTCAGGAAACTGAAAGGAACTGGATACCAGCTGCAGAATGTGACCCACAGTCACATCAGCTGGCACTGTTCTGTGTGGTGGTCCCTTTCCTGATAGGGTCAACCCAAAACCTGCTTCTCTGCTCATAGCATAACAAAGCCATTTTAATATTTGCAGCCCTCTAGGCTTTATTTTGCTGATTTCTGTTTATGGCAGCATTCTCTCCCACAGATGCTGCCATCTCTTCTGCTGACAGCTAATTCCTCAAGCTCTGTATTTTCTTGAATGGCTTCTGGCTTTTTGCATAAATTCAGTGTATTCTTACTGTCTAATCCAGGATTTGCACCAGTCAGCTCACTGGTCTAGGCTCTACAATTTATTTTCAGTCTCTGTGAAGAGACTCTCCTTTAGTTTTATAGACGATAGATTAGATTTCATTCTAAATCAAGATCTTAGTTTCGTAGGTGCTACCTCCTCTTACAGAAGGAGACTGAGCTATTGCAAAGCTATTAGGGAAAAAAGCAAAAGGGTTTTCTTCTAGCCCAGTGTGCACACTGGCTTGCAAAATGTGATGATGGAGAGGTTTCTGAACCTAAATGATGGATAGATTGCATGGGTGCCAGGATTTGGAAGTCTCTAGTGCCACTACAGCTGACACCTGCAAGAACTTAATTGAAGATTTGCATTGACTGCAGGGAGTTTAATCCCCCAAAACAAAGAGGTGAGACTTTCTTATTCTTCAGAGACTTTCTTGTTCAACTCAGAGAGGTCTTCTCCAAAAAAGAGAATAAAAATCTTAGCTACCTAGAGTGTACTGAAAAGATTCTTCTATTTAGTATCAATAATTCACATGCATGTTTATGAAAATGAGCAGAAAATAGATAAAATTAATTTTCTCTTTTTGGAGTTTGTATCATTCTGGCTGCCACCTCTATCCTTGTAATCTTAGCACTGGGGATGTCCAGTTAATGGAATGGAAAAAAGTCACCTCCTCCTCATGATCCATAAACCCCCTTTTCATCTCTGGGGATTGGAGGACTAAGCAGGGGAAGGGAAGTCAGAGCAGAGGCAAAAAGACTTTTTTCCCTGCTTGAGGAATTTTAACCTCTTAGAAAATTTTTGGGGCAGCTTTGGCTTCTTGCATTTGTTTTGGTTCTCTTTGTAATTTTTTTTTTTTCTGTTAATTTTTTCAGTGAGTTCCTGGGGGCACAAGGTTCCCCTTGGAGCAGAGCTGTGCAGGTACACTGCTCCTCATGTCTCTAGGACAGAAAACAGCCTGTCTGAACCCCCAGGGAATTGCCATTTTATTTTAGGGACACAGTACTTCAACAGGGGCTCCTACAGAGAGGAGAAAGGGCAGAAAAGAGAAAAGAAAAATCCTTAGTAGGATCTAACTGATAGCTGAAAAACAAATAGAGAAAAAATGCTATTTCATTTGTTATTTTAATAATATTTCCATTCCTTATAGACATAGGCTTTAAAAAATAGCCTTCCAAATCACTTAATAATCAAATTTAATCCTGACATGGCTTTTGCTGGAGAACCTGAACTCTTGGCTAGACTTGTCTGGGACAGGGATTTCAGAGCCTCTTATTGAGGCTTTGCTAAAATGCATCATGACATTGGACAAATACTCCATCAACAACCTCGCTCTGGGCTTTCAAAACCAGATGTTGCTGCTGGAAAATGAAACCTCACTGATGACACCTAGTGTTTTCCCCAATCACAGAAGAGGAGACCTCTTCAAAGGGCACCCAAAAGTCCTCTCCTGCTGGGGGTGGCTCTGGGTGCTGGTGGGTGAAGCTGCAGTTGATGCCCAAGGGAAGAAAAAAAGCTACCAAAGCCACTTCTCTTCCATCATGTCAGCAGGCAAAGAGACCAAACCAGACTTGAAAAGACCAACATCTATGAATAAAGCACAAAAACCTGCTGACTACAAGCTTTGCCACTTTCCCAGCAAATTGGCAACAACTTCTCCTAGGGGATGTCCATGCAAACAAGTTCACTTCCATAAAAAGCAAATCCCAGCCTCAGACACAGCATTTCATGCAACTTTCAAGTTGACCACATTTGATGTAAACTTATAACAGCATCTGATAATTAAAAAAACTCTGGAGATTCAAAAAGTGGTTTCTACTGCTCTTCAGTAGAAGAAATGAACTTCCAGCTGTGGCTGTATAATGAGCTAAAGAATAGAAACTTTTCTCTTTACTCATTTGAAGGAGCAGCTGCAATGAATTTAATAGCAGCCACTTTTTGCAGCAGGTATTCAGCTGTTTCCTAACAGGACCTATTTAGCAGCTGTACAATAGCATAGTAGAAAAAAAGTCAGATTTTTCAGCTGCTGTGAAATACTCATCATCAATTCAAAGTTCAGAGTCACAACTAGGAAAAATTGTGAGGTGCAAGCCCATCATACTGGAGTCCTGCTGGTTCTTACCAAGGGACAAGTATAAGGTTTTGCTGGTTGTGAGAAACCCAGTGTAAGGGTCACACATCTTTGTTTCCAACTCCCTGCTTTGTGCAGGTGGAAAACCATCCAAAACAATTGAGAGGATCATGAAAGAGTGAATGAGTTTTCCTAAATCTCTTAATCCTCAGACAAAACTCCAAACAAACAGGACCAGTCACATCCCAAAAGGCCACTACCCAGACTAAGTCCTACAGAGTTACAGTGGATAAAGCTTTACTAACATAAAAAAAAACCCAAACCAAAAAAAAGCTAAACAAAAGAAAACCAAACAGTGCTGCACACAGAATCCTGGAAAATTCAGCTTAGTTCTGAAGATCTTGAAGGCAAAGAACGAAAGACACAGAATTCCCATATAGGGACTCAAATGCTGAGAATAAATCAGCAGAGACATTTCAATAGAGGTATAAGGCTCTCAGAGCTACATGTTGGCATGGCCTCTATTTAACAAATGAATCCTCAGGGCAACGTATTTCTTGGAAAAGAAAAAAAGCTTTCTTGGAAAGCTTTTGGTCATTCCTCTCTCATCACTTCCCTGCACCCCAAGGGATGTGATGACCGAGCATTTCCAGCCTGGCTGTGTCAAGGGGTTGACAGTCCTGCTGATTTAAAGCATGGTTCTACTAGGAAAAGTGACTCTGACTAATAACCTCATGGCTTTCTATTTATTGCATATCACCAATTTCCAGATCAAGTAAAAAAAAAAAAATTCCATGTAACTGCCAGATTGAGTTCTTTCTTCTTTGCCTGTCAATGGCAATTAACAACCCATGAGCCAAATTTTGTCTAACAACCCAAATCTGAAAGGTTCTGTGTAGCTTTTATACATTTGACATTTAAATGAAAGAAATGCCTCCTTCCAGAGCTTCCTTGCCTGCCATGTACAGCTCCTCCTAGGTAGAGAGGTGCCTTGGAGCTTTTCTCTAATGAGAACCTCCAGCATCTCCCCTCCCAGATGAGCAGAGGAGGGAAAAGAGGATTCTGTACCTTCTCATTTCTTTCCTGTTGCAGAGAGAAGTGAACTGCAGGCACAATTTAATGAATGTATTCCCCTCTACTACTACTACTTAAGCTCTCATCTCTCCCCTGTCCTGTATATTTGAAATGCCTTTTGTTTTTTTACTTCAGTCCTACTCTGCTAGCTATATAAATTATAAAAAAAAATTATAAATGCAAGCAACATAAATTATAACAATTCCATCAAGGTAAATGGAACCAAGCCAGTAGAAGAAAAAGAAAAAAATAGTCCATTTTTTCCCCTATTTATCTGGCCCATGTATTCTTCATTTTCTCTTCCATTAGGCAAATAGTCATTGAGTGTTCGATGCTATATTGTTCAATGATATATATTAAATATTGCAATAATGTAACCTTACTTCAGCTGCTCAAATTATGTGAGGCAATCAGCATTTTGGAACTGCCTCTCAGTTTGTTCTTGGGCAAACTGTAAGGGGGCTGAGATTTCAAAGACCAGAACCAAAGATGACCCCAGAATTTAAATTTTTGGGGGTTTCTTTTATTCCATTTTTCATGAAATAAATGAATGCAGGAAACTCTACTCTGAAGAGATCTTACAGCTTTGTTTTTCACTGAAAAATAATAGTCTGAATTTTCTTTTGTTTTCTATCCCCCTGCTTGCCCCCTTCATTCTACCATTTGGTCCAGGGATCCTTTTCCATCAATTTGTTTTGCTATGCTGCAACTTTTCAAAATTTGGCTATGTTTTGGGAAGTGTTGGAAAGCAGCAAAAGGGGAAATAAAATAAAATATAACAAAGGAGAAATCCAAGTCATAGATGCAACTTACTCTGTTACCTTCAGTGAGGAAGCATAAAACCCAAGGAAGAATGCTTTTCAGATGGAAATACTTCCTTCAGAACTATGTCATGAGAACTGGGAAGCAAACACTCCAAATAAAGCACAGCTTTGACATGTTTAAGGAATCTCAGCTCTGCTTTCTCACTAAACTCAAATTTTGACCTCCATTTCCTCTCTCTAAGCTGTAGGTAACAGATGGGATCCTGAGACACTCTGAGAGCAATGTTTCCATTTTCACCAGTTAAAAATTAAAAAGAAGGGGGCTGTGGTAATCCCCAAGGAGGGGATGCTTCTCTTATATGCTTGAGTAATAGCTTATAAAGAAACAGATAAAGATTCACCCTGAAAGAGCACAGCACAGAAAGAGCAGTTTGATTTCAACTTTTCTTGCTTCTGCTCACTTTGTATTTAGGCTGTGTGGTCACTACCAGCTCTTCTGCAGGTTAGAGCACATAAAATTAGGAATAAAATGACAAGCACCACTTAAAGAATGTCTGGTTTTACAAGACTGCTGGCTCTTCAGTTAGCACACAGCTCTGCTCTTAATGAGCACCCTTGCATCTCCAAACACAACTAATGATGGGCTGCAGTCTCTCCAAGAAAAGTCTCTGAAAACAGTAGGAAAATTATCTATACCTACTGCTTTCAGAGCAACTCCTGCTGCTATCTCATCCATTATTTTCTAGCAACATGATGGGTGGCCACAGATACTGATCCAACTGGGATTTTTTTACCATACTGATCAACCTGAGCTTGATATATGCAGAGTGGCAGAGAATCCTCTCTGTCTTTTATAAAATTTTGCCTATGTCTTTCATCTTCCTTTTGCCTCTTCCTGGACACTGTCAGCAGGCTTTCCATTGGTAAGACTGCAACCATGTCTTACTGCCAGTAATAATACAATAAGGGTATCAGAAGTGGCAAGACAGTGTTAGCAAAGCACATTAGATGCAACCAAGGAGTGGCTGGATTAAAAGCTTAGTATTCCTGTACCATCTCACAGTTACTGTGTTAATATTAGTATTTTGAATGCAAGTTTTTAAAACCGCAGCAGGAAAAAAAAAAAAAAAAAAAAAAAAAAGGTATTTTTCCTTATTTATATGATTTAATAGTTTTTATGGTAATTTTTTTCCATAGTGCTTTCTAGTGACAAGGTTGTTAAAAGCCAGTTCTGTACTCCCTGCTGGCTGCAGCAGAAGTTATCAGCAGTGATTTTGCAGAAGAAACTCATCTATCACCTACAGCTCTGGTAGCTGAGGATATCTTATTTTCAACTAGTAGCAAACACCAAGCACTTTTGAGTCTGGATGCAAATAAATAATGTCCAGGTATAATAAAGTACCAAGGGCTACAGGGCAAACTGGAAAACAGTGCTAGAGCTATTTTCCAGGCCTCAGAGTTGTGCCCTATGAGTATCTGAGGTTGAAAAATACACTAGGCCTCTTCAGTGTCTTCTACACCAATAAAAACAACAGTGAAATCCCACAGATGCCTCTTATACAACAGAAAAGAGGCTCAGCTACAGCTCTCTACTGAGGATTTTCTCCCAAGAAAATAGAATCACAGAACTATAGAATAATTTGGGTTGTGAAGGGACCTCTAAAAGTCATCCAGTCCAGCTCCCCTGCAGTAAGCAGGGACATCCTCAACTAGATGAGGTTGCTCAGAGCCTTGTCAAGCCTCAGCTTGAACATCTGCAGGGATGAAGCTTCAGCTCCCTCCATGGGCAACCAGTTCCATTTTCCCACCACCTTCATGGTAAATAATTTTTTCCTAATATCCAACTTAGCTGTTTTTTTGCTGGGCCTCTGGGACACAAGTCTAGGCTAGGAAGTGGAAAGCATGAGGGACAGAGCCTGGTGAAGCTGGGGGGACAGCAAGAGGCTCTGGTGCCCTCAGGTTCCCCTTGCTGCCTGTGCTGGGCCATGGCAGAGGGGATGCCAGGGCTGGGACAACCACCAGTCCACAGTAAAATGACCCAGAGCATGTTGCTTAACCAGACAGAGCACCATGGGGAAATCAGTCCCTCCAATACATTGTCCCTCCTTGCATCATTTGAGCATACATAGATATATAATATATACGTAGGCAGAGCATTTAAAGGCCCTCACTGGCAGGCACATCCCTAAACTGCTGCCTACTGAAGGCTGCTGTCTGCAATCACATCATCTGCCACTTCAGATTTGCCTGTTCTTTTGAATCTTTTCTTGCAGCATATTTGAAGGATTTCTCACTTGTCACATCTTGTTTTCTCCACTCTGAAATATTCCATTATTTATTCCTTGAAGGATCTTAGAGAGTTAAAACAAGTGTTACCTGACTCAGAGCTGTTTCTTCAAAGCTTTAATTTGCAGGGGTGTTCCTCCCAGTCCCAGTTTCTAAGTGGGATCAAAATTACTCTTGAGACATCTGCCATGGCATCAGAGATGTAGCAGGGAAGTATCTGAAAGAAGGGATCAAGAACTGAAACCAAATGTGAGTTATATCCCAGGTAACCCTGCTGTGCCAGTTTCAGGCAGGTTTCATCCTGCTTCCCTTTATTCTGTAGTTGCTTTTTACCCACATTTTTCCCTGCTCACTGCTCTCTTCTCTGCAACTCTTCCAAGTTTCACACCTCTAAAATTTTGTCTTTTATTTCTTGGTCCATATATTTCATGCTTTCAAATGCCATTTTTTCTATTTTTCTATTTTCTATTATGCTATTTCTCTGTCTCTTCCCCAAACCCCGTGTGCCTCTGCTAGATGGTATCTTTAGTTCTGCTGCCTATTCACCTTAAAACTAAAAAATTTAGAAGGCAACGATCCTCGCTGCTTTTCCGCTGGGCCATTATGTCACTCAGATTCAATTTCACTTTCCTTGGGACTAAATATTGCTGCAGATGCCAAACACTTTCACTCTGCTGTATAAAAATAGCGAGACCTTTCCTCCGCTTTTAAAAAAAATTCTATTGCGGTTCCTGTGCAATTCCACAGAAACCTTTGCAGCGTTTCTGGTTTCTCCCCAAACTACCAACCAACTGCTTGCATTTGGATGGCTGGAGCCTAACCCTCCCTTATTCATGTGGCAAGAAGTGTTTCCATTCACCCGGGTTCCAGGGAGCTGGATATAGCCTCTGCGTCACCTGAAATCCAAGAGCACCCCTGTGGCATGTGGCACAGGACATTCCTGGGAGCTGCAGGCCTCTGCCTGGTTTTTAATGCTCTTGTTTTCCTCTGAGTGCTTTGGAGCAGCATGAGAATATAAGGTTATATTTTTAAAAGATGTCGCTGCTTCAGATTGCTGGAACATGTGTGGCTTTTCCCTGGATAACGCCACGAAAGGGCCTTGGAGCTTCCCCTGGCCTTTATCTATAAAACAGCCTCCTTGCTTTCACTGCTCCCTCTTTTGCTGCCACTGGAACTGGGAAAAGGTGTTTCCACTAGCAAAAAATCCCATGACGTAGGTGTGGAGATGAACTTTGTGTAGAGTGGGGCTCGGTCAGACATAACCAGGGGCTCAGGCATGATATAAATCAATCATGAGGAATTTTAAAAATATCCCAAATATCCTTGTTATGGATAAGGAAGAGACTAAGCCCATAAACCTGCCTGCCTGCTGGCCACAGGGGGTGCAGAGCTGGGTGAATCTGGTGCCGTAGCAGCATGGAAACACCCAGGATGTATGGGCCACAGAAACTGAAGTTATTGATGGAAAAGGGGGTTTAAGTACATTTTCTGTTTAAAATACTTCCCCTTGAAAATGGTGGCAGCAATGGGATGGAAGCAGTAGCCACAATATTTGGCAATCTGCTCAAAAGCAATCCCTCTTCCCCAGTGCTGAATGACCTCCTTTTGCTCACCCTATGGTTTTGCTTATGGGGCAAAACCAGACCTGACAATACCAATATGCCCATTGCAGCAGAACACATCCGTGAGCATTACCCAGGAAAAACAAGGAGGCTGATGAGTGACCTTATCACTCTCTACAACCACCTGAAAGGAGGGTGTAGAGAGGTGGGGGGATTCCCTTCCCTTCCCTTCCCTTCCCTTCCCTTCCCTTCCCTTCCCTTCCCTTCCCTTCCCTTCCCTTCCCTTCCCTTCCCTTCCCTTCCCTTCCCTTCCCTTCCCTTCCCTTCCCTTCCCTTCCCTTCCCTTCCCTTCCCTTCCCCACTCCCTTCTCTCTTCTCTCCTCTCCCTTCTCCTCTCTTCTTCTCTCTTCTTTCTCTCTTCTCTTTCTAGTAACAAACAACAGGTCAAGAGGAAATGGCTTCAAGTTGTGCCTGGGGAGGTTTAGATTGGATAATAGAAGAAAATCCTTCACTGAAAAGGTTACTGAATGCTGGAATAGGCTGCCCAGGGCAGTGGTTGAATCAGCATCCCTGGAAGTGTTTAAAAGATGTGTAGGTTGTGGTGCTCAGGAGTATGGTTTAACACTGGGCTCAGTAGGGTTAGCCTGATGGTTGAAGTCAATAGTCTTAAAGGTCTGTTCCAACCAGAATGAGTCTGTGTTTCTGTGTATGGAGAAGAACCACTCATTAATTAGGTTATTACTTCATGTAATGAATTCCAGGAAAACGCGTTATATTTTGATTACAGGCATTCAGAGCAGGAACTGCTAGTACAGCACTTGAGATAAGGAGGAGGCCAGATAGACTGAAATAGCAAATCTTAGTGTGACTTTTTATGTAATTATCTGCTCCTCATCACTGTGAGGTCTGAGTGCCTCAGGCAGCTAAAAATAGAGAAGCCTCCCCCCATCTCTCCCTCCATCCAGGCTGTGGGAGGAAAGATTTGACTCACTTGTGTTTGGGGGAGTCCTGCAAGCTGCATCAGCAAAGGGAAGAGAGGGTCATGAGTGCTGGAGAAATACTGGTCTCTCCCTGAGCTGCAGGAGGCAGACAGACAGAGCAAATACATTAAAAAATTAGTATTTAACCTGAATGGACTAGAGGCTGCCTCTGGGAAGTATTGCCTTTTCCATGCCCCAGCTCTGGAGAGAGAGATACTTTCCTGCTGAGGAACCCCATGCCACTCTGGGCTACAGAAAACCAGCCAGGGCTGATAGGAACTTACCTTTTGGGTTTTTGGGGTTTGTTGCACCAAAAACAAGCCAATGCTTTCCCATATCCACCCATCTGTGAGCCTAAAGGAGATGATGCCTACCTGCAGGAGTGGCTCTGGCAAGGCTGTTGGAGGCAGGACAGGCACCATCAAAGGGCAGCACAAATGCAGATGTGCTGTGTGTCTTTATCCTTATGCCACTCTCAGCTGTTTCATTTTAAAGATAATATAAGCATAATAGTGATTTTCTCACAGGACATTCCATATAGCACTCTCACATGATGCTGGAACTTTCACAGTCATTGCCAATGTCTTATAATACTGAGACTAGAAAATTCAGTTACTATGCAAAAAGGAGATCATCCTACAGGCTGGAAGAGAAGCACAGACAACCCTTTTTCCAGATTGGTTACTGAAGTCATATTCTTTGGGAGAGAAGGCTTGGAGTCCCTGCCTTTAGAAATACCATTTTAATGTTAAGGATTAATGCTATGGAATGAGGATATTCCAGCTGAGATTCAACATCTCAGTTGTTGTATTGTTCGACCTAGGGGTTTGTTTTGTATTTTTGAGGTAATACCTACAGCTAAACCCCAAGTATTTTGGTGATTTTAAGTACATGAAGCAGTCAGGGAGGATGAAGGATCAGAGCTTTCATTATTTGGACACTGATGACATCCCAGCAGTGAACAACAAGGTTTTTATGAAATAGGAGCCTATGAAGAAGAGAGATTAAAACCAGCACACTTTATGGGCTGGCTAAAACCACCCCTCCAAATTTTCCGTTTTCAGCCTCTTAAGCAAGTTTGGAAACAGCATCTCAATCAAAATGGAAACACACAGTGAGAGTTTCTCCTCTGGAAATCTCAGGTGCTAATTCCTGCTGGACAGGAAGAGCTTTACCCAAAAGCAAAAGTCTGGGTGAATCAGTGGCTGGAAAACCCAACTGTGAAGGACCATCTGCCAGGCACCTTCATCAGTGCTCAGAAGCTGTTCCAGGAAAAATCATCACGTGGGGAAAATAAATCCAGCCCAGCACAAAAACAAAGGCTTTCTGAGGAAATATCCTATGCCAGCAGGGATACACGCCAAGGCATCCATGAGAAAAAAAAATCAAAAAACAAAGGAGGAAAGAAAGAAAGAAAGAAAAAAACCCAAACATCCGATCACTCTGAAAATAGGCAAGACTGTGAAACCAAGGAAAACCACAGAAGACTCCTTTTCACTTGCCCATTTCCCTTGGCCTTACAGACCAGCACATCTGGTAGACTAAAGTCTGGGAAGATAAGGCGTGGAGTGGAGAGCCCCAGGGGCATGGCAGGGGGTTCAGCACTCACTGCTGGACTCTCTGATGCTGCAAAATAAGATGGCAAGCTACACTATGACTGCCAACAGAATTTAGGGCCAGGAGAAGACCAAACCAACTTAAGTCCCAGGCCCAGAACAGAGTGTGGCTTTTAGGCAGTGTCATAGCAAGGAGGGAAGCACAACAAAGCACAGGCTCAGCCCTTCCAGGCAGCTGAAGCTGAAGTTATTTCCACATTACAAAATACCTTAGGGGATAGGCAGTTTTTCCACTAAAGTTTGCAAGAGGATGACAGAGATCCTACTTGTTGCTTGGCAGATTTTGCCTTCAGCAAATGGGAAGCAGTTATTTGTCTGACGGCTGAACATTGTCAGTAAATTTGCTGCATTTCTCCAGGGAGACTCCTGTCTTTTTGTACTATTCTGACAGTCACTGCAATTCAAAACAACCTCAGCCTATTTAAAAAAAAATAAATTATTATTATTTTAATGCAACTAGCATCTGAGACTGGACATTGATGGACTATGGCTGGCTGGCTGGTACTGCTTGCACAAGGCTTGAGCTCACCATTATTTGCAGCAGTTTTCTTTGTGTCCCCACAACACCTGTGCCCCAGGCCCAAAAAACCCCCAACCCAGCAACACTTAAACACACCATGTAATTTTCAGAATCCACTAATTCACAGTTTATGCTTATTCCTGTGCCAAAACTGACACTTTGTTTGAACACACAGTTTTCCTCCCCAGACGCAGGTGCAGTTACCAGTCAGATCCCCCTTCCCTGTTTTTCTGCTGGGTTTAACAAGGCCAATGAGGTTTGCTCTTGTAAGAAAAACTTTTCATCCCCCTTTCCTCCACATGCAGGTGCCAGGGTGGCTGAGTCTGGTAACAGTGACCCAAGCATGAGAAAGCTGCAAGTAGCTCCAAGTTCACTTCTGTTGGGTTGTCTGTAGCTGAGGTTAGTCAAAAAGACCTGGGTGTATTAATTAGTTAAATATTTTTACATCTTTTTTTTAATATGGAGCTGGAAATTTTGCAACACTCTTGGTTGCTCAACAATTTCCACTATAAGGTGATGGTTTAGTTTGTTTTACGTTTACTGAACTCAGACGTGCTCAGTCTCACATTTTCCACACTTGCAATCTGCTCTGGGATGAATTTTTTCTTCTCCATCTCAGGAAATAAGGATCACTTGTTTCCAAGAGCAGACCAGTGGAAAATTAGTTGTTAATGTTAAATACATCCATCTGCTCCTTTGAAGAGCTTTACCACCTGCTTACAGTGAAAGGAACATGAAATTTGGCAAGGAGAAACCCTAGGGAGGCATCTTCTGTTGTCCCCATGAAAATTTACCCTCACTTAATTCCCTAAAAAAATTGTGGAAAATACCTTTTTCATGTGTATCCACTCACACCTGTGTCTGGTTGTTCCAGGGGGTCAAACTTGCTCCTCAGCATGGAGGGAAAGGGCTGGGCCACATCACCCTAAGGACCACACAGCACTGGTAAGAGCAGCAGCACAATATCTCCTCACATCTGGTTGCCTACATCTGTGGTTCACTCAGTCCAACACAGGATCATGAAGATGACAAAGGTCTTCTGAAGCTTGGCTTAAAGCTGAAGAATGCATCTAAGTGCATCTAAAATAAAAAAGTCTGCATGATACATAACCGAAGAGCAAAATGCTTCAGAATAAAAATATCAATATTTTGTAAAAGACAAAAAAAACAATAAAAAAAAACCCCAAAACAAAACGACTTCCCTACAGAAATTTTCTCTCAGAAAATTTTACCATGAAGTACTGGCACTAGGATTGCTGGCATGCAGATACATCCCTATGCTGGCACAGGAGAGAATTAGTAACAGTGGATTTACACTTGACTGTGATATTTTGCAGTTATTTTTTCATGTCCTGCTATCCCCTGTAGCACTTAGGAGTGCAACCAGAGTCCAGAGAGGAGTACAATTCAGGCTTATCATGGAGCAAGGAAAATATATGGGCAGACATCTGAAACCTTTGTAAGCCACAGGGTATGTATGCCCAGGTAAATGTGAGAGGCATGGCCAAGGCACCCCAGCACCAAACTCACCATTAAATACTTGTCCTTTCAAGGTGCACAGACAGAACACTGATGCATAAACTGAGGCTTGAGATGAGGTGAAAAACAAGAAGGAATCATCAGTTTTTGTTGAGGTGACTCAAAAGGAACAGTGGCATCTCAGTTGCTTTCAATGAGTCCAACTTATCCTGCAGTTACCTGGTATGTGCAATTTCTGAGCCAAAACACCATGGTCAGTCTTTATTTACTCCTATGTTAGAAAGGATTCTACCCTTAAAACACTGTAAATTATACATCAAAGTTTCCAGCTCCCCATTAGCTTTCATGGCTTTCACATATTTGTGACAAAACCAAGCAAAAAATATCAAGGATAATATATAAAGGGACTCAGTTAAGAGCAGCTGTGGAAAAAAGAGGGGGTGGGAATTAAAAATGAGGAAATTATACAAGAGATTTGCTTCCCAGTGTTTCCCAGTTTTTCACATCACAATTCAACCAGTTTTCAAACAGCCGTGTGGAAAGGTTTTCTTCAGGAGTGTCTCCTGAAAGGAGGGGAATGGGTGGATGTCTGGGAACTGAGTGAGCTTTCTGGAAGAAAGTGGTATTAGGTTCTATTTCCAACTAATTCAAGGCAACAGGATTCAGTAAGAGTCAAGTAATCTTTTTCTTCTTATTCACTGATTTTACTATAAAAGAGTAAATTCAAGGCCCAGAGTAAGAGAATGTTTACCTTTGTGGTCAGAATCTTCTGCCACTCATGAAAACTGGAGCATTTCCTATAACTGTGATACACAAAGGTTCAACAGAAACAAACAACTGCTGCTTAAATGGCATTCACATTTAGGAATAAGATCAAAGACTGCAGTCACTGTTCCAATGTACTGACTTTGGTTATTCATTTTTTTTCACATTTGTTTGCTTGAGTCCTGACATTCCTGCTGAAGGCATTCTAGTTCAAAAGCAACTTCAGATTTTACCAAGTGAGTGAACCCCCAATTTTATCTGTTCTGCACCCAAGCAGGCAAGTGGTTGGTTGATGTGAGCAGTCTAAATGACTTGAAAGGAGCTGGTCATGTAAATAAAGCTATATTTGTTCTTTACTATTAACTGGATCAGAGAACTGAACCAGAAATCAGAAGCTTTGACTCAACAGTTTTCTTCCTCCCTCTGGCTGCTGAAATCAATGACTGAAGAAGAAAAATGAAAAATGGATAGTTTAGTTTAACTCCTAAGAATTTTTTATTCCATTTGAGTGAAGCAATACATTCTTTTGTGAAATGGGAAGCAACAGTTAATATTGTACATTTTTGGTACCATCCATTCTAATGTAGCAACCATAGTATACCATAGTATACCATAGTTTTCTGCATTGTGGTAGTTAAGACTGACTTCTTTTTCTGTAAAAATATCACAGTGAAAGCCATAACTCCATCTGATATTTCATACAACTTTTTTTTTTTAATCTCTCTACTGCTATCTCACTTGACATTCTAGCCTACATCACTTGAAGTAAACAGGAATCTTGACATTAGTTTCAGAAGCAATGGTATTAATAGTATATGACATTAACAGTGTAAAATTGAAACACTTCTTTGCACATACCTCAAGCCCACTAGAAACATTTTATTAGTACCAGCACATGCACAAGTGACCATTGGAAAGTTATTCTGTAGGCTAAGAAGCAGAATACAAAACTTTGTCTGGATACGGAGGAGTTTGTTGACTGTTCTTTAGGTCTTACTTTCTTCATTCCCTTGGAAACTACAGTAATATCCTGCCTACAGTCCTACCAGTACAAGTCTGTCACCATCAGAGTGGAAAATCTGCTCCAGGGCACATTTTTATATCTTGGAACACCAAATACATTTTCTTGTTGTTATTCAGAGTAATTACGAGAGAAAAGTCAGGTATGAGACTTGGAAGCCTTCTAAGAACACTTGCTTCCTAACATCTGGCTCAGGAAGAACAGAGATGAAACAGCTGAGAAGATTAAATGCCAGAGGTAAGGTCAGTGACTACAGAGTTTATGTAGAGAAAAAAAATAAATCAGAGAAGACAGGTTCAGAAAAAAAAAAAAAAAAAAAAAAAAAAAAAAAAAAAAAAAAAAGAGAGAATGATGAAAAAAACCAAAAGTAAAATACTTCAAAACAACAAAAGAGAAATTACTTCTGAGACCAACGAGTGCATTCACAAAACTTGGAAATGCTCTCAGTGGTATCTGCATAATCTAGGACACAATCAAGGAATAAAATTTCCAAATGCTGCAAGACTCACTGGACCAAATATTTGTGCTATTATATCCAGAGAAAAACCTCCTTTGTACAGAGAGACACTGATGTTCTCTGGAGAACAATCCAGCTCAACTTTCTACATTTAAAAGTCAGGGGCTGAAAGGGAGGATTTGGAGAGCATGTTATAAAAGAGGAAAATGATTAAAGCAAGGAAGAAGGCAGTTAAGAAAAAAAACTCTAGAAGGGTCTGGTGAGCCTGAGCCATAGTGTGGAGCATGGATGAAATAAACACAATCAGCAACCACAGAAAAGAATGGGACATCAAATACTGCAGCAAACATCACAGAACTGGGGACTTCTCTCCCTGAGGTGGTTTTATCTGCTCTGTAGGCCTCTGGCAAGGGACCTGTAGGAGAAGACACCTGCTGGGGCAATTTAAAGGAGGAGAGAAGAATCTCCTCTGAAAGGAAGACCTAAGGTATAGCAGCCAAGGCTTTATTTTTAACAGTGACTTGTCAAGCCAGCTATGAATGTTCACCATCTTAATCACAAACTCGTTAGGATCCATATGTATTTAATCAAGACTTTTAACTCTGAAGGTGGTCTAAATGCCTCTAGAGGTGGCAGTGTGTGTTTTAGCATATAGCACCTTGCATTTCAACATTCAGGTGACCATGCTAATAGTGAGGTAAGATCCAGGCTTCTAGCACTAAACTTTAAAAGCAAGCAGTCACTTTCCACTTATACCATCAGCTTGTTTAATTACATTTGGCAAGCTGCCTGTTGAAAATAAAACACACAAAACCAATACCAACAAAAAAGCCCAACAAACAAACCAACCACAGAAATACCCAAGCCAAAACAGGACTGAAAATAATTTGATGAAAACATAGTTCAGATCATCTATCCATCCGTGTTACTCCTGGGGCTAGTGGAGGTTGCGATCTCATGGTGCTTCCTATCACCATCCAGAATTCCCACCACCATTCCTATCACCAGTAGAGCTGCCAAACCAGGAATGTTGTTTTATTCACAGGTAGAAAGAAACAGTCAGCAGCTGCCCTTGCTCTCCCCCTCAGTCATTTTTCCTTCTGCTGGCACCTCCATCTGTGGTTACAAATCAGGGCCCCCCAAAGCAGGTGGCTGACTCTCCCCATGCCACTCGGCCGTGCTGCCAGATCTTCCACTGCTCATTTCCTGCAGAACAATCTGCAAAAAAAGCCTTTTTCCATGCCTGAGCTGGTCTGCACAAAGATAAATCTGCAGGCTGCCTAGTGACTACCATATAAACATAGAAAAAGTCTGATGATCTAACCTAAAAGGCTTTGGTTATTTGGTATAATTAAGCGGAGAAGACGCCAAGAAAATAATTACCGGAAAGTTTTCTTTTGACAAAGTTATGATAGAAATTTCTCAACAGCTTCAAGGAACTCCATGGATGAGCTAAGCCCTTCCAAGTCCAGCAGATTGCCCTTTTTGTCATGAAAGGGGAATAATTCAGTCTCTTCCTCTTCCAGTTCCTCTTGAAATAGGTTGGACTCTGAGGTAGGAATGATGACAATGCGCGGGAGTGCGTTCGGAATGACAGAGCCCAGGACTCCTTTAATTTGACTTTCATGAGTTGCCATCTGTGGAATACCTGAGTCTCCTCCTCCTGTGCTGACACTGCTGCTGTTCAAACCAACAGGCAGAGAAGCTGCTCGTAGGGAGCTGGCCACGAGGATTGCAGGGGGGCTGTGTAGGACTGGCCACCCCAGCACCTTTCCCAAACAGCTGGACGAGAGTGAAACCTGGAGCAGAGACATAAAGTTAAGTGTTGTTATACAGGACATGGCTATAGAAACCAGTATTTGAAATATTTTTTACCACTAGACATTATTTAGGAGGTGTTCCCTGACACTTGATTCAGTAACAAGAGGGAAAATCATCATATATTAAAATCTGCAGCTTTGGAAGCAGGATGTTAGATGAAGCAAAAGAGAACCAAGAAAAAAAAAAAAAATCTCATCCCTATAGCTGACTTATATTTAAAAATATATTTCTCCATTGTTAATGCAACTCAAGGTACTGGATAATTGTACTTCACTCTTTTTCATGGAAGAGCACATTTTATTATTCAGTTGCCAAAAGTTTCATAGATGTGACAGCATCTATCATGGTATCCCCAGTGGCTGCTGTCACTACCTAGGTCAGGTCAGTGGCTTTGCATTCATATATTGGACTGTACTTCCACCACCAAAGAAGGGGAATAGAATGGTTGTTATTTTGCTTGGTTAACCATTTCCCACCTGCATATTCTGAGAGAATTCTATTTTCTAACTTGGCCAGACAGCACCTCCCCTGTGACCTTTCCATAACTTTATGCACAGTAGGCAAATCCAGCATAAACTAAGTAAGTTTTGAAAGTGTTTGTTAATATTTAAGCACACTGACAACAGAAGACAAGAGTGATCAATTTTGGTTTGCTTTAGAAAATGACAATAAGGTTATAAAATCACCGTGCCAGATTTAGAGAGATGTTTCCTGAGGAAAATAAAGATCACAGCAAAATGCAGTTTTTATTTCATTATTATGTCAATTCCCATGAAGCCCAGTGGAATTCAGAGTACAACTAAGCTTTTATGAGATTCCTATAAAGCCTCTTTCAGAGTTATAGTTCTATTTACTTCTCTTCATATACTTGTAAAGCATATTAGTCAGCTACACCAAGTCTCTTCATAGCTTGAGCTCCCCATAACAGTTCTATAAAATTTTTTGCTCTGTTGCAGATTTCCTGTTCTAATCATAAACATCATTGATAAACTTCAGTCTTCTTGAGTTATAGGAATTTAGTGCTGAAACATCTTTAAAAAAATGTTAGATCAGTTTTTAGCATATAATCCTGGCCTCCTTTGTTTTCACCTCTTCCATGGTCTGTGATAATGCCTTTATGCAAATGCTTTCTTTTGTGTGGTTTTTTTTTTTTTTAAGATTCAGGAATCATCGTGTCAATTTTAGCAAGTAGTTTGGCAGAATATGTTGTTGCACAGCATAAATCTAGTCTAATTTTACAGACAGAAAACCAAATTAATTTATATATTGTTGTGGGATTTTTGTTTTGTTTTAAATATCAGAATTTTTAGTCTCCCTTCCCCTCTGTCTCTCTGGGTTTAAAATTAGATCCTGGTATATACTGAAGCATTGCATAATTCTGATCCACAAGTGGGAATCATTCACCAATCCCTACTGCCAAGGATTTCTCCAGCTGCTGTACCTACCCACGTGGAGGGAAGCAGTGTGCTAAAAAAGGGGTCTAAATCAACCTGACATAAGAAGACTCTATTCTTCCAAATCAGTGATTACAATAGAAAGAATTCAGATGTACTTTTTTGTTTGGTTTTTGAGGTGGTTTTCTTAAAGAAAACAGGAAATGAAAGATTCTTTTCCGAGAAAAAAATGTGTATTTTGTTTTATCAAAAAGTTCAGTGACGGCTAAATTGACACTTGTATTTCAATAAATTAGCATTTTTGGAAGTAGTGTAGCTGGAATTCAGTCACAGACAATTCAGTAATGCTATTAAAACCTTACAATTAATATATAAAAATGCTTCTTTAGTCTTGGTTGGGATTTTTTTTAATATATAAATGGGTGGTCTCATATTGAAGCACTCTGAGCTTGCCAAATAAAGATTTATGCTGCTAGGATGAATGTTGATGCACTTCATTTAGCCAACACACAAAGGACCTCCACATCACACAGGTACCTTTGCTCAAAATATTATGGAAAGCAAATGAGGCTTTGAACATTCAAGGTAAATAAACTTCACACATCTTGGTGAACAGCACTGAAAGCCTCAGCATGAAGGTACTCTCTTTAAAGGTTATTAATCAAAATAATCCCATAGACATCTTTCACAGATCCTCAAAACAACCCAAGAGACATCTGAGCCTTCTGATGCAGTTTTATGCAGACCCCCTTGGATTATTTTCCGTCTTCCTTGTGAGATACAAAGCTGGTGGCTCTGTAGGAACTGGAGAGCATCCTTGCCACTTGGCTATGAGCTTGGAGACACTGCTGTGAAAAGCAGCAGGGGTGAAGAACAGATTTGAGCCCATGGTGCCTATTTGAAGGCCATTTTCCCATCAGTGCTCTTCACAATCCTTATAGGAAAAGACCAAGGTTCCTCAGGACTTGACCTCATGGGGACACACGACAGAAGACAGGGCAGATGCATGCAGGGAATCAGTCATCCTATGGCTGCAAATTTCCAGAATAGCTCTTGCTTTAAACTATTCTGTCTCTAGACATTTAGCCTCAGAGCTGGGAGGGAGCACAGGGGACAGAAGCAGATGCTGTAAAGCTGCCCAAGGGGTGGGTGTTCAGTTAGACACAACACCATGAGGGGTTGTCTCCACCAAAAAGTGGGTACCACTCCATCCAGTCACAAGGACTTTTAAGCCTAAATCTGTCTTTTCTTGAAAATGCAGCACTGGCACATCTTGACATTCTGCCACACACACAAATACTCATTTTAGAACTGGTGCTATGTCAAAAGCTGACTTGCTGGTGACCTACTGCTCCCACCTGCAGTTCCTCAGGAGATAGGGTGCTCCTCAACAGCACGATGCCAAACTTCAGCAGTTTGGGCACTGAGCATGATGCATCCCCAGGAGATGCACTGAGTACTCACCGTCTCCTCTTCCACTGAGGGAAGGGTGGCACCTGCCAGACTCTCCCACCCTTAGGGAGAAATGCGAGTTTCTGTCTCATCTTCCCCCTCAACAAAAATAAAACATTTCAATGTACACAGAAAAGAAGAAAAAAAAGGTGGCTTCTCTCATGTCAAGTTCTGGTTTGCAGCCCTGACTTCATCAGGAAAGGAAGCTGCAACAGTGTGGACACCGGGGTCAAGGACAGGAGAAAGAAGAGCCAGAATGGAGAAACCAAGAGGCAAAGAAGTGAACTCTTTACATTTGATGCTACTGACTGTGCCTTGGTGCAGTTTTGGAGGTGCAAGCTCTTGCTGGCTTTCCAAAACCAGGCAACATCTTAGTGAAAAGCATTAATAAGACATCATCCACGTTCTCATCAGTCATCAAAATATAGTAACAGCAAGGATGAAGAGAATAATGGAATCAGCACAGATAAAGCCTACAGATGAAACAGATGGGTATGAAGGTCTTAATTATTACTCCAGAGGTGATGTACTATAGCAAAAAAAAATTCTAAAATGCAGGCTTCAGGAGAGATTTTTTTTCTTTACCTTTTCTGTAGGTGCAGCATCACAGCTGCAGGTCTTTGGCAGCAGATCTCTCTTCTCCTGTCTCAGACTTGTAGAGAAGGAATGACTTCGGTGAGGCTGCAGTTTCTTGTGAGCTGGCTCTACAGGGTCAAGCTCTACATCACTCCAGGTCTTATTGCAAATGATGAAAGAATTCAGACAATTAATTTCTCAAATTCTAAAAGTTTTCAAAATCCAGCAGAAACCAGACACACTTGCAGAAAACTAAAGCTGTTCTAAAACAGGTGGCACACTTTCAAGCCTTCTGGGGAAGGGTTTGGTTTTTAATCTTGTAATTTAACCTGGCCTATTTTTCTAAACAAAACAACCAGTTTTTGCAACAATGAAAAATTATTTAATCTCTTTTCACCAGGATGTTTTTCACCCGTTTTTATCTTATTGCTCATGCTTCACCTATAGCTGCACACCACCTGATGTCTAAAGATGGTTTTAAAATGCTTTATGGCATTTGACATGACCATCAGCTGGTACAAAACCATGGACATGTCCAAAACTACCTAAGTATACACCCCAGCTGGATACCAGAACACCCAGGGCTCCTCAGGCCCTGTGAGCTTGCTTCTTCTCTGAACCATCATCAGTGGATGGGAGGCAACAGGTGGGCTCTGCACCAATTTTTTAAGAGCATGCCAGTAATGGAGCACAATCGTGACATTGCAACCATGCTGTTCCATTTACAGACTTGGGCAGAGACCATTCATCATCCCTAACTTTGTGGTGACTTCTTAATTGAGTATCAATGATGAGATCATTCCACTATTTTCCACGCCAGCTTTCAGATATGAATAGTAGGTAGGGCTCCACACAAGTGGGAAGCGAGCGTGTGATTCCATTGCATCACCTTGCTCAGACATCTATGTATGGCCACCAGTTTATTCCTCCTCCCCTCTAGAATCCAAGTGTAAAGAGAAATTTACGTGACTCAGGAACACGGAGTCTCCCTGGGCTAACACGTAGGGAACATGCAGGGGGAAAGTGTTGGTGGCAACAGCTGCAGCTTTTCTGGTGTCATTTCTTCCCGTCAAAACTTTATTGGGGCATACCAAGATTTCACTCATTGCTGCTGTCATCCAAGAGGGGCTGAGCTTAGCTTTGATTTCAGCAGCTGCTCTTTGGGCTAAAATCTCTGCAGCTGCACTGAGCTGTCACTTGCCCCAAGAACAATTACCTTTGGCTGCATCAGCCCAGCACAACAGAGGGCTGGGCATCCCTAACAGCAGGGCTTTGATTTGAGACTCCTATTATCCAAATTGTGCCAAATTCTGAAGCCTCTTACCCACATCATCCTCTCTCTTTAAACACCAGCCCCAGCCAAACACACACAATAACCTTCTCACCTTAACCAACCAAAACCAGGTAGTGACCAACAGTGAAGAACAAAAATAAAAGAGCTTCTTGGAGAATTAGAAGGTAAAAGGAGGAAAAAAAGGTTGGAAGGCACTAAGTAGGAAGCCTTGATATTTTAAACTATGCAAATACATTCCTGTATTGCTACACATGCCATCTACATCCTCCAGCTCCTGTAAGCAGGCAAGTAGTTGCCACGACCTCAAGGGGGGATACAGGCATGTGAGGGTTCTCTGTTTGCTCAAGAAATACCAACCCAAATATATTAATTTTAAAATTATAGGATATTGACATTTTGCATATACTAACCTCATGTTGCAAGGGTAATCTGGGTATTTTACAGTTCATGAAATCATCACAGTTGACATTCTCCTGCATCATTGTGTAATCAGTGGTCTGTGAATGGAAGTAAATCACAGGATAAATGATCTCAGTTTCTTTTCCATTGCAACAGTAATATTTATGCATTTATTTGTATCTTCAAGACCAACCTAGATTTCATAGCCTATACAAAGTGAGCTACACCTTTATTCTACCTCATTAAGATTTTTTTTGGTCCTAATTTAGCAACAACTAGATAAACATGAAAGTAAACATGAAAGTACTCCCCATGCCTTGGAAACTGTGAGAGCCTAGGCAAGCAAATTTGGATATCAGCATATTGTGTGGTGTGGTACAATAATGTCACACTCTGGAAGAGTCCCATCACACACTTCAAACTCACTTGGGCTCAAATTTGAACCACAGTATATTAAAAAAGGCTTTGCCAAGGCTGAAAGAAGCCTTTCACTCTTCTACTTAATGTTTTAATTAAAAAATTGAAATAAAAATTGTGGTAGACTTATTTTACAAGGCACTACAGAAAAACTTGTCACTTCTCCTGAGAAGCAGTCTGCACATTGCATGGTATTTAAACACCTAATTTTGCATTACAAAACACAACCCAGTTAATAGATTTCATAATCTTTAATTTCATCTGTAATAATGTAGCGTGTAGGGTGTTTTTTAATAGCTTGAAATGCTGCTGGGATACCTGGTTCACAGTCACAGAGTGGAAGAAGAAACTTGTGCCCAGGGAGTTCACAGCTTCACAAGCTGTATGGCTGAGGCCACCCAGTAAAGCCCAGTCAGTCATTTTGACTGGAAATGTACCTGATGCAGCTGTATGGTTGCTGGACAAGAGAGGCAGCAGCATGAAACCTGTCTTTTGTAATAGGATTAATTTTATTTCATTAGGACTCAGGCTGTGAGCCTTCTCCTCAGGCAGCTCAAGTGTGTGTGTGGGTTCGTTCTGTTTTGTTTGGTTTGGTTTTGGGGTTTTTTTTTTGGCTCAGGTGCTCTGCTTTACTGTCTGTCTGAGATGAAAAAGTTCAGAAATCTCCCTGGTGCTGCCACCTGAGAGAAACAATCTCCATTCTCCAGCAGAAAATTCGTGCAAAATTATCTTAAGAGCAGTGCACTGTTCATGCTGGTTTAACAGATGGTCCTAGGTCTGTTTCCACATCAAAGACCCCAATCTTGCCCAAAATACTCAATATAAGTTACAGTCTCACTGAAACACAGCCCAATGGCACCCTGAAAAGCAGCAGCCTGTGGGCTACAGCACACAGATACTTGAGCCCCATCCTTGCTTAGACCTCAGCCACTTGGCTCAAGAGGAGAGCCAGGAGGTTGCCAATCAGCCTGTCATGGTGATTTACACCTTCATGAAAGGTTACTGACTGCAGCCAGTCCCCTGCAGGGATGTTTTGGTAGGTTTCTTATGCTCAAACAGAGCGTAAGAGCAGCCAGATCCCTTGGAGGGTCAGCCCCAGCCCCAGCTGCCATCCTTCCTCTGGAACCACCTTGCCAGGATCCCTGTGGGCAAACCCATCTGCTTGTGACTTGAAGAGGTAGTCAAGGTCATGCCAAGAGGGGCCATGAGGAATCCCAAGGGATACTTTTATTTCTAACTCCCTCAACCCCCAGCCCTACTGAGATTTGGGGTACTCTGCTTACAAAGCATCCCACCTCACTCCAGGTGCAGGAGGCTCCCACTCCTCATGGGTAAAATCCAGGGAAAACAATCAAAATATTTCCTGTTCGATAGGAAATATATTTCTTTTAAAATAATAGGACAGCTTTTGGATAGGTTAGAAAACTTGGATGAGTAATTGTTTCCCTGTGTTCCTGCCCCCTCACATAGGGGATTATAGGGAGCTGCTGGGGACACGGGCAGTGCCCAGCAATGGCTCTTTTTAATTCACATTACAGACTTAAATGGAACATCCAGGGTCCCAGTAAGCATCTGAGCCACACAGATATGTTGGCCTAGGCCCTTTTTCTGATCAGAAATCATCATGCATCAACTCCCAGAAAGGCTTTGCAGAAGTGACATTACATGACCCAAAAAACCTAGCTACCTTGCTCTCTCTTTTCCATTCTGATTTTGAATTTTATTTATAGAGCCACTTCTTTTGAGAATCAGGGAAACATGATACTTGCTTTCCTTCACAAAAACAAGAAAAATCTTACAGCTTCTCCAGTGGAAATTGATGAAACACAAGTGCCTTTGGTCCTGCCAGCAAGAGACTGATGGCTGGAGAGTGAGGTCCTGAATGATGATTCATTTATGGAGCTTCTCAGGACATCATTCTTTGATATTCGGATCAGGAACCTCAAGCAGGGAACAGAATTGTGGATGGTTTTTCTGAAGGGAAATGGGAAAAGAAAAAACAAACAAATGGTGCATTGATGCTGCTTTGAAAATCATATAATGAAAGTAGCATCTCTTTCCTAACGTCAGCATGGATTCTGTTGTGGTTGAGGAGGTTGTAAAGACTACATGAAAACATCATGGAAACTACTCAGGAGGCTAAAAGAAAAAAAACAGGTGGCAAAACACATACGGAAGAGCTGCTAAGTACTAAGAATTGAAAAGCATGATTGCTTTTGATTTAATTAAAAGATTAACTGAGAAAATTTTCAAGTTAGCTGGTATGAAGGTCTTCACTGTGCAAAGGCACAGGATGAGTGGAAAAAAGGAAGAGGAAAAGGCCATAAGAATCAGATATTGGTATCTATTTGTAGGATGGCAGCTCCTGTAAACTCCTGCTGGGAATTACCACTTCATACAAGCACAGAGGAGAACATCTAGGCTGTAAAGGACTTAGAACTTGCCTTATTCATTAAATAACCTCAGTCCTGGTTCTATGAGTCTATTCTTCCTTGTCCTGGCCCTGCACGGAGCAGAAGAGCCCAGGAGCCTCCCTGGCACAATCACAGCTGCCCCTGAGGACTGGTGGGGCAATGCCAGAGCAATGGGTTTGGTGTAACACCTCACCAGTACCTCCCAGTTCATTATTTCAGCCCCACAGACAAAGCTAATCCTGGCAATGGTGAATAAGCCTTGAATAAGCCAAGAAGCAAGGCAGCAACAAGGCAAATGCAAATCAAAATCATTCATCCTTATGCAGTTATTTAGGATGTAGCACTTTTGAACAATTTGTTTTTCCATGATTGTGCTTCCCTTGGGAGCAGGCTGGAAAAATGGAGATGCAGAATTTCCCTGCTTGCTATGAACAAAGTATTACAAAACCTAAAGCTTCCAAAACCTGAGGAAGTTTCTGCAATAACTCCAACATAATCAAGTGACATTTTCTCACTTACAGGTTATTAAAGGACTTACAACTTTCTTCACCCACAAAACTCCTTTTTATGAATTAAAACTTAGCATACATTTCAGTTCTTAAAAGCCAAGTGCCAGCACAAAGTTCACTATTACATTTTCTATTACATTTGTTGCAATGTGTTGGTTGATTTTTAATTTTTTAAAAATTGCTTAAGGTAAGGAAACCTCCCAAATAACTCACTTGATTTGTTGGGATGTTAAGATACAGTGACAAAAATTCTCTGTTCAAAAAGCATCTTCCTTTGGTAGAGGTACATTATTGGCCCTTAGATCACTATTTCTAGATGCCTCCCTTCTAGAAAGATTTGGAAAATAACTTAGATTTAACTTGTTCAGTAGTTCCAGTACAAAATGGCAATTCGTCCCCTCCCCATACCCTTAACTCTTTCTTGGGCCTGAGCAGACTGGCTCATTTTTCCATCATTAGATAAATTACTTCACTAAGGTGAATTACTTGAAGATTTTGAAATTATTCCAAACCCCTAATCTTTACATACACATTCATTATTCAAGCAAAATTGGTCCTGCCAACATATTTTATCAGATGACTTGGTGTTCTGTCACTGCTTTTCAGGTGTAAAACTGTGCTTGCTTCATCAGAAGGAACCCAGCATTACTTCTTTTCCTGACTAGAAGATTCCTAAGTCTGTGAAATGTCTTCACAGCAACTCCATAAACACTTCTCTTAATGATATGTCTAGAAATACAGACTAAGAAGCAGGAAAAAAAAAACCACTCCTTGAGAGAGTGTCTGGAATCCTGTTGTGGACTCCATTCTTGTTTTTAAGCAACCTCAGGAAAGCTGATGCTGGCAAGAAAAGGAATAATTAAATCAACTCACTATAGAAATTCTGCTTTCAAAACACTCAATCTTGCAAAAATACTATAAGAAATCACTGTACACAATAACTTTGGATCAGAAAAAATACTGTTTTCATAACTGTCAGTCAGCCATGCCAAGCAGCATGAGTTCTGAGAGCAGACATTTTCACACAGAAGAGGTTTTCCCCGTTTCTGGGTGTATTCCCACCAACTTCTGAGAAACTTCAGCTATTCCTCCAACCACGCTGTCATTTATCAGACATCCAAACCAATGAACTCAATTTCTAGTTCCCAAATTTTACTTTTCAGGCAATGTAACTTAGCAGCTTTTCCACTTCTGAGTGAGACAAACCTCATACTAACTAACCCTGCCATCTAGTGGCATTTTTATATTTATCATCAGGGCATCCCAGTGTTCCCTGTGAACCTTTGCCATAGAATCCTTTAGTGGCAAATGTGCTTTAAAAGACTTGTAGAAAAGCCTAGAGAGATCCCGAGTCTCAGTTCTGCTACAAGCAATTATCCTTTCACATAATAAAGTATTTTCCACTCACAGTGTTTGAAAAAAACATTGCATAGGGCTACAGGAGAAAATGCTTGCTCTGAGCTCTGTGTCCTGTGAAAGGTATGGCTTATACTGAGTACACTGATAACAGTGAAAAATAGTACTTGGGAGCCCAGCTAAAGCTGGAAATAAGGCTGAGAACACAAAAGAGTTGTTTCCTTTTCCTTACATCAAACAAAAAACCAAACAAACCACTCAAAAAAGCCCCCTCCTCAACACCACTTTTGCTGCATTTTTGGAAACTGAGTATTTTAGAAGTTTTAACAGAAGCAACTTGCTTTGCTAGGACTTGAACATGTTTCTCAGCTGGAGCTGGGAGGACATTTCTAAATAAATGTTAATAACAAAGCAGCAGGAGAATGATGATGCTGTATCGTGGTGAGCAATTACAAGATACATAAAAAGGGCAGACCAGAAAAAAAACCCACTGAAAAAAACCTAATGAGTAGGCAAAGGAGGCATCCCAGGGCAGCTGAAAGGAAGAGTCAGTCACTCATTTCTTACCCTACCTTTAACTTGAGTGACTTCTGACACAGCCCACTGGGCAGGATTTCCAGAAGTAAAAAAAAAAAAAGAAAGAAAAAGAAAAAAAAAAAAAAAGGGAAAAAAAAAAAAGAAACAAAAAGAAAAAAAAAGAAGAAAAATAGAAAAAATAGAAAAAAAAAAAAGAAAAAAAAAAGAAAAAAAGAAAAGAAAAAAAGAAAAAAAAAAAAAAAGAAAAAAAAAAGTTTTATCTTGCCCAGTCTCTGAGAAGAGCAGGGAAAGTTTGTCCTTGTTGGAAACCACTCAGCAGAGTACCACCCCTCTTATTCTCTTACAAAAATTCTTTGTAACTCCTTTTAGGTCCACAAAACTGAGGACACAATCATTTTTTATGTGTCCCTATTATCAGATTACCTTTCTGAGGTGCAAGGTGGTTCCTTCTCATGTTATTCCTAAATGCTGAGGAAGGCTGAACTGGTCTCTGGAGGCCAATGCTCTAAAGAATTTATTAAAAGAGATGATAATGGACTTTCTTCTGCAAAGGGAAAGGTTTCTGATTCTTTGGATGAATGTCTTTTATCATATTATTAAATTATAATTCTTCTCAATCTTGTAGCTTTCTGATCAAACGCACACTGTGGAAATTCTTTTTACATTGCCTTGTTACCTTTCTAATCATCTACCCAAAGGGAACAAGTTATCTTTATACTCTCTACCCCCTACCTTTATCCAGCCACAACGACTGGATAAAAAGCAGAATTTAAATTAAGTTCAGAAATTAAGAATTAAGCTCAGAAATTTCTTCACTGCCTGTGGGAAGCATCAGAAGGAAATAAAAAGGCAAGAAAAGTTGGCTAAACATGTAGCTTACTGAGACTGAAAAGTGCTTGAGCATTTGTGAATCTTTGCTGGGTTTGGCACAGTGCTCTATATTAAAATATACAGGAATTGGTATCTGTAGTAATAAGTAGATGATTATAATTGGTCTATGAAGGAATAAGTTCAGAAATATTTCATATCTGAAAAAAAAAATGGAATGTGTTTCACAGAAGGGAGCAGTGTTTCATTTTGCCTACTTAACCCTATTAGTGTAGTTTAAGGCTTTCTTTTTTTTAAGTCAATGCTAATATTTTTGGAAAAGGTAAAGAATGGAAAGTCTTTTCCCTGAATCAACTAAATGGTATAATTATGAAAACAGCCTTCAGAAAAGCAGAATACTTCAGAAATGCCTGCTTTATTTTTGCAGGCAAGTACTTTTTGACCAAAGGTAGCAAGCCTGCTAATGACAAAGCAGTATTTTCAGTATATTTGGAAAAGTTTCTCATTTGCAAGGAGCTCTGACTGGATTACTGGCTTCCTACTGCTCTTACTTCACACAGAATTTCTATTAAAAAGTTGTTTGCTTCTCACAGATCTTCTCCCAAGGGTCAGAAACTTCTACCATTAAGTGTTTCCAAAAACCAAACCTCAAGTATATGCTTATATAGCTTCTTAAATTGGTGATGATGCCATTTTTGGGAACAAAGTGCTCTTTAATCACTAGTATGGCAAAACACAACCCCAGGGATCACCTCCTTTTGCCAGGCAGGGTGTTGTGCAGTTCCACAGGACACAGCAGGGTTGTGAAAGGGGAGAAAGATGAAGTGATGGACTGTTCTTCTCTGTTTGCCACCTCAACAGAGTGCTAGGAGCTCCAGATGCCTTCAGGGCTGCCCTGGACCAGGTGGACAATGCAGAAGCATCATCTGATGCCCATCATGGGGTTGTCAGGGCAGGAATACACAGTGCTTGTGGTGAGGCTGAAGAAAATGAAGGTTGTTCATTCATTGTAAAATACACTTTTTGCACGTATGTTTTTACACATACCTATATGTTTACTGTACCTGTATCTTGGGTGAATTATGGCATATATGATGGGATTGTAGATTGCAGAAGCTTTGGCAATAATTGCTGGCACAGATTTGGAGTATGGTGTTAGGGTGCTGCCCCGACTAAAACAAAGCAGAAACATTATACACAGTTATACCATGGATTAATGCTTAATTATGAAACCCTATTTTGCTTTTCTTATTTGTTTTTGTGTTGTGATTTCTTTATATGAAATACCCTTGAAAACTGAACTTATTCAAATGCATCATTTGCTCAGATGAAAGGTGTTTAATAATGAGTACTTGGAGTCATTCATTTGGAGAAGAGGAAAGGCATGCAAGAAAATAGTGACACATCTGAGGGTGACCAGGAACACACTTTCCTTTTTTCTACACTAGGCAAACCCCCCCCTGAAAACACAACCAAAAAAACCACCAGAATAACCCCTACTGTAACAAGCTGGGAAAGAGGATGGTGATAAAAAAGAAAAGAGAATCAAACAATAAAATCTTTCAGCAGCAAGATCCATGCTGCTCAGTAATGGGTGTCAATGGCATAGCTGCAAACACTGAAGAAGGAAGTGAGTTGTGTGAAACAAATATTTCTCCCTTGAATTTTAGCTCCCAAAATCAATCATGTAATCCTAATAATCATAATTAACATCATAGACTGAAAAATTGGCTTGGATTAGAAAGAATGATCCAAAAAAAATCATCTAACCCAACCTCTCTTCCATGGGCAGGAACATCTTTCATTATGTGAGGTTGCTCAAAGCCCCATCCAGCCTGGCCTTCAAATCAAAAACATGACAACAGGACACCTTGAAGCAGAGCTGTTGGAGGATGACAGGAGCTCAGGGGTCAAATCAGGGCAGATAAACTCTTCTGCCCTCTGTCTAAGGCAGCAGTGTGTGAAGGAAGCTTCTTTAGAGAGCAAATATCAGGAGAAAAAAAGTAAGCCCTCCAAATTCATACACAGAAAGTATCATGGGGTAGAGCAAAAAATATTTAGCAGAAACACAGATAAAAAGTCATAATAGTTTTAAAATACATAGTCAAATAGTCCCTTTTCTGGCTTTACCCACAAGGATATAGTGAAGACTGCAGCATCATCATTAATGTGGTAACTATTTAAAAAAGTTTGAAAAAAGTATTTTAAAACACTTATTTTTTGCTTGTTGTGGGTGACATTACTAATCTTACTTATGTTTCAGAATAACCCATGCTCTTTGGATTATGTTTCCACTTACCCTGCCCAGGCAATCAAGGTGACACAAGCATATGGAGACCAGGACAGGACAAAGACAATGATGACCACAAAAGCAATTTTTGCCAACTTCCATTCATTCCTTATGGACTGAGAGAGGTAGGATTTCCGACTGCAGGACCCCAGCTTTTGAACATCTCTTTGAGGGGAAAAAAAATACAGGTAATATTAGCAGGGGGTGAAAAGGTGAGGTGCAGCATCTCCAATACATTCTCAACAACGTGCAAAAATTAAGCAGATGTCTATCTTTCCCTGCTCTAACTTTTGTTCTCTGATATTAAAAACTATAGAAGGTAGTTAATAGAATGAATCATATCTATATGTCTGAGATTTGTGTATATACCTCTATATCTATATGTCTGGGATTTGCTTTTCTGTGGAACTGAGACAGAAGAAACCCTGGTGCTAAAGGACTGCTATGTGCTTATCCCACCAGAATTAGGGTTTTCATTTGGTAGGATGAAGAAATTGGTACCCCTTGCCCTTCACTGCTCTCAGAGGTGAAGCAAACTAAGGCATATTTGGATGAAAACATCAAACCTTATTCCTTTTCTTTTTCAAGAGAGGAGCATCTTGCAGAAATTCCAGCTCATGAGGTTAACATGTGCTGGAATATCCTGACTGCTCTGAGGAACCTGGCCCCACACACTTACAAGGACATTTTTACTTCCCTGCAGATCAGGGGTCAGTTCTAATATTTTTGGCATAAAAATGTCCCATCACATTCCCTTGTCACATCACAGAAACACCCCACTTTTTTTTTTTTTTTTTTAGAACAATTTTATATGATTCAGAATTTTGCATAGTTTAGCATGGAAATAACAATTTTCATATATCAATAATTTTAAAAGAAGAGCTTTTTCATGATGAGATGATGGTAATTACCAGCAGGGTAACAAACTGCTTCCTAATACACTGTAAACATACTTGTAGGGTAATTTCACTATATTAGTGAATAAAAAGCATAGAAAAAACTTGTGGACACTGCTTTGCAGGTGTACAAGACACCATTATTTTAGGGATGCATTCTCTGCTCCTTCACTTGGTATCAAATATGTATATACAGAAAATAAACCAAGACCAAGGCCAAAATACAGAGATCAGTACAAACTTCAGTCTAAGTGTACAGCTAAACTTGCTTGGAAAACTGGAATTGAGCCTTGTGGAGGCAAATTAATTGAAAAAGTGCCTGCAGGTACATGCAGAGAAAAGCCACCAGAGCTGATAACACTGTGAGCTGTGGGAAGAACTCAGGTCAGCAATAAATCATGTGCTCATCAGGGGAAAAATAACAGACAGAATGAAGTTACTTTACAAATCTCAAACCCCGCTGATGTTTACTTCAAGTAAAGACCAGGAATTTGGAAAAAACCCAAAACAAGTGGCCTAACAAGCGCTGCCAGATACGTGTGTGTGGTTGTGATGCTTGAGAGAACCAGAAGGATTTCTGGGATGCCTGCCTTAAATAAAACTGTCAGAAAATACGAGGACTGCTGTGTTTACAGAACAGCCCAAAGGCAGATGATGCCCCATTGCTACATGTGATTTATCATCCCTTGGGGCTGAGAACTAGTCCTGGAATGCAGAAGACCATGTTCCTTGTATTGTGTGGATTGAAATACAGATAGTCCAAACTATCAAATTATCTAGTGTACTATCAATTACCACACTCTGGGATAAGATTAGAACTACCAGAGTCTTCTTTCCCTACTCCAAAATAGGTACATCTACTCCAGCTTTTACACTGGCAAAAATATTTTTCCAATTACAGCTGTTAATGACCACTTTGTAGCCATTAATGACCACTGATTGCTGTTCAGATTAATTTTGGATTTAAATTTTGCTACAGCTAAAGAAATTGAGAAACTATTCTAAAAAAAAAAAAAAAAAAAAAAAAAAAAAAAAAAAAGGAAAAGGGAAGATTTAAGCTACTTTGCTTACCTGCCAGTACGTCGTATGGCCAGGAACATAAATAAATAACAATGGAATATTATTATCAGGGGAATAAAAAACACACAGCAACATAAAATCATGGTGTAACTTCTGTTTGAAGGGGAGTAGGTTACATAGTCCCACGTACAGGATATCATCAAGCCCTCAGGCACATAGGAACCTGTAAAATACATGGAACACATTAGTGACACATGCACCTGAAGTTTGCTGCAGATGCTGATCTAAGCACTTAAAATAATACTGCAGTAAATTAAGAGTCTTCAAGAGCTATGTCAGACATATTAAATGTGTGGGGTGAGAATGAGGGTGCACAGGTGGAGGGGAGATCCTGACAGACTCTCAGATCCACCTAATCCTCCTTTTGGAATTGTTGTTGAATGGGGGTGGCAGGGAGGAAGATGTGCAGGCAGTAGGTGCAGATATGTGGTACAACAACAAACCAGCAGCTGGGGGCTTATCTAAACCTCCCTTTTTTTATACCCAGGGAACACCAGAATTAAAAAAGAGAGCAGGCAACATACTCCACCCAAGGAGAGGAGCCACGCTCCATCCCAGCGAGTACAGCCACACGATGGCGATGATCTGCAGGGTGTGCTTCTTGGAAGTCCACTGCAGGGATTGCAGGGGCTTGGTTATCACAAGGTACCGGTCGATAGAAATCGCCAACAAAGTCATCATCGAGGTTATTCCAAAGAGTGCCCCGCAGAAAGCATACAAGTTGCAGCCTGAAGCAGAAAATGGCAATGTCAGGGTTTTTTTTTTTAAAAAAAAACATGCCTGTGTTTTCTCTCAGATAAAGCTGGGAGGGGTTTTTTTCTGGCTCAGGTGTTCTCTCCCATTAGAAGAATTTCCTTACAGTTTCATAGTTATTCACTGTTTATTAAAACAACAAATATGAATAAAATATAAATATATGTCTTTAACAAGTCCTATTCAGTTTCATAGTTATTAACTGTTTATTAGAAAAACAAAAAATATGAATAAAATATTAATATATGTCTTTAACAAGTCCTATTCAGTTTCATAGTTATTAACTGTTTATTAGAAAAACAACAAATATGAACAAAATATAAATATACATCTTTAACAAGTCCTATTCAGTTTCATAGTTATTAACTGTTTATTAGAAAAACAACAAATATGAACAAAATATAAATATATGTTTATATATTTGTATATGTTATATATACTTAACAAGTCCTATTCTCTGCTGTGGGCTGCAACTGGGAACATTTTGTCAATGGAAAACTGCCTCAAAGAAAATCCAATTTAATTAGAGTTACATTTTCCTGGACTGTTGCCTGATATATTGATCTTAACAGGCAGTAGCAGACATATGTCTGTTAATGACAGATGGGTACTTCAAAAAATGGCTTTGATTTAGGTGGCTTCAAAATGTAAAAGTGGTTTAAATTTGATGGCTGAATGATCAGATGCAAAACACAGCTACAGATACTAAGTTTTGTAGCAGCACTGACAATTCTTACATAAACCAGATTCCCCTCCTCTTGTTTGCATTCAGACACTGGGCTAGCAGATGAAAACTTGTGGAGTTACACTGTCCTGAATTTGATTCAGAAATCCATGTCGAGTAATCATTGATTTTTTGAGATCTTGCATCACCCCATGTTGCTATAAACAGCCTGACAGGAGTGGGAGGCAGTTAAAGTACCAGATTCAACCTCAGAATCATAGAATTGGCTGGGTTGGAAGGGACCTCAGAGATCACCAAGTCCAACCCTTGATCCACTACCACTGCAGTTCCCAGCCCATGGCACTGAGTGCCACATCCAGGCTCTTTTTAAATATCTCCAGGGATGGAGAATCCACCACTTCCCTGGGCAGCCCATTCCAATGTCTGATCACCCTGTAAAGAAATTCTTTCTAATGTCCAACCTAAACCTACCCTGGCACAACTTGAGACCGTGCCCTCTTGTCTTGTCTTAAATCAGATTTCTTCTCAAGTCTTTATAAGCAACCTGCAATTAAGGACCAAATTGCACTCAACCCAAATCAATTGCTTCACTTGTGGCAGCATGACAGTTTACACTGATTTTATCCAAGGGGATGAGCAAATCTAAAAACCAATGAAGAGCCCCTTCTGTGATGCTAAATAATACATGGCATCTGGGCTTGTTCCACCAATACACAAGTACTTGGTACAAATTTTCACCCAATGATGTGACAAGCAGTACCAAGCAGAGCCTTCTGAGGAACTTGTTATATTCACATTTCAGCTGTAATTTGAGCACACATTACCTTTTCTTTCTTGCAGCTGGAAAGAAAAGAGATTAATTTTGCATTCCTTTAATTGCCTATTATTATTTATACCTCTTAAATAAATGTGTGATTGCTAGAAGGAAACTAATGTATATCGACATACATTTCTAATAAAAACATTAAACACCTCTTAAACCAACAAACCAGAAATATTTAAGACTTAATAAAACTTTTCTATCCATCTTCATCCGTAGAATCTGCTCTTACAAGCTAAAGGGTAACATGATCATATGTTGATGTTGTCTCCTTTCTTTCCAAAATATGTAAAGGGACAGAATTAAACCTGTAATACAAAACATGTGCCATCACAGAATCATTGAATGGTGTCAACTGGAAGGGAGCTTCAACATCACCTAATCTCTACCTCCCTGCATGGGCAGGGACACCTCCCACTAGACCAGGTTGCTCAAGGCCCCATCTATTCTGGCCTTGAACACTTCCAGGGAGGGGACATCCACAACTTCCCTGGGCAACCTTGTTCAGTGTCTTACCACTGAACCTCACAGAAAATAATTTCCTTATAATATCTAATCTCAATCTACCTTTTTTCAGTTTAAAGTCATTACCCCTTGCTCTATCACTAGATGCCCCTATGAAAATCAGGGCATGCTGACCAAGGATGCCAAGAACCTTAAGTTTGCTACTTAGGAGTCTTGTGCTGCTGTCTCCACAGCACAAGCCAAGACTGTCATAGTTAAAATAGGCTGCAGACAGTGCAGAGCTGGACAAGTATGAATGAGTGTTGAAGAGTACCTATATCTCCAAGTATCCACTCTTTGTGCAAGCTGTTGACAAAGCACATGGGTGCCTGAGAAGCCGACATCAGGAAGTCGCTCACAGCCAAATTCATAATAAAGTAGTTCTGGGGTGTCCTCAGCTTCTTGTTGCTTAAAAACATGAGAAATATGTGGTTTTAAATGGAAAAAAAATAAAGAAGTTAACTTTAGAACTTTGCTTACTAGCATAAACAAGTCCTGTCCAGGTTGGAATTGGTGATTACTTACAGTCAAGCAATTGCAATCATTGGTCAATTACTGCAACAACAGATGTATTAATTTTAAAATTATGACTGGCAATAGCAGAGGGGATAAAAAGGACTGTTCTTCAAGCTGAGAAGAATTCCTTGAAAATGTTTTGAAAAATATGGATTTGTTTGGATAAGAGCAGTTCCCTACAGGAGCTGTAACACCGAGTGTGTCCTGTACTGATTTCAAGCAAGCTACAGAGCCAAAGGACCTGATTTTTGGTGAATATTTCAAAGCTTCTGACCTGAAAAGTCACCATATTGCTATTAAGTAAATGAATCTTTGCAAAGTGCTATGGCACAAGCAGAGCATGCACAGAGACTTAAAAGCAATACTTTTGTTCACATATATCTCATAAGAGGGAACAAAAGCTCTCAGCTGCAGAACAGGCAACATTAAAGCCACAATGAGGAATGTGGAAGCAGCAGCCAGGCTGCAAGCAAAGTTTATCCAAAGAAAACAAACATCATTTCCACTTTTCTCCCCACACCTCACCACCTCAGGTAGTCTCATTTCTTAGGCATATCTGGAGTTACAGCCTCCTTGGAAAACTTTCAGCTGGTGTTCAGCTTGGCTTTGGCTAAGAGGAATAAAGATCCTGGTAACACGATAAAGAACCTCTCACTTTTACTTCAGGTTACCTAGTTGAACACGCCCTTCCTTGTAGCCTGATTATGTGTTATGTGCCACTAGGAAAATTAACATAATTTGTGAGTTCAGCTCACCAATACCTACCTTAAACTGGCACTTTTGAGGGATATATTGTGGTGTAACACTGAACTCACAGTCTATGGTGGATGGTGAAGAGTTTTGATACTCAGAGTTTGAATTCAGCACTTTTCAGTGTTAGGTCCATATAATACAAATAGAGGGGATTTGGCACATTTTGTGAGACAGAGTGGAAGCTCTATTTTATAAATTATTCTCGCAACCTTAATGCAGTAATTCTCAAGGATTTGAAATAATTGTCTCTTTTCCTCAAACACCTCCTTCAGTGTAGAAAGTTGAACAACTAAGGCCTTTTGATATGCTTTAAAATATCAGTATTTGCAGCCAACATTAATTTCTTTCCTCATGCTGATAAAGAATACTGGAAAAGAAACTGAGGAAGCCATCTCAATGCTGCTACAATTCTAACAAAATTTTGAGTCTTGTAACTGCCTGTAACAACTGGGTGAGAGAGCAGAGTTCACATTTCACAGGTGTTCATCTACCTACAGGTTTTTGCTACCTGGACAATTTAATGCTTTTATTACATCATCTAGAACAACCAAATTTTGAGAAAAACAGATTTTGAGAAAACCTGAGAGCTTACACTGCATTTCAAAAATCATAAAGGTATCTACAGTTGCAGGGAACCCAATTACTCTGCTATCTTTTATAAAAACTGGTTATTAAAAAACAAAAAAACAAAAAAGCAACAAACAAGAAAGAAAGAAAAAAAGAAGAAAAAAACCAAACAAAAAACTCCACTACATTAATTTAGTTATAACTACATTAATTTAGTTATATTAAACATTTATAAATAGGAAACTAACACTTGGATTTTAGCCTTTTCAGTGCTTCTAGCATCAACATGCCTGATCACAAGCAGTGAGCAAGAAGGATTTTGAAATCCAGCATCACTGTGTGGGACAGAAGGCAGCTATTTATTTTGTCCATGATTTTTTTCATACTCCAGCTACAGTAGCTTTGGCCATCTATTCTACTGTCAGCAGCCAGACAAGCACATGAACTGACAGAAATCCTATGATCTGCCTCAAGCAGGGAATACACTGATGGCACTGATGAGCTCAGTTCATGCAGTGCATTGCTTTCTTGGTTCTTCCAGAACATCTGAACTGCTGGGAAGATCACCAGGTTTTGTCAAATATTTCTGCAAATTGCACAGGGTGAGTGAAGAAGTCTGCAACAGGTAGCACTTGGCTTCCACCTTTAAAAGTGTTCAACTCTTCTTTAAACATTCAGTTGGCATTGTTTACAGAACAAGATATTTATTTTTTCATTTTCTCTGATTCCTTTAAAGCTGAGGGATTCACACTGAGGTTATCAGTGATGGGCATGGATGGAGCAGCCTTTTCCCTGATGTATTTTGCCATCCGCTTTTCCTTGTAAGTTTAATCCAAGAGTCAACCAATGCAGAACACCTGCACACAGGCACATGTGAGCCTCAAGACCAAACAAATGAACAGTAAAAGGGATTTTTGTACCTGCAAAATGCGTAGAGAACTAGGAGGTTTCCAATGATGCCAATGGAGCCAATAATGAGCACACAGGAGCCTACGGTGTAAAGAACGTAGTCGGGGACCTCTACCTTGGTCACAGTGTGTGTCTGGGTGCCCATGTTCAAACCCTGGGTGGAAAGAGAAAAAGGAAAGCTTAGTCTCCTGAGGACACTTAGATAAGAAATACAGACACTACAGCTCCCTCCTGGGACAAGAGTTCTGTCTCTTACCCCCTCAATTGCATGATCCCACTTGGCGTGCTCCCCAGGGCATCAGGTAAAGGGTAACACCAGGTGAGATGCAGAGCACAGCCTGAGCATCTGCCAAACAGCAGTTCTGGAGCAGAAACCCTGGCAGCAAAGCTCCTGGGACTGATAGAGTAAATGGTACAAAAGCTGTGGCTTCAGAGCAGAAAGCTGCTTTCAAGCCTCAGCAGTCTGAAAGACTCTACCCATAAAACGATGGCTGCAGCCAATGTAAAAGTAAAAAGAAATCAAACGAATGGTGAATGAAATCAAAATAATGCTGGTGCTGCCCACACCAGGAGGCTCTCACTGCTTTTCCCAGCCATTAGGCAGCAAGAAAAAACCATCACCCAGTGTAGAATTTACCCTTAGGAAGGTGTGAGAGGCAGTGTAAGAGGTAGCAGGGTTGCTTGGGCACACAAATTCACCACCTTAAACTCCTTTCCTCTTCCCTCAAACCTCAGCAGGGGGGGGTGCACTGAATTGGAACCCTCCCTCATTTCACACTGAAGAGACAAGACTGGGGAGAAAAGAAGGGGATTCTTTTTTTTTTTTTTCCTTTTTTTCCAATTTATCTCCTAGGCATGCTCAGGATTTATCCCTATATAGAGATTTAATCTATAGAGGGTAGCATATAGTTGCAATTCAGAGCAAGAAGTACTTGCCTGACACACACTCATTGCTGCAAAAACTCATTTGAGAAATGGACTATGAATTTCACACCCAAAGGTGTCTTGCTTTAGCTCTCTGTTGAAGTGAAGCCCAGTTTGGTGTTTTGGCCTCGTTTATTCAGTTATGGGTGCTGAGCTTTGTCAGAAGTGAAAAACACCTCACAAGACACATTTGTAAACTCAGATTATAGTTTGCTGGCAACACTGGGTAAAATATAAACTATTGATACTTACAGATTGGAATCTGGAAGGCATTAAAAACTAGAGATTATAAGGAACATGCAATATCAGCAAGAAAGTGAAGTGAGTGATGTTTAGATTAAACATGGAAGGGATTTTGCCTTCAAGGGAGTCCACAAAATACCACAGCCACTTCTGCTGCAGTGCTAATAGCAGTAAGATCAACTTTTAAGATCTGAAGGAAAAGACAGCTTCTTAGTCACTGTGTCTGTGTTACCCTGAGGCAGCAGAATGTGGCAGGCATCCAGCTCCATGGAGTGTGGGAAGCTGATCAAGACACAAACCAGTTAGAAACACTAATTTGGATCTAAAAAGATGAATGTGCATATCTAAGTGTGCCTGTATATATGCATTTCAACAGAAAACCTTATTTTGGAAAAAAAATTGTTTCATGGAAAATGTCTAAATAAACCAGAACAAATAGCTGCAAGCTAATAAAAGAAAATTTTTCAATCTACTTGATTGTACAAATGCTGCTTTTCTAATATTGGCCAAATCTTGGTACAGAGTAACACCCAGCTGGAGAAAACCCATAAGTATCATCAGGTATGCTCCAAATTTAAGCTTTCTTCTTTTCCTACAATATCACCTTTTGGGCAATTTCACCTAACAAGCTAAATACTCATTTATGTAAATGTTGTACAGTATGAAGATGAGGACTAGAAATATGGTGACAAGCTCTAATGAGAAGTTGTTTCTTTCTGATAGTCTCAAAACTGGTACCATTTTTTGCATTTCTTTGGTACTTTTAGTTTCTCTCAAGCAATAAGAATAAAACTAAATTCTAGGACTAAGCAATAAGAATAAAGCAATAAGAATAAAACTAAATTCAAATGTTCCATTTGTCTCTTTCCAATCCAAAAAAAAAAAAACCAAACAAAAAAACCCCAAAACTATAACAGATCTTTCCAGATGATTTGGTAAGCAGGACAGCAGCTAAGTACAGCAGATTGCATTTGCTGTAGTCACTGTTGTGGTCAATGACATCTGGTATGAACCAGCAAAAAATCACTTTATACCAGTGGAAGGGTTCTGCCTTTTAGGCTTCCCAAAGCACAGATTAGGGATCCATCTCATGCCACTGCTGTCTAACTCCCAGAGTACACTGTGCAGTTATACTTCAGACTATTAATTTTCATTTTATTAACAGAGACCTCACACCCTATCCCCTTCCCCTTGAGAATGTGACCAGAAAATTAAAAAAGATAAATGACATGTTTTAAGAGGAAACATGAATGTTTCCTACTGTCATGGTACTGCACAGCTGCCCTGGATTCAGGACACCTATCTCAACAAATTGGGTTTATGGGTGCTCCACAGCATCACAGCCACATAATGTAGAACAAAAAGCCTTTGCTGCCTAAGCCACTGCCTTGCACCTTCTATGTTATGATGTATTTAATATAAAGAATTGAAATATAAAATATTCTCATACATATATAATATATATTAATATATTAAATATAAAAGGCATTATGCAGGGGGATGGTCTTTACATTTTATTTAACCAATATATTGTAGCATTACATTTTATTTAACCAATATATTGAATCTTGAGTGGGTATAGAAAGTTTTCAAGGGCTCATGTGAGATGAATTCACCTGTTCATTTTGCCTCCCTTCCTTTGTGGGCCTGGGACAGAATCTCAAGCACTCTGCTGAGGACACATCCATTGCCTAGGTGAAGATTTTAAAGACACATCCAGAATGACCCGATTGTTTCACTCAAAAACCCAGATGTAAACAAGAATCCCAGGAAAACGCCAGTAATTCCAGCAGGGCCAGCTTCTGGCACACTTGCCTATGTTGTGCTGGCTTTGTTTGACTCTAAATGAATGCTACAATCACTTGTATTTTGACTCTATGTGATGCTGGAGCTGACAACTCACATTAATCATGTGATGGGACTCCAGCATCAAAATGCTGTCACCTACGTGGCTGCTTGGAGGGTTTTCCTGGCAGGGGAACTGACAGATCTACAGGCAAATGGAGGAAAAACAATTAACAGCTGTCCCTCAACTAGCTGGCAAAGGAAGGAGGACACAGATATAAAAATAAACTCAGTCTGTTTCTCCTAAAATAAAGATGGAAAATTTAACAGATGAGGGAAGTTATTCCATGAAAGCTTTTGTAATTTGATTTTTAGTGAAAAAACTAAGTCCAAATGCTTAGAGACATCTGGTTTTGCTTTCTAGCTGGTAAGATTAAAAAAAAAAAAGATTGCAAAGCAGAAGAGAAAAAAATTGTTTAAAGAAGGAGGGCAAGGGCAGGTTCATTCAATGGGGATAGAAGATAATGGATTGCATTAAGAAACAGTTATATGATTGCTATTAGCTGGATATAGGAGTATCTAAAGCTTAATTTGTGCTGATTTTGGTCATTGATGCAAGCTCATCTCATGGAAATGATTTACACTCAAATGAGCTTAAGTAAGGGATTGTTTACATGTGGGATTAATGTAGTTTAACAAGGGAGTGAATTAACAACATAGCAGCCTCCTTGTCCTGACATGATACAGAGATTTACAATGTAGAAGCTTGATTTAAATGCACAAAAAACCCAAAACCAAAGCAAGACAAAAAAAACCCCCTGTCTTCATACAGTTATGCTTGGAAATTTTAAAGAAAGATATTAAATAATACTTAGGTATGATGACATAGGATGCCAGCTATCAGGTGACACTTGCCAAGTTGCTTGTAATTTGACTGGTGGCCAGTGTAAGAGGTAACTTTAGTATAAAGCACCATCTGCTTTCAAATTATGGCAAAATCTGGGGCTTAATGAATATTTTGTACATAGGAATCCTTGAATCAGCAAACAGATCATCACTATGTGGGGACTATAGTTAGTGATGGTCATAGTTATAGTTATATATAACTATATAGTTATACAGTTATATATATAGTCATATAACTATAGTTATAGTTAGTGATGGTCAGATATTTTTCAAAATACAATGTAATTAAATTAACACTTGTAGAAAATATTGTTAATTCCTCTGAGTATTAGGAAAAAAAAGAGGGGGGGGAAAGAAAACCACAACAAAACCAAGCCAAGCTTTCCTTGTTCTAGTTATAACACCACCCAGTAAGAAGTGTAGATTAATTTGGTCCCCTGAAAGTCAAGTCAAGCTGCCATCAGCCACAGGTGGAAGTTACTTTTGTTATCAGTCTCCAGGCAACCCTCTTCTTCCACAGTTCATCCCCATCAGTTCACATGCTGAAGCCAGGAGCCCTCAGACTCATATTTATAGTGTGCATTTAATCAAGAAGACAATTCCTTCAGCAAACTGAACTGTGAATCTGATGCAGTTCATCCCAGTGGCAAACATGAACAGGAAAAGCCAGGGCTGCTTACAAAGCTGCCTAACAAAGGCAGCTGGGTACCAAAGCCAGGCATCTGCTCCAGACCTAGCAGGTATTTATCCAAATTGAGTTTGTAAATTGGTGGAAAAATCTTAAGAATTTTTTCTATTTAAAAGTACTTATTTAGTTCGTTCCATTCCTGCAAGCACTTCTGGGCTATTACTGAACAGAAAAAAAAATGTTGAATATTTGACTTCAGGACTTATTTGGGGTATGGAGCCCTAAAATCTCACATTTAGCACAGCCTCTGCTTTGACAAGATGCTTTCTTTTGGGTCCTTGATGTGTGCACTTAAACTTCTTCTAATAGTTGCAAAAAATCCAATGGCATTTGCTAGTGAGAGGTGTAAAAAAATCTCAAGAAAAAAACAAAAAAGCCAAAGTCAAAATAGTCAAAACCTGATTAAGTTCTCAATATCATGAGAATAAACCAATTAGATACTCAACAAGGTATGCACACTTAGATGTCTACATATCCATGAATCAGTGTCATCAAGTGGTATTAATATTCATATGCTTTATAATTAATAGGATATAATACAAAAATGTATCACACAAGACCAATACAGCAACCAGAAGTAAAAAATATAAGTGAAAATAAGTAAAGGGGGCAGGAACACTGTGTTACTGGCTCACCTGTTTCTGTAGGGAAGCACTGGCAAGTAACTAGCATATTTTTTTTTTCCCTGCCTTAGTCCAAGTTACTATAATTAAACACTGAGGCAATGGCTTTTTATTTCAAGACCTGGAAGTTTTAAAACAAAATACCAAACTCATTTTTTCACAGAATCACAGAATGTTGGGGGTCAGAAGTGACCTCAAAAGATCAACAAGTAAAACCCCTCTGCCAGAGCAGGAAAACATCAGCAGGGAAAATGCAGTAGTTTGCAAACACTGCCTATGAGGACATTTCTGTTCCAGTAATGATGGACTTGTGTAACCAAGACAGGCAGCACTAACCAGGTCTTTACAACATTTTCCCTTAGAGAAATTTTATATTCTATTTAAATGCATCCAAGTCTAACCTGAGAGCTCAAAAAAACCAAATAGAACCAAATTCAATCATGACTTCAGTGTTTTTGAAAAACAAGCAAGTAAATGCCAACTCCCAGAAGCTGTTAATACACAATCAAGTTGAGGGCTCAGCCCATCTTCCCCTTCTCATCTCTCCCAGGCTTGCATGCCAGCACAGCCAGTTCCTTAACATGACCCCTGAGACACTCACCATGTTGTTCCCTTGGACCTAAATGCCTTGTAAATTATCTGATGCTATGGCCAAGTGCATCTCAGATTGCAACACAAGATATGCATGCTTAGGCAAGCAGAATGCTGAATAAATATAATTCATCCAATCCCTGCATCAAAATTAGCTGGATTGTTACAATTCAGTGCTTTTTTTTTTTTTTTTTTTTTTTTTTTGGCCATGAGGGAATAGATAGCTGTTAGCACAGTACAATGCAAAGCAGTAGGAAAAAATTCCAGGATATATTTTCAGAACATTAGAGCATGTTAAAGAAAAATGTGGCATAGAAGCGTATCAGTTATTTCCTTCAATATAAGAAGTCTTGCAATCTTGAGGGAGAAATGATTGACATGTTACAGCAAATATTTAGGATTTTAGGATTTTATCTTATTATGCATTGTACTTTCAGACCAGCTGAAAAAAACATCCCTTCATTCTGAGTTTGACACACAGCAGAGAGTTCTCTGAACTCCTTAGCCCTGTATGACCCTTTGCTATAAGACAGGCTCTTCACCTGAGCAGCTCTCCATCTCTGCCTCCTTTGAGCTCTTATAACTTGTCCTGGTCCATTTTGCTCATCCCATAGGATGCCAGACAACTGCTGCTCCCATTCCACCAGGCATGGATGCCTCTGACTGGGATGCTCCAGCTCCAGCCTGCCCACCACCCATCAAAAGTGGTTTAGTGGGCACCACTCTGGTGCCACAGCACCCATCACCTGCCTGGACCAAACCTTTTCCTGCTCCTGCAGCCCCTGGCTTCAAGCCAAGCAGCAACGAGCACGACTGATGAATTACACTCACATGTTACTGCTTTTATCACAAGCACACCAAAATATGTCTGCCTTTCCACAAACTCTGGCACTGCATTTTGAAATTCTCATCTCTGCCAGTGCAAATAATATCCTGCCCTTAGTTTTCAAAGAGCTTGAACACATATTTTGGCTTGTGGACAGCTAGATTTCTATACTTTATTTTTAAAAAAGAATATTTCCTTTCTTACTGTTGATAACTCAGGGCAAATCCTTCACCAGCCACCTCTGGCTTTATGCATCCCATGTAGACATCAGCAGCCTTTTCATTGCACTCTTCTACTTCTCCTGGAGTTGTACTCAGCTGCTGCCAAAAGACATGGATGCAAAAACTGCTCCAAGAAGCAGTCCATGCATTTTAAATAGTACCATGAAACTATGTCCTTATTTTTAAGGATTGTGAAAAAAAAAATATTGTCAGCTGATACCAGATTAAAAAATTAATACATCTTAATAAACCAGTTAAAGCAAGATGTTAATAACATATTAATTCCATATATTCTTTATAATGGTACTTTAAAAATATATATACAGCTTCTGTTTTTCTTCAGTGTGGTCATTTAATTCCTGCTGGACTCTCTGCTCTATATTTTTTCTATCCTGTCACCTATGATGAAGTGTGGTATATGATGAAGAAAGCACAATAAGAGAAATACATTCCTCTATTAATTACATTTCAGTGAAGTTTTATTCACACTTTTTACAAGTTGAGTATAAAGAACTGCAGTTTTACTAAAGAATCCAACTTGCTCTCTCCAACTCAAGGGCTGAAACCAGAGACATTCTTAATCAACTCGGCTAATTTCCATATTTTAACAGGAAATTTTGGTCCTGCATATTAGGGCAGGGGTGGAGGACAATTTAAAGCAATCCTCAGCTTCCTGATGCCATTTGCATCATTTGTTCATGTTCTTTTAGGTACAGGAAAACTGCTAAAAGGGCTCATGCCAGTGACTGGTGGTCTGGCAACAGATGCTTTTAGGGGAAAAACATGGAATCCACCAACTGCACATCCTCAGTCTGTTAACTTCAAGCACATTTGAACTATTTGTATGCACATGGTAGCATTCAGTTTCTGTTCTGATCACAGAAATGCCTCATCACTCTATACTGAGAATTATTCCCATGGAATATCTGCTTTTTACTCTTTAACATTCCCCCATGTGTGGAAGGGGGGATGCAGAAGGAGCAGAACTCTTCCCAAATGTGCACAGTGAGTGAACAAGAGACCACAGACCCAAAATATTTCAGCAGAAATATTTTCAATGTAATAGGTGAAACACAAAAAGTCTGCACAATCTTTATGGAGAACTTCAAAACGGTGATGTTAGCCCTGCCTGGAGCAGGAGGTGGGACATGACAACCACCCTTCCAACCTAAAATAATCCAGGATGCTGAGAAGAGTTTAAGCCTCCAGTAAAATGAAATATTATTTCAGTTACTTGAGGACAGGAAATTGAAAGTCTTCTTACCCTACTTTCTTCTACTTTCACACCTGGGAATAACAGAAAGCAAATGAACCTACCCACACTTTTTGCACCTAGATGCTGTAGACTAGCTTTACTAGATATATAATCTGTACAGGGATCACATTTTTTGAATAGGAAAGCTGCAGTAAGTGCTCCACTCCATTTGTAACAGTTTCTTCTACTGTGGCTTTAAGTCCCACATGGAAATACAGATTTCCAAAGGTTTCTATGCACTTCACACATATTGATTGTTCTAGTGGCAATATGCCTAACTCTTCTCCAGTGTTGCTGAAAATATTCTTTGGTGTTTATCTGCACTGTTAGATGCCCAAGTATCAGGAAAATCTGGCTGTGGAATATTTTATGATGAATTTTTGAGAATTTTACTGGCTTGCAGATACATTGTTTAGTCCAATGACCTATGTATTTTAGCCTTACAGATTCCCACTAGGAACTTGAAATATCATGTGCAGAACAAAGCAGCTAACAGAGATAATGGAGGTGAATGAGAAGAGAAGGAAATTATCAGGTGAGATATATTCAAGATCTCCCATCTCAGCTGTGAGAGTCAAATCCTCCTTGCCAAATAAAAACATTTGCAACCTCCCTTAAGTTTCCAGTAGTAAAACAACTTCTAATCCATCTCATCTCATCATTGCTTTGCTAATTGCCTGGAGGATGAAACACTTACTAATTCCTTGTGAATTCAGAACTGCTAAAGGAACACCAGCAATGAATTAGTGACCCTAGCACCTCCATTTATGATGAACAAGCTACTGGAGATTTGAGGAGAAGTGAAGCAGTGCTGGCTGACTGATTAGGAACTATACCAGGGGCATTATGAACAATTACATCTATCAAAAGCCTTGGATTTATAAAATATTAAACTAATGGAGCATGCTTTGACAAATAGTATATTAAAATAGTATATTAAAATAATATATTAAAAGCAACTACTGTATCACTCAGAAAACTTAATTATCTCATGGAAATGCTGATCTTGGAGGGAATAAAATGTATCACATGAAACCAAGTACCTTTTCTTTGGCCTGGAGAATCATTAAGAGAACTTTGCTACAGCAGTGAAGAAGGTTCATGTGTTTCTTCTCCACTGCCATGTGTAGCACGCTGGAACTAGGGACATTGTTTAAATGTGGTCTCTTATTTTAATTTTCCAGCTTAATTCTCAAGACTCTATGAAGGGTAACAAAAGTTTTAGCACATCTATATTAGGAAATGTCAGCTTCTTACCCTTAGTCTCCAGATATAGGGTGTATTGGAAGCCACCCCTGCACTGCCTTTGCCACATCAGCAAAGTGATGAACTACCAGAGAAGAAAACCTCAGCACAAGGCAGCTTCTTTCCCTAAGCTAAGGAGAAAGTGGCATTTCACAAAAAGTGAAGCCCACAAGCCACTTGGCTTGAAAGCTGTTTTTTTTTTACTGTGCCAAGTTAGAAAACCTCAGGGAGTCCCCAGGAGGCTTTTCAACAGTGGTCTTCCTCTCACTTCAGCTCCTTCTGAGCCTTTATTTTAAGAAAGCATATAGGTGAGACAGAAAAGTAATATGCACTGGAGAATCTTGCAAACCAAACAAAGTTAGGTCTAACAAAGCATTGTGTGTGTCTCAAGTCATGTTCATGCTAGTTTTAAACCCACACTGGGTCTTTCTCAGCCCACTCATTTCCATAAAAAATGACTGAAGGGACAAATCTGCTCACAACAGCTTTGAGATAAGATACACATTTAGGATCACAAGTAAAGGGCTCATTGGAAACAAAAAGCTTCTATTAATTGCAAACTTGTACTGAACTTTAAATGTAGTTTGTTGCTCTCACATTTGTTCTGATCAAATGGTATTCATTGAGCCAGTAACAGAGTTGAAAAGCAAATTCATATCATTTGAACACTCATTACAGCTGAATACAAAATAATTCTATTGCAAATGGATTGCCTAAGGGTTTAGACCACCCAGAACACCATCAGGCAACTACCTCATGGGCTTTGGAGCCCATTATCATAGAATCATAGAATCGGCTGGGTTGGAAGGGACCTCTGAGATCATCAAGTCCAGCCCTTATTATTGCAAATTACTGCAAATTTTACAGACCCCCAGCATCTGAGCCAGCCTGCCTTCCCTCTGGAGCTGTTTAAGAAGGAACTCAATGGCACTTACCTGCAGCAACACCACAAGTTTTCCAAAGCATCAGCATTAATCCAGGGGCTCCCTAATGCTCTTGCTGTCACTGGTAACCTTCCTTTGCTAACACTCATCTTCTCTGCAATGCTCTGCTGCAATACCATAGAGGGAGGGGCCTTTTTTACCAGCAAGGGCATGGTGAAGCCACTACTGCATAGTTCCACTTTTGTTCTTTCTTTACCATGGAGAAAGTTCAGTCAGAAAGTCAATATTATTTGAATATTTCCACAAATTTCAGTATAGGAATTGTAGCAAAAGATACCAGGTGTGTGAGAAATTACACACACTTTTCTTCCTAAAGAAAAGGGAAGTATTTTGCTGTTCAGGAGTGTTACTCTTTGCAGAACATTCAATAGAAGTGATTTGTCATTTTTATAATTAAGAAAAAACCAAATAAACAAACAAAAAAACCCCAAAACAGCTCCACAACAACAAAAACCAGCACAAAAATTTTCCTTCTCACTTGAGCACAAGTCCTTTTTCAGTCATTGCCAGCATAACAGGGGACTAAGGAAGCACACTCCTTCCTGTTGCTATGTTACCTCTGTCTATTTGTAGCTGTTTTTTATTAGGTTTTTATATTCAGCATCCTCATCCAAGGTGTGTGTAGGTGGTTTCATGTGGGCAGTCATTTGGCTGGCAGCACAGCTGTGCTGATGGCAGTCAGTGTGGTGCCATTAAGCACATTTTATCACCTGGCATTCAAGTCTTTTGGTCTGCATCCTCCATTCAAGTCAGCAGCTTCTCCTGGTGTTCTGGCTGCTTGCATGGCAAATATCAGAAAAAAAAAAAAAAAGCCTATATGCCTAACAAGTGGTCTTTCTCCTAGAATGTGTTTTAACTTTGCAGATGTTGTCAAACAAACAAAGCAGCTGAAAGCATTCCCTGGGTCTGCTCTTAGCAGGAGAGTCAGTGATTCCAAGCTCAGACTTCATTGCCAGGGGCTGTGATCCATCTGCCCAGCAGCCCAAATCCACATTACCTGCCCCATATCAGAAATTTTGCATTGATTTAATTTTGCATTGAACTACTGACTGTCATTTGGCATTTCAAACTGGTTAGGTATTTACTTGGTAAGCATGCTCTAAAGTTCTACCCTCTAGTAAAGCTGCAAATTCAGTTTGAACATCATCTTTTCATTTTTTGATGTTTCCCAAGGTGATTGTCCTCATCAATTAATTTCTAGAAGGTTTTTTTGAGTGCTGTGGTAAAGTACAATTATTTTATCCAAGTCAGCCTGATGATTTCTCAGCTGCATTATGAGTAACTCCTTCAGTTCACTTCTACACTAAAATTCCCTACTTTTCAGGGCTCAGAGAGCTTGTATTGCACTTGTTATGCCTTGCAACTGGATATTTTCTTGTTAAGTTTGCACAGCTTTGAGAAACTCTTAGGTACATTAATACCAAACACTGAACTATCTCACCTGGTGACATTGCTTTGTCATGCTTTGGTGGGTCAGCCAAATTGATCAGCCCCATTTAATCACCTGCAGCAACACGCAGACACATGTTTCTAATCTGGCATGGGCAAAAAATTCCTTTGGAAACTCTGCTTGACTCTGCTTGACTCTGCTGGATTAAGCAGACCATCTTCAGGAGTCACACCCCCTTTACTGGCAGCCCCCAAATGCATTGGGAATATAGAACATTGTAGAGGGATTAATCTGCAACCTCTGAAGGCAGTCAATAAATATTTAAAAAATTCAACTTTAAATCTCTCACTCAGTTTACTGAGACATATTTGCACAAATGCATGGTTTTATACAGCCAGGTTTGTGGCAAGAATAAGTAATAAATAATGTGAACTTATTCAAGATTTGGTAAATATATAATGACTGGGAACACAATTTGGACTCTCTAGGAAACTTTAGATGAAATTTAATGGCAAAAATAACCCATTGGCCCACCATGCTAAAGAAGTAATTAAAAAGACAAAATAAATCAGAAGTGAAGAACTTCAGCAGTGCCAAAGTCCACTCAGTGCATTTAAATGATTTGGAGTTCTGAGCTGCATGCTCAAAATACTGCTCATTTGACACTTATCTAACTGAAGAAGACTCTACAAAAAAACTTGCCCAACATTTTTCTTTCTGATCTGTTCCAGGGCAGTGATCTGGTGTGAAGAGAGAACATTCACAGCTTCTCTCCCAAGCCAGAGTTTCTCCCAATACCACTCCCACAACCCTTTCTTTTCTACACTTATAGCTAGAAAAAGAAGCAAATATTCTTGGTAGACCTCTTAGAATACCAGGGCTGGGCTGGCTAATGAAGCTAAATACAAGCAAATTATCACAGATGTAGTAGGAAATCTTCTATCCTAAAATCTGTACAAAGAATTGTAAAAGTCTAAGGTCAAAGGTATACAGGGACAGGGGGGTATGAGGACAGCACTACACAGATTCTTCATATCTCAGTTTTCTGCCTCAAAATGCACAAGAAAATCCTCTTTTCCTTATGCAAGTTTTCAAATAATCCTATCTCAATCTACAAACAAGTGACAAACCTTCCTACAGCATTTCATATAGGTCACTTTGCTATGTAATTATTGTATTATTGTATAATTATAGTATCATTGTATAATAATCTACAATAATTAGCTTCACAAAAGGACGACAACTCTGAAATCTGCTCTAGAACTCCATTAACATTTAATTTTTTGTGGAAGTTTTTCTGCCAGGAATGATGAGATCACAGTAAGGAGTAATCAAACAGATATTGATGATGCAGCAAGCACAACCATAAGTAATTACCTGCTACATCCTCCCCTGCATACAGAGTTTTTCCATAAGACAAATCAGTCCTAAAAACCAACCAAATAAACAAACAACACAAAGAAAAAATATTTCCTTTTGGGTAGAAATGGATCAGTTGCATAAAAACAGCAATCAAACTTCATTACATCAAAACGACTTCAGTAAGAGATTATTTTTTTTCCTTTTAAAAGAGAATTAATTTAAACCATCCCCTATAAACCAAAGCAGAAGATAAACTCTCCCTTTGCCTTCTCCCTGCCCAGCTCCCACTTTCCAAAGCCTTCCTCCTGGCACATACTTTTTGGGGTCAGGTGAAATCATCTCCCCTCCATCCCTCTGCCCATCCGCCGTGTGCGGGGCTGCCGAGCTGCGACTCATCCTGGGGAGCAGCTGAAAAATCCCGGGATTTAAAAAGCCACTCGGAAGCGAAGCCTCCTCAGCTCCCCGCCGGGCAGCTCCGGGAAACAACATCGAACCGCGGCACCAACCCCAGCAAAACCACCCAGCTTGTTATTATTCAGCCTGACTGGTCCCACCATGAGTGTTACAAGTGCAAAAAGATGACTTTAAAAAAAAAAAAAAAAAAAAAATCGAAACCAACGGTGGTTTTTTTGTTTGTTTTTGTTTTTTGGTTTTTTTTTTTTAAAGGATGGGTATCAGGAAGCTCCTTCCCAGCCCTGCCTCCGTGCATCCCAAACCCCTGAGGGTACCACCCCCAAGGCTGAGCATCCTCAGGCTTTCAGCACCCAGGGCTCTGCCTGCCCCATACCTGCTCCTCTGGGCAGCCAGGGATGGAAGCTGGTGCCTGGAATTCACCTCTCGACAGCTGCTACCCGTGGCCTCTTATGCCAGGAGCCTGGCTCTGCCTCCCTTTGAGGTGGCTGAAAAAAGCAGCCCCCTTCTCCCCCACCCCTCAGCTTCCTCCTGTCACTCCTGGCTGGTCAAACCCATTTCTGGCTTTCCCCTTGCATGCTCCATCCCCAGGGCCCATGAGATCCCATGGGTGGCCCTGCCCTGCTGCACAAATGAGCAGCCAGATGCCTAAACCCACAGCCGAGTTTCTTGCAGGGCTGTCAAGGAGCAGGGATTGGCTATGAAACAGCCACTTCCCAAAAACTCAGCCTTGGAGTGACCAAAATTTCATCTGCAGCGTGTGATTCACCATATGAGCATTGCCTGTCCCCGGGATGTTCCAATAACCACAGAAAATTAGGGAATTGTACCAAAGAGGGTGCAGGAATTTCTTACCTCACCAGCTTTTGGTGGGACCATGTTTGTAAAGCTGAGGTCTTCGGAGGTGCTGAAACATGAGAGTCTGCTGGCAGGGGTGGTCTTCAAAAGCCTCTTTTTTTCTCTTGCATTCTGGAGAGAAATATATGCCCCAAGTAGTTACATTTCTATTAATTTTTTTTCTTTCTTTTCTCCAATTAATTGACAATATATTCAACTAAATTGGCTTCTGCATTCCCCTTTGAAAAGACAAGAATGAAGAGGATTTGTGAGAGCAAGCTTTGTCTGGAGGAAAAAAGGCTCAAAGAATTAGAGACTGGAGAACTAGCAATCTGAACATGTTATTTAAGGAACAAACATGTCCCCTGCCATTTGGGACATGATAGAAGACACAGCTTTGCAGGAGATTTGAAATTGATCAATTGATCACTTTGAAATTGATAATTTGAAATTATTTGTGCCTACAAATTAGCTCTTTAACTGATGATTTTAAAGATGGTAGCAAGTCAACAACAGACATAAAACTTACCAGTATGGCAAACCTATGGCACATGTAAATGACAGAGGATACAGTAAAACTTCTTAAACTGGAGGTCTGGGTTTCAAACCAGTTTGATTTTAATATCCCAAAGACATGATTCATATATTACAAGATAATGAATAACGTGCCAAAACAGAAAAAAAATGTGTTTCATTGCAAACAAAATACGCTGTTATGCACTGTATTATAAAAGCTAAAATTATGCTACCATTGTCATACATAAATGTTTAGACATTGGTATTGTATGTTGATCATTATTACTTCATGTTTGCTTTTCATTCCTTGCTGAACCACCTGATTCAATGAAATTATTTGACTCACAGGTTCTACTTTCCCATGAAAACACCTCATAAAACAAAAGAGCAGCATTGGCTGTGTTAGCTGCTCTCTCTTACAGTTGTTTTGTGGCTTCTTCATGCTTTATTTTTCAGGTCTAACTGTTGACTTGATAATTGTAATCTGCTGGTTGCAGATAGGTTAGAAAACAAATTATAGTTCTTTTCATTGCTTTGTATGTTCCAAGCTCAAATCCACCAGTTACACAGAGTTATTTCTTCCTTTGTTCATTGCATCTCTTCAGTACCTAAATTATGTGAACCGTCAGATTACCTTTAAATATTATGTTAAATATTTAACATAAAATTATGTTAATGTTCTAGATAAAAATATTATGCTAAAGTTATATAATGAGATATAACGATACGAGATCATGAGATATAATGATATAATATCACGAGGCACAAACTTTTTCCATAAAAATTATCTTTCAGAGGAAAATTTGTATACACTTGCAGAAGTACTATATACTCTCTGCAGTTTCAGAATATATCAATTCACAAGTTGTTAGTTGATAGCAAATTCCTATTTCTATTATTTAAATATTTTTAAAGGAAACAGAGGCTCTGTGAGAAATGATCAACATTCCAACATCCACAGGTGAGCTTCCTTCTTATATTTACTCAAAGAAATATGGAAAGGATGCTTTCTGAAACAATGAAACCCCTGACAAACTGTTCAGATGTCCTTTCTGAGGAACTGCTTGCTGTGCTAATGTTTTTGTTCATTCTTGTATCTGTGAGCTGGAGTTGAAACCTCCCTGAGCTCAGGCCTCTACACACATACCTCTGAGAGCTGAATGTTATTTTGTGTGAGATATTCTAGTTAAAGTCAAGAACTGGATGCCAGGGGAAAGTTAAATGCCAAATAAAGCAAACTTTTTAAGCTTCAGACTTGTTTTGACTTTGCTTCAAACTGAGAGGGCTTTGATTGACAGCTTGAGTTGGCTCCATGAGTGACAGCATTTAGGTGAAACTCATCCTCCAGCTAAAGGCCTACTGGACTTGTGTCTCACACATCTCCCTTCCCTGCACTCACTCCAAGATTAGTCCTTCATCAGGCCTTTCTGTTTCAGCTGTTTGTAATTAATCCTCAAACACAGGAAAACACAACCAATCAAGTACAACCAGACAATATTTTGGACTCACTGAGCATTGTGGACTGCATCAGCGTGCTTAAACTCATGATGTAGCTGAGTAAAAAGCACTGAAAACCAGTGCCTAAAAATTAGTCACAGAAAACAGATTGCTCAAGAAAAAAGTAAAGTAGTTAATTGCTTAACAAAGGTCAGAAAGAAGTTCTTTCTGAGGAGAGTTGAGATCCTAGGCTAAGGGGCTAATGGTAGTAGTTCCATGTGAAGATGTAAAGAAACCAACTAAACGTTGAACAAAATCCAGGAAAGAAGTATAAATGATTTATTTATACATTTTAGAAAACAGAACAGAGTCAGTTAGGGTGAATAATAGCACATTACATTTCTGTAAAATTTAACCAATTGAAGAACATACTCTACAGTACACCAGAATAGTTTTATCTGTCACTAAAGGCACAGCAAAAAGCAGCATCTGTTCAACAGGTTAGGTTGCTGCACTCCTCAACAGTCACCTTTTATCTGAGTCTTTACCAAGTTCACCTTTCTCTCATTATAGCCTGACCATAGGCCCTCCAGAAAAGAAAAAAACCAACAACAACAAAAAATTACTTCTGGCAATACAAGAAGATTCAGAAATTTTTCACAACCAACAGGTAATTCACAAGGGTCTGACAACAGCCTGACCAGCTCCTCAGGAATGCCTGAACACCAGCAAAACAGGGTAAGAAAGCAAGATAAATTCAATGTACATTGAGGATTAATCTCTAGAATGGCAAAGAAAACAGAGTACAATCAAGAAGCTCCTCCAGGCTACAGATTCATTGGGATGGGAGTGAGTTTCCCACTCCCCCCCTCTAATAGTCATATTAGGGATCTCAGCCCTTTTAAGGATTTATGGCCATACTTATAGGCACCAATGCTCCAGTCACTGAAGAGTGCAAAGCAAGGAGAGCAGAGCATGGTTATTAAAAAAAAAATGACAACCATAAAAAAACTATCAGAAAGAAGACAGTGTAATGAAAGAGAAATTCATGGCTTCTGAACTGGTATGTCCTAGCATTAAAAGTAAAAGAAACAGCAGCACAAGTCTTCCCCAGATTTGATGTTGGACCAAAAGAAAGGTTAGGCTTATCTAGAATGATCTCAGGAACGATATTCTAAATTTTTACTAGTTCACAGGTTTTTCTTTAGTGCCATTCCACCACAAAGTTTTCTCCACAAACTGATGGAAATATTCTAAAAGTCGCAACTTTTGCTGTCAAAGTCACGGCAGTGCCATCCACACAGATTCTCATTATTTTATTTCACTCTTATCTTCTATATTGAAGTTTTCCATTTCTGGTGAAAGGTGACTTATTTCTATAAAAGGAAACATTTTCACACTTTAAATGCTTTAAACAAAATCCTTTTGTGTAAAAAGCCAGCCTGGAGAGTTTCATCCTGGAAGGGGAATGCATCAGAGTCCTATCAATGCTTAAAAGGGCTCTTGGTAACAAGGTCAAAAAAAGGAAAAAAAATCAAAAGAACCCAAACTTGGTATTGTCTCTCTAATTCAAACATTGTTTTAAGAAGCAGCAAGCAAGCCCTTAGAGGTCTCCAGTCTCTATAGACTCAAGAGGGGAAGGATACAGTGGGATGTAAAATAACTATGACCAACATGTCCTTGGAAAGCCTGAGGGACAGCTGTTAAAATCCAGAAGGAATGAATGTTAGGGAAGAGCTGTGCTGCTGCCCCCAACATCCCAGCCCCAAACACTTAGCAGAAAATGTTTGTTCTGTTAAGTGTTGGCACCAGGGGACCCACCACGGTACCTAACACAGCTCCAGCATCCCCTGATGATGCAGCAGCATTGGCTTTGAGTGCCCCAGACAGTGTCCTTGCAGGTGAAGTTCTGCCACCTTCCAACTATGGCACGGTGGTGATGGGACCACGTGAGATGTGACCTTCCTGAGCTTTGCTGTGACAGACAGCACCTCAGTGGTCAGATCCCAAGCTCCACAGGTCCCTTCATTGTGTCCTGTTCCCATCAGCCAACCCTCAAACCAAGGGAATCAAAATCCAGTTCCCATTCAAGCTGAGGTAGTAAATAAGTTTCAGAAGTTCTGAAGATGTACTGTGATGCAAAGAGCAATACATAGCAATTCCTTCAGCCATTTTAGGCCCACTAATCCTCTATTTTGTATTGTTCTTTTGAGAAAATTGTCCTTAAAAAAAAAAAAAAATGTTAGCCCAGAATAAAATGGAATTTTAACTACACACTTCTTTAAATTATTTTTTTGAGCCTTGTCTGAAATATCTCCAAGACTCAATGGCAAATACAAACCCCACTGTTGTTTCTTACCTCAGAACAGAGGAGCAATAGAGTACAGTGACTGAATTAGATGCATAATGATACATTTGCTCTGAGGTGAGAAGAAACTTTCATCTCCATTCTGAAAATAAGCCAACAGTCATGTCTTCTGGATGACAACGTGACATGTGAATCCGAGACTGGTTTTCAAGTGCAGGTGCTAAAATTAAAGAAAAATAAATCCAAATTGGCTAATCTTTCTTTCAGATGGGATATCTTGTGGGTTTTATCTTCACAAATTTCAGTTCTGCTTCAGAACAAGAGAAACACACTTTAGAAGAAACACCTTAGAAAGAATTTTAATACATAAATTTTTTTTTTTTCTTTTTTTCTTTCCCCCCGTCCCCCTTTTTTTGCTTTTGACATACAATCTCCGGCCTCTAATCTCCTCTCTGTCACAGACTGAGCCCATTTCTGGGTTTTTTTTGGTCTAATGCCACAAGAGTTTCCATAATCCCTCTCCCATCTGGTACAAAAGCCATCAGGGTGCACTTACCTTCTTCAGCAAAATAGATATTACTGAAAATCCAGCACTTCACTAAAATGAAACATTTAGAATAAAACCCCTTTCCCTGAGAACAAGGCATACCAATGAAGAGATCTGATAAATTCCAGGGAGGAAGATAGTATTGGACTCAGGTGTTTGGTTTCTGCCACCAGCTGGTGTCCTCCTTCCCTTTGCAACAGGCAGAAGAAAGCTGCTTCCAGAGCTTCTTTCCTGCAACTCTCACAGAAACCAAACTTCAAATGTAAATGATCTCTGAGAAGCAAAATGAAGCTTTTCTTCCTCTAGAAATAACTCATGAGGAAAGCTTTGATATGATTTTTTTTTCCTCAATCACAGTGAATAAGGGATAGCCAGGAAGTGAAAGCAGCTATCAGCTTCAGGTGATTCCAGAGATAAAATCTGGAGTCTTTCCCCAAAGCTCTAAACTTCAGGATAGAGAGAGAAGCAGATGGAATAAGATATTAAAACAACAGGATAAAAGGAGATTTCTGTCAGGAGATGTGGTGAATTACATAGGGCTACTTTGAGGGCCATTTCAGGTATGTTTGAAATGGGGTTCATATTAATTTTAAATTTTTCAAATAGAGCATGGGGTTTTAAAACACAATTTTATGCATGAGTATTATAGACAATTTTATTAGAGCTACAACCAGGTCAGATTCTGCAGACTAAACTTCTGGGAGTGCATGCATGCATGTGCATGTATATACACACTGATAAAAATTAATTTCATTAAAAAAACCATTTCTTAGTAGAGTGAAAAAATTTTGTTGCTGAAATTAAGTGTGCATTCCCTGATAATTTCTTCTGGCAATTGCAATTTTGAACTCTCCAGCTGGCTGGTCAGGTCAGGAGAAGACTGGCCTAGAGAAGAAAATATTTTTTTTTCTTTCAGAAACGTAATGGGATATTAGACTCTAAAGTAAGCTTTGCTACATTTCAATTCAAGAAATATAGAGGAACAGAGAAATTGTATTAAGTACATTCTTCAGTTTTCTTATTCTTTTTAAGTTTTTCCCAGTGCTACCAATCTTTCCCATTTTCCCTTCTTTTTTCCAACCGATCTAAACAGAAGGAACTGTTTCTTTGTTAATTGTACACTCTGGCAGCAAGGCAGAGTTTATGTCTTGGAGGTATAAACACTGTAGCAACAGCTCCACTTCTGTCCAAACTGAGTTCCAGATGAAAGGAGTGGAAAAGTGAGTAATCAAAACTTCAGAGATAGAAAAGATTGAGCCAGATGACTCAGATGACACCATCAGTCCAAACAGAGTATTGCCATCAATTCAAGAAAGGAATGGAACCATTCATTTTTGTAACTGAAACACAAGAAGAATTTACCAGATTTGCTTCAGAGGAACCAAAGAATCCAGTGGCTAATGTATCTTCTGGCAGGCAGACATTCCAGAGGTTTGAGTTCTCAGGTATGTTTAGTGTGTATTTTTCCAGCTATACCATTAATTCCAATGTTGCAGCTCTGTCAGAAACCAACAGAAGCAGATGAAGATGCCTCATGAGCATCACAGCAATGCTGCTGCTTCAAAAGCCAAAGAAGAAAAAAAAAATTACTGTGCTCAACTGCTTTTCCCTGGTTTTAATTTTTTAATTAATAAAATAAAAAATAAATTAAATTGTCACTCTATCCATCTCAAGATAATAAAGCAAAATGATGATAAATTTGGATTTGGTATGACACACAGGAAAAATACTAAGCTGCTTTTCAGAGAAACCTCCTAATACAAATTAAATTTTATTATTCCTCCTGTTGCTTTCTGCTTCAGCCATTGGGACCTGAGTTACAAATCAGGTTCCTTAAATCATGGAACCAAATTCTACTGTCATAGCACAAGCTTCCTTTGGGCTTATGTATTAGTGATAAAGTAGGGAGAAAAGAAGTTGCTCTACAGCACTGATTTTCACACATGCATTCAAAACACAGCCTTGTTCTCTTTTCATGTTGCTGAAGAGCTATTTCTGGGCACAAATCACTGACTGTTAGCCTTTACTTTGAGAATATTTGCCCTCCTTTTTCTAGCTTCTTCACTCTGCTTAATTTTTTCCCCTGCACAGTTTCTGAATTTAAAAGTCTGCTCAACACAGAACTGTTCTCATCAAGCACCTGCTAGACCTTTCAGGGGTTGCAGCACCTGATAGTCCTGACAGAAAATTAGAATTTAACCACCAGTTTAGGAGGAAACAAATTTTCCTGGAATCAACAGACCCCGAGCAGATATTGAGATGTTTTTAAATGTGTCGATTTAGGCTAATGCAGTTAATTGCCAAAAGGAATTAGAAGTTATTTCAGAGTAACATGCTGTGTTAGGAACTAAAAATAAAGAGTATTTGCTCAGGGCTTCTGAACTTTCAACACAAAGGTAAAATAAATCTTGGGCAGTCCTGCCTGCCAGTGGAGCCCAAGATCCCTCTGGATGTCTAGAATGCTGCCCTAAAACTATATCCAGTGACTGGAAAACAGTGCTTTCCAGTGCTTCCTGTAGAGGAAGCATTTATATATAGGATACTTTTCCCCTCCATCACCCCTCCAAGGCACTTAATGTAGGAAAATCTGGCTAAGTACTGAAATAACAAAGTACTTTGGGAGAGTTCAGTAATTCAAGTCATGTGCAATTTACAGACTTTGAAGGATTAAAATATCTTGTTGAGATTGAAAGTATTCCTACATTTGAAAATCCTTTGTTTTGAAGAACTTCAACTCCCAGGAAAAGACTTTGAAATGTGAGCAGTGCATATGAGCAAAGCTCTGCATGTCAATACCAGCAGGGCAATTCCAAATCCTGCTTAGCTCTCATAATAGTCCCCTTCAGCCTGAGAGATTTCTGTACCATGCATCAGGTAAGTATAATTATTGCTCTCCCAGAAATTCTTCTATTAACACTTTCTGCTTTTACTTCAAGATAAAAAACCATTTCTTCACCCAGGCTACTACTCCATGATGTAATTTCAACTTTCTGGAGCTGAGGTGTCTATTGCTCTGTAAATCCAAGAAATCTTTTCAGGATACTTCTCAGCTACCTTCTGATTCTGCAAACACAAATCCATGGGGCACCAAGTGGCTGCAGAACATCTCCCAGGTAGAGAAGCCTTGCCCTCCCAAACTCATCTTTTCTTTCTTGCCATTTGCATGGAAAACACTTGTGGGAAAACCAAACCAAACCCCAGAGCAAAACCTGCTGGGCACCTTGATTTTCTTTGCATCTACGGTGCATCCAAATAATTTCAAATTAAAGAAATTCAAGAGTCTACTGTGCCTAATGTTTCTACAAAGTACTCTCATGGCACGATGTATTTCCCATTCCAGACTGGCAAAGAACTTTTTCTGTGATCAGAAGTTAAAGTATCCAGTGAAAATTTTTGCAGTCTCCTTTTTCTCCCCATGAAATCAATCTGACCACCTCAAAACAAGCACAGCACCCCCAAAGACTGAGCTGTCACTCGTGTATCACTAAGTAAAACCTGTCAAACCATTCTCTGACTACTAAACTAAGACTAATGACTTCTTCACCAGCAGATATTGGGCTCTAATGAGCAGAAAATGACATTGATCTTAATCAGATCAGACAACAGCTTCTCTCGACTATATCTCAAAGTCTATTTGATTTCATGCTTCATTATAAAATCAATTAATTGTTTCATTGCCTGGTCATTTTATATGAATTATTATTTATAAAACATACTGTGTTTCAAAAGATAGGAGGCAGGCAGGATATTCTGCAGTAGCCCCAAAGAGTATGCATGGAAAACAGCATTATTTTTTAAAGATGCAGCACATATAAAGCAATGCTACAAGTTCCCCTGACCATCCAAAGTGGAGTGATCAATTGGACTAGCCAAGAGGCACCTCCTGAGTGCCTAAAAGCCCTGCTTTCACTGGGGCTTCACAGCCTTTGCCAAGGAGAGAAGTGGCATCCACAAATCCATCCTCAGCAGCACCTTTTGCCAGTGCACTGGTGCTTCCCACAGAGGAGTTTTACCTCCTTAGAGCCAAAATATCTGCAGTGCAGTGAGGTATTTTACAAGCTGAAACCATGCATGGAACACCAAGCTGATGACTACAGACATTACAACATGCTGGACATGGGGGATATTTTAGCAACAATGATGTTCTTTTGTTGCTTTGCAACATCTATTTCATTTTCCAAGCAACTTGGAAATCTGAGTGAGTGTTTATGGAAAATGGGATCGTACACTCAAGCATGAGTTTCCAAATTTTATTTTACCAGTTTATTTTTAAAGAAGTTATTTATAGTTTACACTTTAATTTACAGCTAGATTCAGTAAAGGACTTTGAGTATTTGAGTTCAAGATGCACATGGATATATATAACTAGAAACATTAATTGCAGACAAACAGGATTCTAAAATTAGCAATATGAGAATTTGCTAAGCTTCAACCCCACAAAAATATACATGTATAAATATAAACATAGCTTTTCTACTGCAAATAGTCATTATGATGAGGGTATACCAACTTTTTTCCCACTTGTCATGCACATACTCCAAAGACCACTTTGCCTTAGTGAATAAATGCTTCCCTAACAAATATTTTATGGTTTTTACCCTGGATTTAATTCTACAGTATTGTTTTGTCCACTTCTCCATTTTCACTGATAATCTGTTGTTTTCTCTTCTTCTATGATTTACAAATATTCTTCAGAAGTGGCACAGTGATTTTAACCCTGCCCTACTTTTGAAGTAGCCGTAATTTATATAACCCTTTCTTACAGCTCTTCTGAAGTAATTTCTTATCCATATTGAAGCTATACAAGTCACAATCAGAGCTGAGTTTAACCCAGTTCAGAATCACACTTTTGACACCAACCACCACTGATTCTTTCAAAGGATGTGCATGAAGCACACAGGCAGATACGAAATAGCTTCCTGCCTAGAGAAAAGATTTTTTTTCCCTATTATTAGAAGTTGATTTAGGTCTCCTCCTACATTTATATTTCATTTATTCAACATCACGGCAGCTTTTGATGGCCGAATTATCTGTAAAAACAATTTCCCTTTTTTGGAGCTCTAAAGCCCTGGGTGTTTAACAGGGTACCCCTGGGACACCCACAAAGGCAGGCAGCCCACTGCCTTTCTTAGTACATCTCCTGCCAGGCAATACCATCAGCCCCACTGTCCTGACTTCAGTCTGGCAAGTACCCTGCTGTCAGTGCCTCAGAATGGCAGGAATTACAAGTGACTGGATGGCTTTCAATAAGCTAAGTAATATTCACTCAGAATGCAGGTGGTGAAGGGAAAAACCAGCTTAAAGTACCTTAAGCTTCAAGTGTTCCTCTACCTTCTACACTGAGGCAGCAGAAGTCCAGTGTTTCGCATCCTCACCAGGTCTGGGTCTCATTTCTAACCCTGCCTGGAAAGTAATGACACAAACATTATTTCTTGAATCTTCCTCACTACTCCTCTGCCCTCCTTTCCCAGCACAAACCTTCATAACTGCATTTACCTACATTGCTTAACTGCTGGGAAACTGCCTCAGTCAAATTTGTCCAACTAACAAAACCCCTAAGTGCCTAAGTTGGGGTCATATGTGTAAGACAAGACCACATCTTGTGTCAGAAACACCCTGTGAATGGGATGAGCACAGTGCAATGCTTGGGTGCTGACACCCAAGTTCCCCCAGCTCACACACAGCCTCTGCTCTGACTCCCCAAGGGGCCTGAAACATTTGGGAGGTTGAGTGGGGTCCCACCTATCCCATGGGCTCTCAAGTGCAAGGGCAGAAAAACTGCCAGCTGCAAAGGATTGGAAAATAAGGTTTAAAGGAACAAGTATTACTCTGAACACCTGAGACTAGATAAGAAAATTTGGCAAGTCAGCTTCTGGAAAATGAAAAGAATGGCTCTTCTGAAGTGAAGATGTGCATAATACAAAAAAACCCTTGGCCTCACACATTACTGATAGTTTCCATTGACTTGGTAAGGAATTTAGTAAGTTTTTTATTTAAACTATGTGCTACTAGGAGACATTTTTCTTTACATACAATTTTGGTTTAAATACCCATTTCCAGTATTTTCATAGAGGTCTAAAAAAGCAGGATTATTTATTCATCAGTCTTTGTTATGTTTCCTTGAAAGACACCTACCTCTAATATTTAGGTAAAATATTTCTTCTGGCAAATCAGCACTTTCACAAACTTCCCTAAGTTAGGGCAATTGTATACAGTACTCGTAAGCTGGAACTTACATTTCCTCATCTATGTCATCCATAAAAAAACAAAACTTTGCTTCCAGGCTTCTGCCTTCACTATTTTGGAATCAAAGAGTGATTCAAGACTTGCTAAATAACCTTCCCATCCTCTGCCTAGAAAGATAGCTACTGATTTTGAAATTCAGAGAAGATACCAATATAGTGGAACAGGTTGCCCAGAGAGGTGGTGGAAGCCCCATCCCTGGAAGTTTTTAAGGCCAGGCTGGACAGGGCTCTGAGCAACCTGGGCTGGTGGGAGGCGTCCCTGCCCATGGCAGGGGGGTTGGAACAAGATGATCCTAAAGGTCCCTTCCAACCCAGAAAATTCTACAATTCTTTGATTAAGTCCTAAATTTGCATAATTTACTTTGGTAGCAAAATTTTCCCTGAGGATAGCACAAATCCACAAACAGTTTTAGGTTCTTGCTTCTGTTGAGGATACCTTGAGGGTACCTTCACCATTTCTTGTCACAGTATTGGTCTCCCCAGCAGAAGAAATTGACTTACTGGAGTGAGGAGAGCCCAGGACCACAAAGATGACTAAGGGACTGGAACATCTTTGGTACATGAAGAGGCTGAGGGAGCTGGAGTTGTTCAACCTGGAGAAGAGAAATCTCAAGGGATATTTATTAATAAATACCTGGGGGTATTTATTTAAATCTAGGGTGAAGATCAGTGAGCTTGACTTTACTCATTAGATCCCAAGAACAGGGCAAGAGGCAATGGATATATATTAAAGTACATAAAATTCCATCCAAACACAATAATTCAGATTTTAAAAACCCAATGGGACATGATCCTGAGTAAGAGGGTATAGCTGCCCCTGACTGAGCAGGGGGGAAGATCTCAAGAAACTCCTTCCAACCTAACCAACTCTAATCTGCAGCAGCAGCAACAGTCGAAAATGATTCTATTACTGTTCTTGCACTTCTACCTTCAATTTTTGCATCATCTATAGTTTTCATTGGACTACAAGTAACTGCAAATAGTTCTTATTGATTAGCCTCTGGTTGTTGAGTAATGTGAGAAAATGAGGTCAAAGAGCTTCAGCAATGGAACAAACACGTCATCTGCAGCATTAGTGGGTGGCTAAAACATTTGCCACCAAAGTCATGGAAAGGGCAAATCCTCTTTGCAGCAACTCATTTTGCTAAAAAAGATAATCCTTGCATTATCTGTGATTGCTTTTTCTTCAGTTCTCTGCTTAGGAGTAGAAGGACCTATGTAAAAGAAACCTTGTGAGAAAGAGTAAATTATACTAAACTTAGATGCTGCTTGCCAACATTTTATACCTTATCTTTTTTACCCCTGAAGAATGCAAATACATTCCTGACCCAATGAGTAACTAAATCAGCACATTTACTTTTGCAGGTGACAAAATCTTCCTTTGCTTTCAAACACTAACATCCATGTGTAGCTACTCCCAGGTAAACTTTTTCTGTGCTTTCATTCCAGAGCACTGCACTGCATCTCACAGAGCCTCCTCACAGCTCTTACCCTTTCTGATTTCTGTCAGAAGGTAACTGAACCATCTTAGACTGGAAAGAGAAATGTCAGTCTCCATTCTGCTGGGGGCTGAAAAGTCCACAGACACTCAGAGAAAAAGGAACTTTATCTCACTAGCCAGTCTGTCACCTGCAAACTCTTCTCATTTCCTTTCCGGCCATTGTAGGACATCAGAATTGCAAAACGTGGACATATAATGCTGTTATTATTTTATTTTTTTTTCATGCTGATTTCCTTAAATAAATGAACAACTTTAATTCAGTTATTTTACGTTAATCTTTCAATAGTTTGCAAAAACTTTCAAGAACACACAGCTACTTTCATTTCTTTCAATACTGTGCTAAAAAAGGTCAGAAGATCTCTCCAGTGATCTTGCTGTATCTTCAGGGGAAAACCAGAAGTGTATTACTGAAAGCCTATGTAAGAAAAGAGTTTGGCTAACAGAAAAGCTAAAAGGAACTTTCAACTTATGGGCATTCTAACAAAAGTGCAAATTTCAAAGCAGAAAATACTCAGTAGGGAACATTTTCGTTTGGAAGAAGAGCTGTAAGCAGTGTGGTGAACATACACTGCAATGTTTTTCTACTGCCTAAAGACAGGAAATCCAGTTATCAGGATTATTTATGTATTTTGCAGTGAGAAGCAAATTATGTTCACCACTTAAGAAGCCTGTACTTTTCACACACAAAAATAGATCATATAGTATGGTTTTGTGCTGGGGAATGGGGCAACTGGAAAAAAGAGAATAAGGGGAAAAGAGCATTTGGGAAGAGACATTGGTACCCATGGAAGTGCTCTCTGTCTCATGCCCTGATGGAGCTCCTGGTATTTGCTGCATGGTGGAAAAAAAGCAGCTCTTGCTATATGTGGATCAGGAGGGAGACTGAGCTAGAAATGAGAAAAGGGTGGCTTGGATGACTTCTAAAAATCTCAGGAGACTACCTGGATGAGAAAAAATTCTCTCATCTGTCATTCAGACAGGTCAGGAGATGGGGAAAGAAGTGAGAAAGCTGCCTGTAGGCAAGCTGTAAGAGTGGCAGCAGAATATTTAGGGCTGGACAAATTCCTCTGTTTTATCTTTAGGCATGCAAATGGCCTGGTGCAACCCTACATCTGATACTCAACCCCACCCTAACAACACATGCAAGCTCCAAGCCCCATGTTGCAACCTGCTTCCCTCCCTCCCTTCCTCCTCCTCCTCCTCCTCTCTGAATCAGGGGAAACAAAAGGGTGCATTGTGTGAGTGGTTTCATCACAGCTTCCAGAAAAGCTGAGCATCCAAAAGGAAAACAGACAGATACATTGTCTGGTCTCAGTTTCACTCCCCTGCAGAAGTGCAGTGGTTATTCAACATACAGAGGTCTGAAGGAAGCTCCTGTCACTTGCAGAAAGCTGTCTAGTTGCAATTTTGATGCTTAGCCTAAAACCTTTTTGTCAAACCATATGCCATGCAATAAGACATTGCTAAATAGCTGAGAAAAAAGGTAAGAAATTATGTTAATTATCAAAATAATAACAAGCCCCCCCATCATGGAGACAGCACCTTACCCAGATACCTAAGGCTCTTGGAAAAATCTATTTTTGCTAAGAAAAATACATTTCCAGATAAAGAGAATGTTGCGAAAGCCTTAAGATTACAGCAAATATTCTGGATAAGACATCAAAATAGTTGCAGCTCAAGCAATTTATGTTTTCCTATAATTTTATGAGGGTAGATGGAACGGTCCAAAATATGCATGAGTAAATCAAATGTTTCCCATCAACATCCAAATATTTTTCCTTCCCACAGTAGATGATGATAAACATATCAATGTCTACACCACTGCAGGACTTGGTGCACTTTTAACTCTTCTGTTGCTGCTGGTTTTGTTCCTTTTTTTCAATAAAGGACTCTCAAATACCAGTTGCACCCAAACCCAGAAATATCTCTGGGGAAGTGCCAATTGTACTTAGTAGCCCTCTAAGTAGTACAAGTACTTGCAGTATACACAGAAGATTGAGCTGCTCTGTCAATACTACTGCAGTTTGCCACTAAGATTTTCTGTATTTCAAAATCAGCAATAACAAGCTATCAATTTAACAGCAAACTACATGTAGTCCTCTTTACAGCCCTCCCAGTTAATATTTTCTGGATGCATGAAGTCAGTTATATGACAGCATTTGTCAAAAGCAGGAGGCTCTCTTCTGATTATCACCCCATAAAAAGTCTGCAGTGTATGGAAAAAAAGGAGAGGAACAAAGAACTGAAGGATGGTGGCTATTTCAAAGTGACCATTAATACTTCTCAGAGACTCTTATGCTATCTGCATCTTCTGAAAAGAAAACTGGAAGAAAGGAGGGGAGAACTAAACATTTTCACAACATACGTGCTCATTCATTTCACATCATTCATGAATGATACAAGAACAAGCATGCAAAACCAGAAACCTCTTAGGAACAACTCAATAAAGAGGAATCTTGATCATTTCAGGCTTCTGCCATGGCAGCAGGTGGAAGGTGTGCATGTTCTGACTTTGGTGAGGCAGTAAAATCCTGTTACTGACCTTGAAAGGCTCATCTCTGGAAAGCTGGAAGCACTTCACATTATTTTCTGTTATGCTGAGGAGAAAAAAAAAGACAAAACCAGTAATCCTAACAGAACAAGCTCCAGTCTACATATGAATTAAAGCTCAAATCACTAAAGTTGATTAATACTTTCATGCTGACAGAAAACAATAATTTAAATGGTTATATATAAATATATATATATATATGGACTTCCTCTCCAGCTATGCCACTTTGCTCAGTGCCATCTCTGTCAATTTGGAACCTGTTTGGTTATGACCAAGTATCTGTGGTTGGTTGCAGATTATGGCCATCTTTTGTGAACCCAAATGTGTCTGAGGCACTTGATAATACCTCCAGATATCTCCCCAAATTTAAAACGAGCACCTTACCAGAAAACTTATGCTGCCACTTCCCCTGCACAGGAGCAGTGTAAAGAGAAAGAGTTTGCAGCTTGCTCTGCACTTTTATAATGACCACAATGTCTGGCTATCTCAGTAGGACCACAGAGCAAAACTGCTCTTTGAAACTGCATTTTGCCTCAGATCATGCTCCATGCACCATGCTGGCACCTGCTCTCTAGGACCTGAAAGAAAAAACAACAACAACAACAACAACAAAAAAAAAAAAAAAAAAAAAAAAAAAAAAAAAAGAAGGGCAGACATCCCTCTGTTTTCTGGAGCCATGAAAGGAGACTCTGATGCCAAAGGCAACCACTGTTGCTCTACCTGCAGGTTTGTCCCAGCTGATTCTCATATTCTAATCATGCCTGTTACTTGTTAATTTTTAATTAGCTTTGCACTTGTGTAACATCAAACAGTTACTAGCTTCCTTCCCCTCCTGCTCTTGAAGCCACAAAGCAGAGGATGCTGCCTTAATATATCCAGTCTCTGGGCCTCAGCAACTGCAGCCAGGCACAAGACAGAGATAAAACAGAAAAATATTTAGAGCTAGATTTAGAAATGGCCTCTGGGTCAATGCATCTAGCTTTGCTTCTTTGCTTTCCGTGGACAAATGAGGAAAGCAGCAGCCTACTACACGTGGCTACCTGTGGTTTTCCAGCCAGAGCTTCAAAAGCAAGTGACCTTCCAGACATTCCCTCATCATCTTCCCTAAAAAGAGGATGGGAAGAGCAGGCTGGGAGTCCTAGTGACTGTGCCATGGGGCAGTGCAGCACACAGGGGTTGAAATCTGTCTGCAGCTTCAGAAACCACCAGACAAATGAAGGGGGCAAACAACAGAGGAGGATAAACCCTTTCCACCTGTCTGCCTTCTTTTTTTCCACACCCAGTATAGATTCAGACAAGAAACACCTGAGTAGCTGTAAGCACTTCAGAATATTGCTTGCTTCAGAGAGAAAGGAGAGCAGCTAGCAATCCAAATACAAGATTATTTTCATTTTGCCATGGTCTTTGAGCAGAACAACACATGGAGTCCTATTCTTCTTAAGCACAAAAGAATAAATTGATTTTTTTCCTTGACCTTGAATCCAAGGAAACTTTGCATTCACTCCTGTTAATTTTATATTGAGTTCCACACTCAAAGCTTCCCTGTTTTTTTGAGTTCATGCTTGTTTCTTGTGAACAGGGATTCACAATTTCTTCCATCTTTCTCTGCATTTGGTTCCAAGAATTGCCTCAGTTCCTTGGTGTTAATTCTTCCTCAGCATTAACCTTTAGTCAAAGACATCCAATGTTTGAGTTAAACAAGTCCATTCCTCACTTACTATTTTCAATAGGGTTTTCTTATATATTGTACATATACTTCCTCTAACCTCCTCCAGCATGCCAAAACACTGGGGACACAGTGAGCTTTAGATGTAGGTTACCTATGGAATGGGGTAAATTCTGTCATCTGGAGACAAATGCAAGTATTTCCCTAGTGTGTTTATGTTTCTACTGTGATCAGAGCAGTTGCTGCTGGGAAGTGCTTACTGGAGTCATGGAGGATGCCTGGGTTTTGGGTTGTACGAAGCATTTCACTTATGTGCTTTGTTGAAACAGAAAGGATGGTGTGGAGATATTATTTTGGGGGGGAAGTCTCACATTTCTAAAGATTGAAGGGAAGAATTTCTCCTCCTTCAGCCTTACAGTGCATACCTCTAAATAGAGATTGTGCCTGCCCAGGTTTCCCCAGGAGCTTCTCAGGGAGACCACCCAATATTTGATCACAAGATGAAGTAGCTTAATGTTTTTAAGAAGGCTTCTCTTTAAAAGCTCTTGATATTTGATTGTTAAGCAACACATTTTTGTAACGTTATCACTGCTGGAACTGATGTGGAGGGAATCAGGCAGAGAGCACATGTTACATTACATTCCAAGGCTTAAGAGTTTCACTAATTGCATTGGCCTATTTCTGTGAATCACAGATTATTCTCCTACCCATATAGTACATCTGACTCCTTTACATAGCTGCTCATGGAATGTGATAGAATTGGAAGGTTCCTCAGGGAACAAAACCTTGTGATTTATCTATCCAAACAGAAACAGGCAGCATCACCAACTTTCATCAATATTTTGACCACATGAGTGAAACGAAGAACAAAGCTCTCTTATCTTCTGCGACTTGTACATGGATACTTATTTCCTAACTCTTCTGTCTGACAGAGGATTAACAAAATATTAATTGAAATAAGAAAAGCAGCTGACTGGCCATGACTTGGCTATGGGGTTTTTTTCAGCAGCATGAGGGAATTTCTGCAGGATGTAATGGGAAGCATCAGTATAGAGACCAGAAGTGGGTATGGGTCAGCTGTCAGCTGACATACCAAGGACCTCCATTTTGTGTCTTTATGCTGAACTGCATCTTCTGAATAAAGGGATCCTCTGGGTATTCATCAAGAATTTGTGCCTAATTTCATGTATACATGCAACTCACTATGAGTTGTGAGTAGTGTCATTGTTTCTCTGCTTAGCTGGAGGAGCTATTAAGGGAGTGTAACTAAGTTTCCCTCAGCTTGGCCAATTTCTCAAAAATCGGAGTGCTAGGATAAAGAAAACAAATAGTCTGCTAATTAACTCAGCATTAGGTACATGAAATGCTGAAGTAAATGCACAAAGTGATTTTAAATGCTTTAACTAAATGAGCTGTTGCAGCCGTGGTAAAATCTCAAGTGGAAGACCAGCACCAGAGAAAGGAGCCTGCTGGAGGTAGCACAAGTTCTTAGAGCAGCTTCGCTGGGCTTTGGATCAGGATCTTTCACATAGAATCACCTGTACTCAGTAGCTTTCCTACTTCTAATGACTGAAAGCAAGAGACCACTTCTGAAGAGGAAGAACTGTCTCTAACAGCTTCCTTTTTACTGATTTTGCTCTCCATGTAGCAATTTCAAGATTAATAATTCAGCTGATGCTTTTCACAAAAGCTCCTTGCTGCCAGGAGCAGAGGAAAAAAGTTATCAGCTGAACTCAAAAACCCCAAATTGCAGGCTTGCCTGGAGTTGATTACTTCTCTAATCTGCTCTGCTTCAAAAGCAAATCTCATTATTGCTTGTTTAATGATCTCATTGGTCATTAAATATTGCCTTTTACTAGAGCTACAGTAGCACTGGAAGGACATTTGAGTCAGAATGGAAAATTTCTTTCAAAAGCATTCATTTCTGTGTGACTTCACAACATATCATACTCAAATCAATGCATCCTGCATGAGCAAAGCAAGGTGCAAAAGTTAGAAAGTGTTTACATTCAAGCAGATGGTGTTTTTATAGTACACTTGCCTCTTCTTATGGTTATATTTCAAATAAGGAAAAAACCAATGAAAACATTAATTCACAATAGAAAATTTATGTGACAACTTAAAAAAAAATAAAGAAAATAAATACCTGGTATTTTCAACAACCAAGCTCCCCCTGTGGCACTTCTTTGAGCAAAACTGTTTGTAAACTTAAGCTGCATTTGCCAAACATTAGGTCTGTCTGAAGCTGAATTTCTTTGTCTGAATTTACTGCTTGCTAGAAAAGAAGGCAAATTGCCAAGCCCTATTAAATATAAATATAAAAGTTCAACTGCCTTTGCTGCACTTGCAAGTTTCTAAAGGCCTAACACCACTCATTAAGGGACTTACAAATTATGAAAACAGCATTAATCACTTCCCATATCTTATACTATTATACTAAATGTTCATTTGCTCAATTCTAGAAGCATAACACTGTAATTTAAAAAAAAAAAAAAAAGGTAGGGATGGGGTTAGGAAATTGCTATGGAAGTGAACACAATGGATATATTTAAATTTATAGTAAAACTTCTGATTCAAGTGTCTTTATTCCCGTGGACACACAAGTAGATCCCCTAACTGCAGGCTACCAGTCTCAAAAATATACTCATGTCATGGTTCACCAGAAAAACCTGGTTGGGATTTCCATCCCAGCAGGAAACTTCCTGCAGCATGGTCATACACATACTCCCATTTCACCTCAGGGACAGGTGGAGCCTTTGTGTTCCCAAAGCAAGTTGCCAGAAGACCCTTCTGCTGCAGATGTTTTTACTGACACAAACAGCAAGCAAGCTTGTAGAGACTTGAAACAAAACACAGGCAAAAGCATGAGATGCTGGGTCTTGTTTCAGATCTGTGTCCAGTTCTGGGCCCCTCAGTTTAGGAAGGATATCGAGGTCCTGGAGCAGGTCCAAAGGAGGCAACTGGGCTGGTGAAGGGACTCAAGCACAGATCCTATGAGGACAGGCTGAGGGAGCTGGGGGTGTTCAGCCTGGAGAAGAGGAGGCTCAGGGGAGACCTCATCACTCTCTACAACTCCCTGAAAGGAGGTTGGAGCCAGGGGGGAGTTGGTCTCTTTTCCCAGGCAACTCTCAGCAAGACAAGAGGGCACAAGAGGTCTCAAGTTGTGCCAGGGGAGGTTTAGGTTGGACATTAGAAAGAATTTCTTTAGGGAGAGGGTGATCAGCCATTGGAATGGGCTGCCCAGGGAAGTGGTGGATTCTCCACCCCTGGAGATATTTAAAAAGAGACTGGATCCCATGGGCTGGGAACTGCAGCGGGAGTGGATCACGGGTTGGACTTGATGATCTCTGAGGTCCCTTCCAACCCAGCTGATTCTATGATTTTATGATCTTCTGCTTAACTACCAGCACTGGGGTGCAAGGTGGAGCTGTGAATGGTGAAGAGGAGATGGATAAGGACTGGCCAGAGTGATACCAACACACTCAGAGAATCATGGGGCAAGAGATCTGCCCTGTGCTGATACAGATCCTGTAATAGCCTGGGAATGCTCTGCAAGGGCCACCTGCTGAACTAAATCTTGAATTTCTTTTTAATCCACCTGCCTTCCTCTGCATTTATCTAGGGCTTTCACACTGAGAGGAGAACCTCCATGCTGACCAAGAAAGTTATTTAGTGAGTGTCATTTAGTTCATGTCTTGAAGTCTCCATAAAACACACAAACCATCCTTTTGCTGACTTGTCACCAGGCACACACCTGGGCAGATGTCCAGGGGGCTCAGCCATCCACAATAAAACCAGATGTTGCTCTGTTCTCAAAAGACAAATTGTCAAAGTGCGAACTGCTGAGTCGTGGGTGTTCCACCACAAATCCTGCTTCCTCAGAAGGGAAGGTGCTGTCCTGAATGGATGTCCCTCCACACAGATTTTCCATGTGCTTCATTTAAGAGATGATGATCTTCAGCAATTTTTCCTCTGAGTCCTAAACCTTCCTGAAGTTGGAGAGAAGAGAAAGGTACTTTAGACAAAGAAGCTTCCTGCAAGAAACTGATTCACAGTCCTGGCCTGGCTGCATAAAACTGGTGGCTCGGAAAAATTTTGATGCCATCGACAGCTGTTGCAGGCTGAAAGGGCAACAGAAATGAAGAGCTTAATCTGTAAGAACTCATCAAGAGAAGGGCCTAAGATTAATCAGTCCAGCACATTACTTAATTATTTTAAGTGGGCACAAATCACTTCCCATTTTAGGAAGTACAGGAATTTATGATAGTTAACATGTTCATTAAGTAGAATCTAGCGGAAAATAATTACTTTTCAGGAGAAGAAACCTACCTCCTGATCCTGTGAAGAGCACCTGAGGTATTTTATAAATCCTACTGTTTGTATAACAGACCTTAAGGTGTTCAGAGCAGAGCTGAGGGGAAGGGATAATGCCTGCCCATGATGAATGGCTTAGGAATGGCTTCCACTGGACAGAGACCAAGTCACCCTTTTCAAAATACCTGCATACGCTTGGCCCTCAGCACAGTTCTGCCACAGCTGGGAAAGCTAAAGCTTTTCTCCCTCATCCACAGTAAAGATTTCTTGCAGGCAAAAGGCTTTTTTACCACCTTGGCAGCCATTTGAGGGGTAATTGCAGTGCAAAGTACTTGTCCTTTCTATCAGCTTGATGAAGCATACACTAGGAGTGAGGGCATGGTTTTAACTCATTAGATAGCTCACACTTAAAGTAAAATATAGCTCACCAATGTTTTTGCTAATGTTTTACCAACTATTATCAGTAGCCACCCTGCCAAGTTAGGAGCAAACTACTGTCTGTTGAAAGCAGCTCCCAAAGTTCTGCTTTCCCTTTGAGAACCAGAACCTGCAATCCACTGCTGTGGTTCCACACTCTGCTCCAACTTAAAATAAACTGAACTTCTCACAGGCTCAAAATCCTGCATATATCTGTAAAATCAGTTTGTTTTATATTACTTGCTCCTACAAGAGCAAAATATTTGAGAACCATAAATAAAACTTCAGGATTCTGCTAATGAAACAGGAGGGAAATCTCAGTTGATTCTCTGCAGCTGAAGGAGCTGTCATGCCCCACAGAGGCTGCTTTATGTACAATGAACAATTTAAAATTTTTAAACAAATTGTTTAAAAACAATTTTAAGATAAAAATTTAAAAAAATAGGGTTTCAGTCAAACCACTTGAAACTTCCCTTTTTGGGATGTACTCAAAACCACCCAAACCCCGTTGACAGGCTGGAAAAAAGGAATGTTAAAGCACAAATCTGCAAGTCCAAAAGCAATCAAGTGCCACCTTTGAGGCTGGCATTGACAATTTGTCCCAAGACTCAGACTATAGCAGTCCCAATTATAAGACATCTGGGGTGGGTTGTGGCTTTTTTAAACTTTTTCTTAGCTGTAAAGGCTACTGGTAGCTGAAAAATTGTCTGTTGACACCAAGGGAAGACATGTATGGCATGGAAATGAGTGGGCCTGCAGCAAAGCATTTGAGTTGCAAGGATATGGCACCTCCTTATCCCAGGGCAGAATGCTTTGGAATAATCTGCTCTCTGCACCTGTGAAGAACACCCACAATGATTTGTTTATATAGAGTGGAAAAGGCTTCAAAGCAGCTTTCTGCAGTATATATCAGACCTGTCTTTTCAGTACCAGAAAGCTTTGCATTCAGGTTGTACTCAAAGAGGGGAAAAAAAAAAAAAAAAAAAAAAAAAAAAAAGGCACAGCAGCATTGAATGGACTTTGCTAAGGTCAAAATACAAATGAACTGGGAAAAGAAAAACAAACCAAAAAGCACAGCAATCCCCAAGTGATAAGAAGCAGTAACACCACAGAACTCTAACTACTAATGCACATTACTCATGGACAGATCTTGCTTGAATCCTCTTTCCCCTTCTTCACTGATAAGAGAAAAAAAATTAAATCATTTTGTTCTTTATGCAAAAGGTTTGAAAGATATACATTCTCTTTTTCTCCTTCCTTTTATTTCTTTCTCCTCTTTTAATGAGGTTGCAGAAGGCATTAGTTAGAAATAATCTAAACCAGATGTTTCTTGGCTTGCTCCACACATTTTACATTTTAAAAAAACACCCATCATTTGACCCAGTTCCCCAGTGTCTATTTTTTCATTATTATTACCCTTTTAACATGATGCTTTCAAGTATTTCTTGCCCTTGAGGACAAGCTGAAAAACTCCAGTGCTCCATTTGCTCTACTAGTCCAAAAAGCCACAAAGCTTGCTCCTTATCTGAGAGAATGATGCATTTGCTCTGCGGGTGTTTGTGTGTGTGTGTGTGTGAGAGGGGGGTGGGGACAGAGAGAGTCATGATGGCATATTTGTCACGGGGAGTGGTTTGAATATTAATAAACACTATATATCAGCCTCTACCAGAGAGGCCAGTGCTCAGAAGGACTCCTGTGCACTGAGGAAGGGACCACGAATCACTGCGCCAGAGTGAGTTCTGTTGCGGCTTCGCTTATCCCCACGTTCTGGCTTCTCTCTTCTCCCTTTCCTTCCTCTAATCCCATTCTGCCCTCCCTAGGGCTGCTGTGGGACCAGCTCCGTGGGGTTTAGTCTCAACAAATTATGCTACCTGTAAAGGAAATACTGAGAGAGGTTTTTTTAGAGTTTGGTTGGGTCTGTTCAACCCCAGTTTCTGCCCAAGGGATAACTATGAGCTCTGCCCAGTGCCTGCAAATGGAACTCATCCGTGTGCCTTCTCTGCTGCTTCCAGGCATCTGTAAACTGCCTGCTGTGCTTAAGACATCCCTATGGTCACACACACTGTGACAGTCAGACTTCAGAAATTATGAACTGCACTTTTCTAGAGGCAAATAAATCACTAGCCTGCTGCTAGAGCAAGCTCCTGTTCCTCACCAGTGCCTGATGCACCAGAGCTGCTTTGATAACCAAGAGTATGAGACATTTTCCAAAGAAAAGCATCTCATCAACACAGCAGAAAAAAAAAAAAAATGGTGTAGGAGGTGCCTGGCTTTCTGCAGGGAGTTTTCAGTAAGGGAAAAAACATTTCAAGGCATCTGCTTTACTTCTAATATTCTAATAGATATAAAGGCTGCTTTACATGAATTCATCACATTACCAAGCCAAATCAGAGCTAATGTCAGAGGAATTAGATTAATATTAAGCAGCACCAACCAATTCCTCCAGGTCATTTTGGTGCACTGCTCTGTTCATTCTCCAAATTTCTGTCTTCTGCTCCCCTGCTGGATTAACATACTTTCATCCTAATTCTCATGATTACTTTGAAAAGAAAAACCTCCTGCTTGCACTATCTCCATTTCTCTCCTTATCAAAACTCACAGGGCTTATTTTGCTTTTTAGTCTTTGCTTCAAAATGATACTCTGCATGTCAGAGTTCAGTTGCTGTGGGGTTTTTTCATTAAATTTCAACTGTCATCATCTGCCTGTGTGCATAATCCTGCATAATCCACACATTTCCTCTTCTAAAAACCATCCCTCATTCACTGCTTGTTTCTAACTATCTGAGTGAACAAAATTTAGCTCTAAAGTATTTTTCCTGGACTTCTACACTCCTTAGAATTGTTTTCAAACACTGGTACTTTCATACTCACAAGTTGTAACTTTTGTAAAGAAAATAACAATTAGAGACGTCTTTTGTAAGTTTACTTTTGCTCATTCTTTTGTTTTCTTTAATCCAAAATAGAATCCACCTCTCCCTACTAATGCATACACAGTGTCAGCTACTCCCTGTTGCTGATGCACACACACCCAGACAAACAATCCAATCTGTTGGAATAGAAGACTGACACTCCAAATTTTAAACCAAAAATAAACACAAAGTAATTCTTAGAGTTCTCTTAGCCAGTTGTCCTCAGTGCCACACCCTCCCGTGCCACTGAAAAACACATCCTGTTGCTCTGAGGGTTTGCTCTGAAGATTTCTGGTTGCTATAAACAACCTTTTTCTAAGCAATTGAACACAGCACTTATTATCAAAGTACTTCTGGTCAAAACCTGACCAGAAGTTAATTATGCTGTATAGGAGCCACCTGTTGGATTAGCAAGTGCCATGCCACTAAAACAACTAAAATAATTATTCACATCAGCTCAAGACTTACCATATATGCTGCAAATCTCAAGCAGGTGAATTTTTCACCATTTTGTCAATTAGTCCAAGAGGGGGAAAAAAAAAAATCTGCCAAATCCCATGTATATATTTCAAGGTACCACCATTTTCAAGAATATAATTGATCTGGAGTTAATCTGCTAGAGCTCCCATAAAATAAGCTACAGCAGGGGACTGAAAAAACCCAAATTGGTTAATTTTTCACCTCTTTGGAAGTAAATAAAAACGATGCTGGAGTGATTCTGTAAAGAATCAGCATGAAATGGGATAGGATTGAAAACGGAGACTTGGGTAGCACATGGCAAATGGAGAAGGAGAACACAAATACAGAAAAAATGTTTTGAACAGTTTCAAAAACTTACTGATGTTATGACAAAAGGAAAGAGTTAAGTGTGTGCCTCAGGAAATGAGCAATGTTTTGTGCCAGGATACTGGCAGAGCAGAGAATGAGCAGCACTGGGCACTGCCCTGGAGCCAGACTCTGCCAGGTGTTTCTGGGAACAAAGGTGAAACCGGTTGCAAACTGCTGCTTAGAAAGTACTTTCTTCTTAAGTGGGCTGGGCTTTTACATACCAAGCAGTTTGTGACCACAACATTTTACTACTTATAGCCAAATCCAGGTGGTCCTGGTCCCCAGGCTTTGGGCGAGGTGTTGCTTAGGGCTGCAGGTCCACACTTGCCGGTGCTGGTTGTCTTAAGAAGACTGAGATAATCCAGATATCCAAAGAGCTCCTAAACAAGGTCCTGGCTCTTCTCAGGGTCTCTCCGGCTGTGAAAATGATATCAAAATATTTGAAAAGACATGAGATCTGTACCTAAGCCTCCTGGGCAGGACAATACATGCCAGGCACCCCAGGACAGAGCAGGACAACCAGGAATTTGTGGCCATAAAACCTGGTGGGTGTCACTGTAAAGCTCTGCAAAGTGAATAAAACTTTGCTTGGTCTCACCTGTGTTGGCTACAGGGAACCTATGTTGTGCTGAAAATCCTACCTAATGCTTTTGCTTCCTTGCCTGTCATTTTGTTTATTTTTGGCAAATTGTAAGGCAAATTCACAACAGTTCAAAGTCATTTAGATGAGCAGGGGGAAGGTTTGGCATTTGTACATCCTCTTGAACATATTTCCTTGAAGAAGGAAAGATGCTAGGTGGCCAAGACAGCTGGTAGACAAATTACTGTGCTGGACAAGCTTCAGAGTTCAGGAAATGGACATGAAATCATCCTACCAAAACCAGCAGCTGCCCTTGGAGAGCTGAGTAAACCACTTAGCACACAGCAACATCACTGACAACTGCAGTCTTTACTTTGTAGGGATGTTGTGATGGGGTGTGCTGCTTTATCTTGTGACTACAGAGGCAGATGGAAGACATGAATTTTACACAAATGACTGGTATTGGCAAGAATAAAGATTATTGGGCTTTTGTTCTACCACAAAATGCTTCAGGGGACTCTTAAAGCAGCTGATGAGAAAATAGAAGATGCAAATAGTCTCTCCTGAGAAATTATCCTAATCACTCCTTAGTCTGTCTTTCCTGAGATCTCTCCTTTTGCAGTTTTAGTTGCCAGTATTTCAGTCTCAAGCATGCAATTTATTCATTCAAAGTTCATCATAGTGGGGCCAAGAAGCTGCGAATCAAAAGACTGAGAGTCAGACAGAAAGCAAAACCATCCCAGATGCTCAGGCCCTAAAGGAAAGGGCCAGGCAGGAAGGGCAGAAGGGGCAGCATGATGCCCAGCAAAGCCCTGTCCATCACCCCCTTCTCTGCCTTCTTGTACTCACTGCTGTCCTCTGGGAGTGCAGTTAAAATGAACAGGGTGAACTTCAAATATCTGAATTCTTACTGTTTTGACCACAGTTGCCTGAGGGGCAGTCACATGAAGAGCAGCAGCTTTATAATCAGCTTGGAGGAACCCAGTGCACCCTGGTGTTCTCCCTTCAGTGATAGTCTTGACAGTCCAGTCACACTGGAAATATCTTCAAAAAACTCTCAGAATAAATATTTTTCTAATCCTCCTCTTTCTCCCCTATATTCTTGAAGGATTTTTTTATATAGCTCTGGCTTCCCACATTAGCAAACCAAGTCTAGTATTTCCTTGGACCCATAATTGCTTCAAGCTTTCCTACAAACTCTTTTTTAAACCCACACACTGACAGCTCAGGCTTCCAAAAGCCTCTCTCACACAGCAGAGCTTTACTGATCAGGTCACCTAACATAGAATCATAGTCATAGAGTGGTTAGGGTTGGAATAGACCCTAAAGATCATCAAGATCCAACCCTCCTACTTGAGCAGGGAAGCCCCCAGGCTGCACAAGGCTTCATCCAACCTGGCCTTGAACACTTCCAGGGAGGGAGCATCCACAATTTCCCTGGGCAACCTGTGGAACCTTACTACCACATACCATTAGTGCCCCTCAGTAATCTCACAACAACAATTCTTCCCTTGTTAGGAAGCTGATTTCCACCACCAGTTGCACACTGGGAAAAGATGGGCAAAATTCCACCACCAAAACCAAAACAAACCAAACCTCAACCATACAGCAAATTCCATGAACATTTTATCCAGATGATTTCTGCATTAAACAGAAAAGAGTGTGATTTTTTTATCTTTACCTCCAAGGTCCAAATTGCTATCTGGCATTGAAAGAGAAGGGATCAAATTAAAATGTTTATTTTCTATAATTGGGGTGGAGCAGGAAAAGGGGCCATAAGATTTCAGGAAGAGAGTTTACGTCAGGCTGGGAGCTGAGGGGTATTGGATAGAATTACTTAAATCCTTTCACTTTATTCTCTCTTAAAACACAGTCTTTGCAATCTTCCATTAATCTACCAATATTCATAGAATCATAGAATTGGCTGGGTTGGAAGGGACCTCAGAGATCATCAAGTCCAACCCTTGATCCACTCCCGCTGCAGTTCCCAGCCCATGGCACTGAGTGCCACATCCAGTCTCTTTTTAAATATCTCCAGGGATGGAGAATCCACCACTTCCCTGGGCAGCCCATTCCAATGTCTGATCACCCTCTCCCTAAAGAAATTCTTTCTAATGTCCAACCTAAACCTCCCCTGGCACAACTTGAGACCTCTTGTGCCCTCTTGTCTTGCTGAGAGTTGCCTGGGAAAAGAGCCCAACCCCCCCCTGGCTCCAACCTCCTTTCAGGGAGTTGTAGAGAGTGATGAGGTCTCCTCTGAGCCTCCTCTTCTCCAGGCTGAACACCCCCAGCTCCCTCAGCCTCACCTCGCAGGACTTGTGCTGGATCCCTTCACAGCCTCCTTGCTCTTCTCTGGACCTGCTCCAGCACCTCAATCTCCTTCCTGAACTGAAGGGCCCAGAACTGGACACAGGACTCAAGCTGTGGCCTCACCAGCACTGAGCACAGGGGCAGAATCCCTTCCCTGGACCTGCTGGCCACGCTGTTCCTGATACAGGCCAGGATGCCATTGGCCTTCTTGGCCACCTGGGCACACTGCTGGCTCAGGTTCAGCCTCCTGTCAATCCAGACTCCCAGGTCCCTTTCAGCCACTCTGTCCCCAGCCTGGAGCTCCCCATGGGGTTGTTGTGGCCAAAGTGCAGGACCCGGCACTTGGCTGTGTTGAACCTCATCCCGTTGGAATCAGCCCAACTCTCCAGTCTGTCCAGGTCCCTCTGCAGAGCCCTCCTGCCTTCCAGCTGATCCACACTCCCCCCGGCTTAGTGTCATCTGCAAATTTGCTGATGATGGACTCAATCCCCTCATCTAAATCATCAATAAAGATATTAAACAGAACTGGGCCCAACACTGATCCACCTGCCTGATGGCAGGAAGGGCAGAGCTTCACCGCCTCCTTCTGGACTTCTTTTGGGTTAGAAAGGGTGTGATTCCACCAGTCAATTTCCCTTTCACTGTCCCTAATACTTCTTAGTCTCTCTACCTCCTCCTTGAGCTCTGCCACACACATGGCAAGTCACTCACCTGCTCGCATTGCACACAGACCCCACTCACACCGTCCTCTGGTGCTAACACGAGGCTCAGACACTCTACACAGCCAGAGGCCTGAACAGCTACGTCCCTCTTGCTGTTCCTCTTCAGGGCTTCTGTCTGTGTCGTCACACCCTGCGTCTTAACAGCTACAGGTTTGGCTTTTTTGGAGACCATCGCTCCTCCAAGAGAGCTGGGAGGTGGCTGTGCCCCTCCTGCTTGCCCTGCCTGCACGAACTGCCACGCAAACTGCTGTGCCATGTTCCTGTTTGTCTGCTCCTGTTCGCTGTTGCTCTTCACAGCCCTTTTTATCCCTCTCTACAGCACTGGGTGCCGCCCCAATCAGCTGCTTGGCCTCACCTGAGACCACCAGCAGAAGGTGGGGCAGCTCCTCACAGCCCTTTCTATCCCTCTTGGCAGTGCTGGGTGCCACCCCCTTATCAGCTGATTGGCCTCACCTGAGGGCACCAGCAGAAGGTGGGGCAGCCAATCTCCAATCCTTCAACCTCAAAAAGGGGGCAGAATTTTTCGTATTTTCTTTGCTAAAAAAATAACTAATAATAATTTTAGCAGGAAAAAAAAAAATCACAAATCAAGAAATGTTACTATTTTTAGTTTTCAAAGGCTGAAAATATCTCCTAAACCTCTAATATTTTTGACTCAGTGTTAAAAGCAGAAGTTCATGCTCGAGAAAAAGAAAATGAGCATATTTCCTGTTTGCTGTGCAATCAGAGAGGATGACCATGACTCTTCAATTCTCCGTTTCCTGATGGGTATCCTATTCAGCTTCCTTATTCAGGGAGTGCATCACCTATTGTACCCCTATTTTTTTTTATTTTTTTTTTGAGGGAAAGGCAAAATTTATTTGCCTTAGTGTTACTTACATTTAGATAAACAGCTTGCATTGAGCCAGTTCCTTTGCCAGGCAGAGTCATTGACCTTTCTCACAAGAGAGGAGTCAGAAGGGATCAACAGCCACCCCGTGACTGGTTCTTTCTGGCATGGGCAGATTTCTTACCATCAAAATCTTTTACCTCCAAAAAGGGCCAAGACATCACTATTTCCATTTGTAATTTCAGCTCTGAGTTTAGACATAAAATATAAACACGGAGAGTCTTTGGAGAAAATAATTTATCATCTGAGGGAAAAAATTTAAAACATTCCTGCAACTGGAATCAGCAACCAGGAAAGTTGCACCATGCCCTGCAGACAAATCTTTCTTTGAATGTTTGGTTCATTAAATAAAAAGGAAGAAATCAGACACAGACATTTTCTGTCTTTTCTACCTTGCTAGAATTGCAATGTGTATTTTATGGCTGTGGAAGCTTTTCTTTGTTTGCTTTCTGCAATACTTCTGTGTCTCTGGTTTCTTCCTCTGAAAATAAACAATTTTAAAAACAAAGGCAGGAAGACTCACCTGGGCAGAGAATTTTTTTTTCAATTGAGGAAGGAGAAAGCTGCAGTAAAAGTCACCTCTCCAGTCACAGGGATGAGGAATTCACATATTTGAGATGGACAATAAACAAGACAGGCAAAACTAAACTTAATATTCTTAATGTTCCTCAGGTGAAATAAGGCAGAGTAAGTCTCTTTCCTGATTAAAAAAAAAATAATCTTTCTTTGTACTTAATAAAGTAACACAACTCTCCCCAACACCTAAGTATCAGGATGAAAAATCCATGCTTCATCCTTGGATAGACAACTCCTGGGAAAATAGCCTAAGGAAAAACTCTCCTTTAACATATAGACTCTTTTATCTGTATATACAAAGAAACAAAACAAAACACCATAGATCCAGCCAGCTTTTCTCCTTTCCTTTTCTAAACTGAGTTTGCTAACTGACACCAGTACTACTGGGCCCTCTGAATGGGAGTGAGGAAGAGAAAGAATAGTTTTCCCTCTGAAATTCCAATGATAGCATTAATGGAGAATGTCCAGCAGATCTGGCTTGTATATGAGGCTGGTACATCTAGGACATCACAGGAATACAGGAGTAAATACATGAATTGGCTGAAATTGCCCCCTCCAGCCCAGTACCATCCCCAGATCAAGCATCCATTTCAGGCCCACTCATCTATCTTCCTTCCAGGCCAACTTTACAGAAGCACTTTGTAAAAGAAATAGCAACTGGTTTAAAAGCATCACTAAGAATGAAAAGAAATAAAAATGTCAACCAAGCTTCTCAGTTGCAGTTAGATTATTGCTTAGAGAGGACACAAACTGTTTCGTGCTCCATAAAACAAGATGCTGCTTGGCAGAAAGATCTCTGTAGATGAGTGGAAGCTGAGTGGTTGTTATACTTTCATCTTTTAAAACAATGAAAATGGGATATATATATCAGCTTCAGCAGCACAAACACTCTGAATAGATGTAATGGATGTATCTTAAAATACAATAAAAAGAGGTATCCCTTGAGTGGGACGATCACTCAGACGGACTCCATCACCTTGTCAGGCATGGCCGTACCTTCCCATCTCACTCCTTTCAGCAGGCATTGGCTTTTCTTTAGAAGACCCTGAGGTCCAGGCTGCTCTCCTGGTGGGGGATGACAGGCACTGAAGAAACCTAAGTAGTAATTAGCACAGAAAAATTAAATGGTGCTCCCTCAAGGACCCCATTTTGGTCTGGCTGCAATTCATGGGAGGCTGATGCCATCAGGCAGCCCAGACCTCCAGTTTCCCTCTTTTTGGCAGGCCCATGGCTGGGGAAGTGTTGTGTCAGGTGCTAGTTGGAGTGTCTTCCCAAAATGACTCCCAAATTAATGAAGAATCCTCATGGTAAATAAATATACACGCAGTGCATGCATCATGTCTTACAGGCAGACTGCTTGAGGCTCAGATTTTTAGAAATATCCAGGTGAACCTTAACCCAGTCCTGCTGGTTTTGCTTGCTGGAAGGAACAGCTTTTAAAAATCTTCTCACAAAAATGAAACTTTGATTTCTTACAATGCAAAGTCCAATCAAAGGGAACTTTGCACCACGAGGTCTTTTGTCAGACTTTGGATGGATATGGGAAGCTCAGCTGGTTTCCCTCCCTCTGCCCCCAGCTTAGGGAAAAGCTCTCTGCTGCCTGTCACCCCAGATATTAATAAAAGAAAATTTATTAAAAAAATACAATTAAAATTAATTTTAAAAATTTCACTATCAAAGAAAATGAAATTTTCTCTTTTTTTGTTTGGTTGGTTGTTTTTTTGCTTCTGACCTCATATACTGAGTATCTACATCCACATTTTGGTGTCTGTTGCTAGCCTGAGGAATATTTATTTTATTACCTTGTGGGCTGAATTTTCAAAAGCACAGATGAAACCCTGTTTGTCTCCAAAGCCCAGGCAAGATTTGGTATTTTTTTTCCCAGGACAAAGGCTCAGACTAGGCAAGCAGGGCCAGGAGCCTGCAAAATGCAAGCAGATTAGTTTGTGATTTACCCTTTAAAACAGAAAAGGGACAAATATACTAAAAAGTATATAAAAGCAAGAGTATTGCATACCTTGCAGGCACTGGGACTGCTTGCTTCTGTCCCCTCCTGGTATGTTCATCCAGTTTCCAGTCTGTCAATATTTTTTCATTTCTAATGTTAACTGAAATTTAGCATTTTAGTTCTCAGCCAACAATTCCTTCCTGGTTCTGTTTTTTTTCACTCTAATATTGCTTTAAGTTTTTAAATTGAATTCTCAGTCCTGCTTCAGCTTGAATAAAAGCATCCCAAATTCTTCGGGTAATACAGGATCTCCATGAAGACATGAACAGTTTAAAATTATTATTATTATTATTATTATTATTATTATTATTATTATTATTATTATTATGATGCCAATTAAATCTGGCCTAAGATGTCTGAGCCATTTGTAACTTCAGCCTGAATTTTGACTCATGAGTAATGTAGAGGTTGCTCCTTTTTACATGTATTTGACTTTCTCTCAGATTTTCTCTTTGACTTTGTCACTGAGTGGCTCCAAAAATTTAATTTAATCACGAGATTCACTAATCCTCTGTTTAAAGCCATGTTAAAGCCAGTTTAGCTGGCTTTAAGAAAGCTGCAGAGGAAAGCTAGAAAATCAGCTAAGCGGGTCAACAACTTTAAAGTATTAAAGCTAATTTAATAGGAAATTTAAACGTTGAATTCACTGCTTTAAAAGTCGTATGATATAAAATCAGGCTTAAAGTTTCTGCAGGAGCTATCAAAGGAGGGCAGGGCAGGTGTACAGGGGGAATCTGGCCAGGTATTCATTACTTTAGAAGATAAAATACCAACTTCTTAGGTGGAAGATTTATTGGTGTAGGGTAGATCAGCCCTTTCCTGCACTATTACATACTTAGCTGTGCAACAAACTCACCTGTAGAGATTTAATAGCACTCAACAGGTGGGTAAATGTTTGCAAGTCTGGGCATTAAGGTTCTCCCATTCATCAACATCTTCTAGTAATTTTAAGCCATGAATAAACCTAAAAAAAGAGAAACAATGTTAGAGTTTAAAAGATTTCCCTGTGCTTCCCCCATTAAAAAAACCAAACAAACAAACAAAAAAAAACCAAAAAAACAAACATAAAAAAAAAAAAAAAAAAAAAAAAAAAAAAAAAAAAAAGACCCAAAACAAACCTTTTTCCTGTAGAAGTGATATTTTTCAATAATTTAATAATTTTGGACATATTAAATATTGTTTTATTCCGTTCTTCATGAACCATCCCTTTACAAACACACTGGCAAAATGCAGTAAAGAAGGATAAGAAAAAACCCAACAATTTTGTATGTTTGGCAAAAAACTATTACAAACCCAACTATTTCTTTCATTGAGAAACCTATCTGTAACTGTTTAGGAAGCACTCCCCCTGACATTTTCCAATGAATACAAATAAAACCTACAAACATTTACAAAACCATGTTTACAATAGAACTATACAGGCCTTTGAAATGTCAAGTATTTTTGGTAAACTCCTTACAGGGCTGGGCTTTTTTGTTCAGAGACGGAAAAACAATTCATAAGCTTAAATATGCATCAGCACTGCAAATATTTGATCACTCCTGTTGGTGTGTGCACTAGAAATTCGTTTAGATTCACTATAGACATTTTGAACAATAGTTTCCACTGCTTCCTTTTCAGACCAAAATATTCCTCAGTCTACCACAGAAAGACTTCCTGATCTACAGCCAAAATTCTCTTTTCTTTACATCACCTCAGTCCTCTTGATTATACATATCTTTGTGTATAAAGCTCCCCCACAGTAAGAATTAGACTTTTTTCAAAATACCACCAGAAATTCTGCACTTTACTCATCTCCAGCAAGCTCTCTATAGAGTCTACTGTCTTCCTCATGACTCCGCTTTCAAAATTTCTATTCCTTACTTTTTAATGCCTTCCAGATGCCAAAAAATTTCTGCTTACACAGGGCCAGCAGAGATCCTGGGGCCACATGTGAGCAGTGCAGTCATTTCTGTGGCCATTTACCAAAAAATCTCAGTGGACACCCTTAAAGAAGGGAAGCAGTCACTGTGGGGTTTGCATGTTAGAGGTTGTATCCTCCCCAGACACACATTGAATCAATAGTACTCACCTCTAAAAAAAAATAATCAGAAAGTAAGAATCAAGTGGGTTTTTTTTCCTCTATTATTGCCGAATTGTAGAACCATGGAATGGTTTGGGTTGGAAGGGAGCTTCAAGATCATCCAGTTCCTCTGCATGGGCAGGGACACCTCCCACTAGAATAAGTTGTTCAAAGCCCCATCCAGCTTGGCCGTGAACACTTCCAGAGACAGAGCATCCACAACTTCCCTGGGCAACCAGTGCCACCTTCACAGGAAAGTATTTCTTCATAATATCAAAGCTAAATCTACCCTCTTCCAGCTTAAGACCCTGAATTACATCTCTTGGCCTGCAATCACTAAGTCATGTCCAATCTGAACATCAGGTAACACGTGTTCTTTTAAAAATACCATTCTTGTTCTTAAACAACCTCACAAAATCAGAAGAGGGGACAAATAGAAGAAAAGAAGTTGCAATCTTATCCTCGCTTCTTAAATTCACTTTGCAGACACATAATCCACTCATCCTGCATAAATAAGGGCTAATAATTATATATTATTATACAAACATAATAAAACATAGTAAATAATAAATCTGGGCACACAATGTGAAAACAGAGTAGGATGATTTGCCAATTACCTATCACATTCTTGAAAAATTTAAAATTGTCAAAATTTCTCTCTTCTATAGAGAAAGAAACAGCTACACCTGTAATCTGCAAGCTGCACTTGCCAAGCAGCAAGGAAATGTATTTGCTGATAATAAACACATCCAGAAAACTAAACACATCCTAAAGTAATGCATTCTGCCTACAGCTTCCCTCTTTTATACAGTACAAAGGAACACACTTGCTCAACTTACAAAAAATAATGTGCTCTGGTTTTGAATCACAGATATCTCCATCTGTAACTCTCCATCTCTGCTGCTGCCTCTCTACTGGGCCATCAGCTGTGAAAATTATGTAGAGGAATAGGTAACTTTCATGATAAATTAAGTAGCCTCCAAGGTACAATTTATTTTTTTTTAATGCCTTTGCTACTCTGAGGATGGAAAGTAGGTATTTTTATTTTTTAAAAGTGGCAAAGACAGTCTGCTCTTTCCAGCCTGAGTGAAATGTAAACTTTCCAAGTTTCTGAACAAAGTCCTTCTTCCTCTGAAGTGAAAGCTTATGATTCATCTGCCCCCAAGCCTACATTTTCAGCTGCAAGGTGACTCAGTGGGGGTTGTCTCTATTGCAAGGCTCTGTAGTAGCACTTACTCATTAAAAAAAAACCAAAACCTGCCCTTCCTTTCCTAGTGTACATGATATGTTACTACCACACCAAATCTGATGGATAAAAGAATGGTAAATGAGATGCAAAGTCTACTTTAGGACCAAAATAAAAAAGGGTTTTGCTTTGGGGAAGGATGTTGGTTTAGTTCTGTACATTTAATCACAGCAGAGGTCATAGAGGTGCTATGTGCAGTTTTTTACATAAAGAGGCCTTACCTTTTCATCTTTCTTCTACCATCCTTGTTGTCCAACCAAACTTAAGAGTATTTTCTTTCATGGCCTGTTACACCAAGAAGCAAATAGAACCTTCCCGTTACATGATGCTTAACTAGAACAGAAAGAAGAAACTCACATGAAAATCTGATAAAGTAATTTTAAGTTTTCTTTTGGCATCTGGAGAAGAAACTGAGAATTTTTCTGTTAATTTTCTCAAGCCAACATTGTAGACTCTTTGCAAATCTTTGCTTCTAAAATAACTCAGGTCAGTTTCCTACACAACTGGGGTAATAGTTAATAGAGGAAAGAGAGGAAAAGAGTTAATAGAGGAAAATTACAATTTTGAAATTCTCATTATTTGGTCCTAGGTGAAGTCCTCTGTATGCAAGAGACTGAGCAGGGCAAGGACAGGCATGAGCAAAGCTTCTACTCAAGACAGCAGCTATTTTATGATATTTGGTTTCAGGTTTGCAGTGTGACATTTTAGATATTGCCTGAGCCTGGAGCCACAAGAGAAGTAAATGAAAGCTGAAAGTCCTTAATATATAAGAAGAAGAGGAAAAAAAAACCATTGTCTGACTGTTGTTGGTTGACAAATTCAGAGCAAAAAAAGGGTGACTAATGCAATGATTGCAAAGTACCACACACCGTGGCTTGGTGTAATATCTCTTCTGCATTGTACAAGCATGTGTTTCAAAACCCAGCATATGGGGTGCTTTTGTAAGCAGAAGTTGAGTCATATTTAAAGCAACATGGTGCCTTCACTTCCAGGGATTCAGCATGCCAGAGTACAAGCTGACATACTTCAATCTGAGAGGACGAGCAGAGATCAGCCGCTACCTGTTTGCCTACTCGGGCAAGAAGTATGAAGACCACAGGATAGAAGCAGCAGACTGGCCCAAAATCAAACCTAGTAAGTTGTTGATAAAGACCAAAGGATGAAAAGAGGTGGTAGAACACCTCTTCCTAAAAACAGTCCTTCTGAGAGTACTCTGAAGGTTATGCTACTCCATTGCATGGTTTTAGTTAGAAGTAATTTCTTTCCAGCTCTTTATTATTCCTGTTCATTAAATTAACTTTGGTTTAAATGAAATAGATCTTGAGTTTGGAGACTGGGGATATGAAACCAGAGTTATTATTAGCTTTACAGTTGGACTCCATGATGTTAAAGATCTTATCCAACCTTAACAATTCTATGATTCTGTATCTGTGCCTTCATTTCATGGATTTGTCCTGTTCTTTGCTACACAGGTTATGACACTTTTTACATACAGAATGAAGAATAACACCTTAAACTGGGGAAAAATGCACAACTAATATACAATGTGATCTCCCTGCCAGCTGACTACCAAATTCTTGCAGGGGGCAGTTAAATTTGGTCTTTCCCATAATGTCCACGACAACTTGAATGGCAAATACTCACAGAGTGCTGCTGTCCAAGTGGCAGCTGGAGCCCATCTGTGGTGCTCAAATCCAGAAAATGCTGGCTAACAACCTGCAGCCAGGATTGCAGAGGAAGCAGTGGAAACTGGATGTGTTCAGTTAGGGATGGCTGACTTTGTAAACCTTATTTTTTCAGGACCTTAAGCCTGTTGACCATGTGATATAGCTTATGTCTCTCCTACTGCAGTTCCCAGGGCAGCAGGTCAGTAGCTAAAGACAAGACTGAGAAACCAGAAGAATAGAGGAAAGCCCTTGCATAGGCCTTTTTCATATTTAACTATGCACATATTCCCACATACACATGCCCACCTCTGTCCTGAAACAAATTCAGAGTATAGCAGCAATGTAGAATTCTATGAAGAGTTTTGAACACTGACATTTAAGTAAGACAAATGCAAAAGAGAAAGCATAGTGACTTAAAGGCTGTAGAGGCATTCATATCCTAGGACAAGATATTCTAAAAGCAGATCTATTGATCCTCACTGATGAGGTCCCCACTGATGAGGTCTTGTGAGCACAAGAAACAATGTAGGAAAATCCTTCCTATGTTTTTGCTTGATGTTCCCATCTTGAACTCTCTAGTAAAGCTTTATATATAACTGTATGTAATATATATAAGTGTTTGCCCAGCTACAGCACCAGTACCACAAGAACACAGTGAGGAGAGGTACCATATCCTAAAAAGAAATCCTAAACCATACAGTTGGTAGCTCTATGTGCTGCATTAACAAAAAATTAACCTTTGGGCATCTTTGTTTGTCTTTCTGTGATGTGAAAAGTTTGCTAGCAGGTTTCCTGAAGATTAAGATTTTTCATTTGCTCTGCATAATGGCTTCTGCTGTGACTGATCCCTTGATGAAATTCCAAAGCAGTTAAGAAGTTTAGTAAAAGGTGGGAGCTGCTGCTCTCAGATTTGTGAAATCAGCTGTACCAAATTTGTGCTGGCATGGGAGTTCTTTGAATTTTAGGCTGCTTCAGTCAGTCTGTGAATGGGAACTGGAATTTATGCTGCTATTTGACCGGGAAATCTTGCACCTACAAAGAAATAGTTTGATGCATATCTGAAAGTGCTATTACATCTCATAGCAGGATGCTAGGCACTTGCTTCTGAAAGGCACCCTGAATCCTAGCTCAAGCACTAATATAATGATGCTATTTGTCACCAGAACATTCCCTTTGCAGACAATATTTAAATTAAGAGGTTCAACAGCAGTAAAGGTATCTTGTTTGTATGCATAACAGTGAAATGCTGCTAAGGAAATTGCCTGGACATCAACTAACTGATGATTACCTCCACCTCCTCCTCCTCCTCCTTTGTGAAGCAATCCTTACTCATGGCATTTCCAGACAAAGTAACCACCCACAGGCAAATCATTCAGCAAAACTCTAAATAAAAGGTAGCAAGAGGGCTTGGCAGTAAACAGCCTCACACTGTACAACAAACCCAACAACCACTGCCCCAAGGCACAGAAACACTGAATTTGGAGGCCAGGACTCAAGACAAGAAATGGTTGACTGGTGGTCTCCTGGCTAAGGGTGAGGTGACACAGGGTCACAGTGTTTTGACATGCTGAAAATACTGCATGCTGTAAAATTCCTCATGAGGAAACCAAACCACTTGGATTCTCTGCTGTCCTGAAGTTTCAAAATGTGCCTCAGTTCCCCCTGTGGAGGTGGGGATTTGAAGAGGGAAAAGCACTATGTCTTAGGAAAGCAGGTAACAGCATCCTTGCCAAAAAAGTTCTGTTGAGGTTGTGTTCAATGGGAAGTACAACGTGAGGGAATCCATCTAAGACATTGTGATTAACTCCCAAAATTAACTCCCCTAAGAGATTTTCTACACTACTGGCAGTCATATTCTGAAGCTCAAGACTTCCCCCCCACCCCAGCATTTTCCCTGGGCTGGCTCTACTTCAAAATGAAAAGATGTAAAGTAGGAGATTCCAGGCAGTCTCAAGCTGGTAAAAACCAAAGAGTGATAAGGGTTTAGCAGTGATAAAGGGAATTACAGCTGCATTTCATTTAACAGCAGCTGGTGGAGTGGCAATTTGGTACATTGCTTATTTTGCAGCCCTCAAAAATCATTAAAATGGGTCCAGGTAATTGAACTAAATACGTAATTACGTATTGAAGTGACCTTAAGAAATACCAAATTGTTATGTGCACTTGCAAATGCCATTTTTACATTTTGCCACTTGCCTATAAAAGATCTGAAACCAGTTTTGAATGCAGAGTCTGCAAGTACAACATGAGGTCCCTCTTTTGAGAAACTTCAAGTATTATGAAGTAAGATAAAGAAAAAAAAACTGTTAAGAGAGAAGTTTGTACAAGTAGAGAACTACATTTCTTCAGCTACTAAGCAAACAAACCAAAGAACTGAAATATGTCTAAGAACAGGGTCAGGTCTCTGCACAGAGATGCAATTTATCAGTTTTCATGAAATTAAAGGATTTAAACCAAAAACCAACTTCCCAGACAAACCATCATACTGCCTGGAAGCATTCCTGTGTGACCTCCTGTAGGTGACCCTGCTCTGGCAGGGGGGGTTGGACTGGGTGATCTTTCAAAGTGCCTTCCAGCCCCTGACTTTCTGTGATTCTGTGAAAATATTGTTATTATTCTAAAGAAAAGACTCCTTTCTTACTTCTCCTGTAAAATTGACAGGAGAACAGGGAATGTGTCATATCCAGAAAGGCCATTTAGAAAGCTGACTTGCAGGTGTTGAAAGTTAAATTTTAACCTGGACTGAAGAGTGTGATGGGTTTGTTTGTTTTGGTGTTTCTCACATGGCTGACCTCTTAATGGTCCTTCAGGCAAATATGTAAGTCCTTGCTCTTAGATGCACTGTCTCATGTGATTTTGTTTATATTTAAGTGGTGCTTTTTTTCTCTTTTTATGAGACAGGCATATTATAATATAAAACCATCTGTCATTTGGCTTATAGACTTTGAAAGTAAAATATATGTTTCTCACTGTCACTGATCAGATCTTTTGCAAATATTCCAGTTGCTGATTTCAGGCAAGGATTGTAGTTTACAGCAGTCTATAATATAAAGTAGCTTAAGCAAGCTAATATGTGAGTATTAGCACTATAAATCTTTAGCACAGAATTTTAGAAACAGAAGACCATCAAGTAGAAGCTTTACATGACCCTTCACACTATATCAAGAGTTGTTTAAATACATAAACAAACTCATATTTTATATGTTTCCTTTTGAGCAGACTTTGATTTGACCATGCCACCCCTGGAACTGTAATCAAGTCAAGATATGCACACTATCAAAAAATAGACTAATTAAAAATCTGTATTGCCTCATATTAGGCTCCTCACCAAAAAAACCACCATTGCACTGACATTAGTCATCACATAGCAGAAAATCTGCTGTAATGGTGCACAGAGTTCCCATCCCCTTGAGATACTGGGCTAACTGGAAGTAACAGCTTTTGTTCTGTGGCTCATTCAGGGAATTTGCAGGAATGGCAATTACACAGATTTTATCATCAGAGCAAAGCATGCTTTCATTGTCCTGACGGCTGTAAAGGTTCCATAAATTGTTTAGGAGGGGTGGAATGGTGCTTGAAAGGTCCTCAGGAAACCTGACAGACTAATTATTGCACTTAAAATACTTCCAGGATAGGAGATAAATCTTGAGAGGCTGCTGACAGCAGAGTCTGCTCAAGGGAGCAGCTGTCCTGTTTCCTGAGGGATTTCTTAGTACATAGCTCTGGCTAAGAAGCAGAAATGGCTATGGTTGGGTAAAAAGCAGGACTTAGCAAGCACTTCAAGGAGAATATAATTTGTAATGGCTACAGCACTAAAGCTGGGCTGAGGTTGGATCCAAGCATCAGCCTGGTTCTCCCTTTCTAGAAGATACAGATTCTGGGTGCATCCAGCTCCAGGGCAATCACTTTCTAGGGGCCTTGCTCTTCTGCCAGCCTTAAAAAAACTGCATCTTTCACATACTTCTTACTGGAAGATGCAAAGTGTCTCATGTATTTGTCTCTCATAATGAAATTTAAAGATGGGTGGCAAGGAAAAGCAGTTATGGTTGGTCTTCAAGGCAGAGGAGGACTTATTGTGACAATTTCCCCCATCTTTGACCAATCCATCTGCCTCACTATGGTATCAGTCTAGATCAGAAACATTAATTATTCTCAGGTATTGAGGAACTATCAAAGGTTTAATCACAGGCTACTCAGGATTGATTTATTGGGTGATTTCAGTACAGGCAGGAGGAAACATGGAGAATATCAGGTCAGCTCAGGGCAAAGACTCATGTCTGGGATAAAAGTTGGGATGAATTAGGATAAATGTAGGGAGGAAAGAGCAGAGATGAGGAGAAGAGCAATGACAAAAAAAGTTAAAATAAGTGGAAAAGGATGAAAGAGCTAATGGATAATTAAAAAATGTAATTAAGAGATAATTAAAAACTGTATCTGCGTAGAGTCTGCTCACTGAAGAGACCAGGGGTGAGATGCACAAGATGCACAAGACAAAGCTCTGGTTTCTCCACCCCAGCCTAGCTGCCATGCTTGGATGAAGCTACGCTCAGCTCTGTGTTGTGTTTCCTCTCTCTGTCCCAGACACAGAAACAAACCCACATGAGCACAACCCACTGGGTCGTGCCCAGGAGGATGATCAAAGAGGTCATGGTCAAAGGGAAGGCCTGAACACTAGTGAGAACCTGTAGGCATGCCAGGATGGAAAAAGTAACCACAACCCTTAGGGATTTCATGGGATGGAGACAATTTATACCTTTATGTCCTTTATGGAGACAATTTATGTCCTTTAACACACATCAGGTCTCATCTTCCCTGCTTGGTATCCAGAAGAGATTACATAAACATCACAGTTCTAGTCATAAAAGTCAACCAAAATCAAAGTATGTATAAAAAGAATTCAGCCAACTATTAAACACTGTATGGATACTTCAGAGAGTGCTTCCTAAAATAAGTAGAGACTGCAGAGCAGTCTGGTGACTTCCACTCACTCTCTGGAAAGCTTTTCCTCAGGGGAAGTGTAAAGTCTGTGCAAATTTCATTCTAGCATGCAATACCAAAACCAATAACCAAGGTAATCAGAAAATCAAGAACTTCCTGACAGAAGTTTGGTTTAAAGAAGACTACAGGTTTAGTTATTCAAACAGCATGCTTTTTGAAAACCTTGTTGTGCTTTTCACTGAGTTTATCTAAATCTGGAAATTAACAGAAGCATTCATAGTGCCTCCAATTTCAGATGAGCAATAGAGGAAGCAGAAACTAAAAGGGAAAGGTCTTACATCTTGTGCATGGCTGAGAAATTATGCTGTTTGTATGATGAGGGCAACAGTCTTTTCTCCTTTTTCTTCTTAAAATGTATTTGCTCAAGTAGGAGCTGGAAACTCTGCAAGAAAACCTTGTTTTGAAAACCACAGAAAGGACATCCACAGGGGAACACAAGGGCATAAAGTGACATAAATACAAAGCAGCCACCTAATCAACCAGGCTTGGAAAAAGTACCCAAGTGACACACTTCCAGTCTGGACCGTTTTGGTTAATTGTTCATTCAGGACTGTTCTCTGCTGCAACCTCTTTCATGTTTTGTTCCTAAAATCTTCTTTCAACCCAAATGAGATCCCTCCCACATTCCAACTTTTCATGCCAGCTCTTTCATTGCTCACCCAGAGCAGGCACCTGGCAGGAAACAACCTCCATATTTTGTTCATTTCGAGCCACATGAACCATAGCTTTCACCAAAAATGTGTAAAATGTAGCAGCTTGAATACAATGCTTACACAACTGGACATCCCTGGAGGTTCTTTGAATCTATGGTGTTGATGAGCTGGGTTGGGGTACCAGAGAAGGCTCCAAGAAAGCCACAGAAGTTCACATCCATGAGTAGAAGTGCAACACTGATTAAATTCATGCACAGAAAGATGGTTTTCTGTTGCTGTTTGGAGCCCCTGAGTAGATGGCCCTATCCTGTGGGTTTTGCTGTGCTTAAGGGTTCAACAAGGCCAAGTGCCAGGTCCTGCGCTTTGGCCACAACAACCCCATGGGGAGCTCCAGGCTGGGCACAGAGTGGCTGAAAGGGACCTGGGAGTCTGGATTGACAGGAAGCTGAACATGAGCCAGCAGTGTGCCCAGGTGGCCAAGAAGGCCAATGGCATCCTGGCCTGTATCAGGAACAGGGTGGCCAGCAGGTCCAGGGAAGGGATTCTGCCCCTGTGCTCAGCCCTGGTGAGGCCACAGCTCGAGTCCTGTGTCCAGTTCTGGGCCCCTCAGTTCAGGAAGGAGATTGAGGTCCTGGAGCAGGTCCAAAGGAGGCAACTGGGCTGGTGAAGGGATCCAGCACAAGTCCTATGAGGAGAGGCTGAGGGAGCTGGGGGAGTTCAGCCTGGAGAAGAGGAGGCTCAGGGGAGACCTCATCACTCTCTCCAACTCCCTGAAAGGAGGTTGGAGCCAGGGGGGGGTTGGGCTCTTTTCCCAGGCAACTCTCAGCAAGACAAGAGGGCACAAGAGGTCTCAAGTTGTGCCAGGGGAGGTTTAGGTTGGACATTAGAAAGAATTTCTTTACAGAGAGGGTGATCAGACATTGGAATGGGCTGCCCAGGGAAGTGGTGGATTCTCCATCCCTGGAGATATTTAAAAAGAGCCTGGATGTGGCACTCAGTGCCATGGGCTGGGAACTGCAGCGGGAGTGGATCAAGGGTTGGACTTGATGATCTCTGAGGTCCCTTCCAACCCAGCCAATTCTATGATTCTAACAAACTGGGCTAGGGGCAAGGTGTCTACAAGGCACTTGTCAAACCCTGACCTAGCCCCGAGCAATCAGTTCCTTTCCATTTCTTTTTCCTTTCCTTTCCTTTTTATTTTCCTTTCCTTTCCTTTTTATTTTCCTTTTTATTTTCCTTTTTATTTTCCTTTCCTTTCCTTTTTATTTTCCTTTTTATTTTCCTTTCCTTTTTATTTTCCTTTCCTTTCCTTTTTATTTTCCTTTCCTTTTTATTTTCCTTTCCTTTCCTTTTTATTTTCCTTTCCTTTCCTTTTTATTTTCCTTTTTATTTTCCTTTTTATTTTCCTTTCCTTTCCTTTTTATTTTCCTTTTTATTTTCCTTTCCTTTTTATTTTCCTTTCCTTTCCTTTTTATTTTCCTTTCCTTTTTATTTTCCTTTCCTTTCCTTTTTATTTTCCTTTCCTTTTTATTTTCCTTTTCTTTTCCTTTTTATTTTCATTTCCTTTCCTTTTTATTTTCATTTCCTTTTCCCTTTTCTTTTCCTTTTTATTTTCCTTTTCAGTGTTATAACTGAGTAGTAAAAGTGCACCTGTTAGAGACCAACACTGTTAAGAGCCATAATTTAATTTTTCTGTTGTTGTTGTTTTGTCTATTTTTCTTTCTCCTCCAAGCTATCCCATTTGGCAAACTCCCCATCCTGGAAGTAGATGGAGTTATCATTCACCAGAGCCTGGCAATAGCAAGATACCTTGCCAAAGAATCAGGTAACAGATGTTTGCCTATTTCCACCCTCTGTTCTGCACCCACCTTTAGTGCTCAGGAAAAATCCTATAGCAAAAATAGGAACAAATAGCAAAAAACACAACAAACCAACAGCTTGGGAAGCTTGGCAACCTTGGCACAAGGGTTTTTCCCCAGGCACAAAGAGCTGAAAGTTACCAGCCTCTGGTTGCAGCTGGAAATTTGTCTGACAGCATCAAGTGGGGGTAGAGAAACACAGCAGAACATATAGGAGGACATTCAATGTCCTCTCACAGAGCAATAGTTTAAAAAAAAACTATTGTGAGGTGGCATGCCCAAGTTCAGCAGCTTTCCTTACCATAATTTGTAAGCTGGGTTGCAGCTGCTTTGACAGTCTACAAGATCAGAAGGAAGAAACAGCAAGGAGGCACTTGCTAGGATGCTGTGTGACAGTTTAGAGTCGTCCAAATGCAATAGGGAATAAAGAAAAAGACCAAAAACCAAAAAAAACCCCAAACGAAAACTAAAAAAAAAGGAACACAGCCCCCCCCCCAAAAGACCCCCAAAACAACAACCCCAAAAACCTGTAGTGAAAAATGCTACAGCGCTCAGACCTGAAGTCACATAGCTGAGGTCCACAGCTGTACCATCAGTATATATGCTTAAAGGAAAATAATTTAAAAATGCTTAAATTAAAAAATGCTTAAAGGAAATAAACCCCCTGCCATCTGATTGAGTTCCCCCTGTGCATACAATATCTGAGACTTGGTGTGATTTCTCCAGCCAATAAACTTTATATTCACCTGTTGCTGGACAACAGAAAGAGTGCCCCTGTGGCTTTCCTAAGGCTCTCAGGGAAGTTTCTTTTTGGAGCTAAACTTTCAGCTGCAGGGCTAGCCAGAGGGAGGACCAGGAGGAGGAGGAGGTTTGGGAAGCTTCATGGATTATCCCAGTCAGCAGGCAAAGCACTCTGAAAGAGATTTAGGCAACAGTTCTGAGCTGGCAGAGAGATTAGATCAGATGGGGACATCACTTGCATCATTAAATACTTCCATGCTATGGAAGTACTCGACTGGTTAGGGAAAGCAATATAAGACTTAGTAATGCCAGTAATCAAACAGAGTAGTCAGAGCTCACTTTAGGTCATGCAAAACCATCTGTAAAATTGTTCAGGTTGAAGGTGGCTGTGTTCATGTGTCCTGAACATCAGCAAATTGAAGAGGGGGGCTGGGAAGTGAGGAACTATCCTACTTTTTTACCCTCTGAGCAAAGAGGTGTAACCTGCCTGTCCAAATAGCTCACATTTTCCAACTGAGGAAAGAGGCAGAAGTGCAGAGCATTATTCTTCAAGGCACTGGCACAACATATTTTCAAGAAAACAGTGACAGGCATCCACCTGGTAATGAAAAATGAGGAGAAAACCTCCACCCATGTGGCCTCTCTGCCATCTCTTACTGGGAGGCTGATCTGGAGCCACATTCCTTTTACAGACTGAAGTTCTGCCATAGGCATTCCCCAGACACATTTTCCACCCCTTTGTGAGAGCCACAAAGGGCAGGATGCTGGCACATCCTAAGCACACCCAGACTGTGCCACTCTCCTTTTGGTGTTAATCATGCTGTCAGGTACAGCAGGGGGAAAAAAAAGCATACATGGAAAGGAAAAAAAAATTTAAAAAGGAAAAGGAAAAAAAAATTAAATTCATAGTTAAAATGTTTTACTTCTGTTGTTAAATCTGCATATATGTCACTAAGGCTTTAAAATTAAGACACAGCATTTTTAGGTACCTGTCACAAGTCTTCACTGAAGGCTCACAGAACTTGGTGCCCAAAAGTAGAGGCACAACCCTTGCCTACAAAATCATAGTTTTAGTAAGAGAAATGAGTTGGCAGAGGAAGGGGATATCTTTGATGGGATGTACTGAGCTTCTAGCTGAGGCTTGAAGAACCAAGAAAGGAAGAGAAGGATGACATAAATGTGCACAGAGGTGGAAGCATGAATGAAGTTCTACGGAAAAAGAGCGAGGAGAAAAAAGAAGCAGCACTGAGAAGATTGCAGGGAAGCCAAAGGACTGCTTGAGAGGAAAGCAGATTTATAAAACAAGACAAAGTTTGGTCAAGATGCCTGATTACCATGGAGTAATCAAAAGCAAACAGAATGTAATGAGAGGGCTCCAAAGGTTGCCAGCAGTGGGCCCAGGTGGCCAAGAAGGCCAAGAGCATCCTGGCTTCTATCAGGAGCAGGGTGACCAGAATGGAAGTGATAGTGCCTTGGTGTCAGACTTCTTGAGGCCAAATATTGTGTCAAATATTGTGTTCAGTTCTGGGCCCCTCACTGCAAAAGGGACATGGAGCTGCTGGAGAGAGTTCAGAGAAGGGGAACCAAGCTGGTGAAGGGTCTGGAGAACAATCCCAATGAAGAGAAGTTGAGAGAATTGGGGATGTTTAGTTTGTAGAAGAAAGGAGGCTGAGAGGAGATCTTGTTGTTCTCCTACAACTGCCTGAAAGGAGGCAGCAGGGATGTGGGTGCTGGCCTCTCCTCTCAAGTGAATAATGGTAGGACTGGAGGAAATGGCCTGAAGTTGCAACAGGGGAGGTTTAGACTAGAAATTTCTTTACTGAAAATGTAGTTGGGCATTGGAATGGCCTGCCCAGGGAAGTGGTGGAATCACTATCCCAGGAAATAGTTAAAGAACATGTAGATGAGGCACTACAGGACGTGCTTGAGTGGGCATGGTGATACAGATATTGATAAATATATTTTATTTCTTTTAGATGAGGGGAATGTTGACAGTTGAATGAGGTTATCTTTGAGGTCTTTCCCAACTGTGACCATTCTGTGAAATGGGGCTGGACAGGCAGGGCAGAGGAAAAGCAAAGCAGACTTTCACAGCAGCAGTTACGAAAGTTGTGCTGAAGGATGGAAAGACCACAAGATGAAGCAGGACATTGAAAGCTGGAAGAGAAAGGAATTAGTGCTAAATCTCACTGACTGTATTGGAACGGTGGGAAGGCAGTAGTCAGGTTATAGGCTCAGGTGATGGAAAGAATAACTCAGCACCTTGGATGACTGTATGAGGCTGAACAGGGTAAAAAAGCAAAGGCAGATTAGGCTGCATCTGGGTTCAAGGAGTCAAATGCACGCTGTTAGCATCAAAAAAGCCCTGGATAACATGTAGGTTTATTGAAGTGTTCACAAAGAATAGAGAGTGCCTTTGGAGCATCAAAAATTCCTGCTGATGCTGTCACTAACCAGAATTCCTATGCTTGCTTCCCACAGGTCTGGCAGGTCAGACACCCGTGGAGCAGGCACTGGCTGATGCCATTGTGGACACCATAGATGATTTCATGACACTGTTCCCTTGGGTAGAGAAAAACCAGGACTTGAGAGTAAGACAAACATTAATTAACTCTGTACCTGAGCATCTCCTCTGGAGAAACTGTTGTGTGACAGCCCCTGGGTTCATCCCCTCAGCTCAGCAAAGCTGAAGGTGCTCTGTGCTTCTTCCTTCAGGCTAAATCCATCCTTCTTGCTCCCTCACACCTTCTTCCCAGATTTTTCTCCCCCTCACTGGAAGCAGAGACGAGGCCCCTCCCTGGTTCATCTCGAATCAAGGGTGTCCTATGTCCTATCCAACTGCTCCCCAGAGATGAAAGGCAGGATACTTCATTCCCAGCCATCCCTCTGCAGCACCTGCAAACAGAATAAGTGCAAATCTTTGTCTTTTTGCTAAGTAAACAGGATGAACAGCTCCAGCCCATCTTCTTTTGCCCATGTGCATCTTGATTTCTCCTTGCCTTTCAGTCAGCATCCCTCTGCAGTAACATCAGCTGTCAGGGACAATGCTTTTCAGTTACCAGGGTGGTACAGGACAGGGGGTGCTGATAAAGAAGGGAGGTAACACATCCCCCAGTGTCACTCTTATCAGGCTCTACAGGGCCTTGGGGCTGCATCTCAGTCCTCTGCAAACACTGATGCCAGCCTAGCATGCTGCCATGGCTATGCTACAATGACACACACAGTCATGGGCAAGACCTACAGCTGTTTTATGTATTTTATATATACTATATATATATTTTTATATTTTGTATTATTTTAAATATTACATATTTTATATATTATATTTTATACTTTTATATATTTTATATATTATATATTATATTTTTATATATTTTATATATTATATATTTTATTTTTATATTTCGCATTATTTTATATATTATATATAAATATATCTTATAATATAAATACTATATATTTATATTTAATATATAAATATATATCTTTATATTTTTATATATTTTATATAATATATTTTATATATTATATATTTCGTGTATTTTATATCTTTATATATTATATGTTTTATTTTTATATTTTGTATTTTATATATTTTATATATTATAAATACATTTTATATTTTACATATTTTATATATTTTAAAATTTTATATTTTTGTATTTTATATTTCATATTTTTAGTATCTTTATGTTTTATATTTTTATATAGATTTTTTTTTTTAAATTTTATTTTTGCATCCATCTTATCCCTCTCACCAAAGCCCCCCACTGCAAGCATGCAGGTCAGCTGCTGGGGAATAAGGTGATGGATGAGTTAACTTCAGCATTCCCAAGGCTCCCTGAAGCTCCAACCCAAGCAGATGATTTGACCCTTGGCCCGTGGTAGTGTAACAAGAGGTTTCACCATTAACTGCAGTGCAACCACCTCCCATTTATTCCAAAGTAACATATTAGAGAGGATACTTTAATACAGGAATCACAGAGTTCAAAATATTGACCCTGCCCCACAACAAGCAATGAAATTGCTGAAAGCTGGCAAACATCTGGAAGTCTCCTTGGAGTTTCTACTATTGACCATGTGAATTACTCAATCTCCTGGTGATTTCCTGAGGTTTCCTCACTTGAGGCCACTGACTCGTGGTTCTTACTCATTTGTGAACAGCCCCATTGCTGCTGATGCGCCAGCCCAGACCACTGCCCCTTCCCGGGAAAACTCCCCAAAGTATCCCTCCCTTTGCCCAGGGTCCTCCCCAAGCACCTCCCCAAAATAAGGACCCAGAACGTGTCACCAGTGATTTAAAAGGGAGGAGAATTCCCAGGCAGCCCTGATATGCCTGGATGCACCTGTACTTACCTGCAAGGGGGGGTCTTGGGGGCCAAATAAAATCCAGAAACACTTTCTGGGAGCCTTTTATATTTTCCACACCCTTAGCGCTCCTCCCGAGTCCACTGCCACCACCTTGTGGTGGGAACTCTCACGGTCTCACAAGGCCAGGTGGAAGTAATCCCGAGCAGAACACATCCCCAGGCCTGGGAAAAATTACAGGAACACACATCCCTCAGAAAAAGATGAAAGGATGTGTTACACGATGAAAAGAAAGCACCAAAGATGAAACCAAGGAAGGTGAAGGGAGCAGAGGTGGAAGTTGCCCATGGAAGCTCCCTCTGTGCCAGGCACAGACTCTCCTTTCAGCTCACCCCCCCCCCCAAAAAAAACCAAACCAACACAAAACCCCAAAAACCTGGTGTTACCACAGCTTTGCAGGCATTGCTGGAGAGCCCCAGGGTTAAGACAAGGAGGCTGCAGAAGATGGATCCTGGTTGTGTCCCCACAAGCTTCATGGGTTGACTGTGTTCTGTAGTTGGGGGATGTCATTACCCTCAGAAAAAAAAAAAATCCCAAACTGTTGTGTGAACTTTTTTTATTTTTTTTTTTTTTGGTGAGGGGCAAGCAGGGAAACTTACCTAAAAAGGGAAATGCTACAGCACAGTGTCCAAACATGAAATTTCTGGCCTGCAAACTTGGTTGTTGCCTGCAGTGCCAACTTCCAGTTACCATCACTTAACAGAAGAAAATTGTGTCAAACATGTCTGGAAAAATACTCATTTTATCTCAGTCTGCAGTTTTTGGTACCATTTAGACTGCTGTCTCATCTACATTTTATTCTTCCATTAACCTGAATTTCAAAGCTGGTGAAATAATTCCATTCCATATAGCAATGATAATTTAATCAACCCTGAGTCTACCCAGCCCACTTAATGAGTAATTAATTACTTCACTTTTCCTACATTCTGTAGTGGAAAATGCATAAATTCAAATGAGCACCCTTGCATTTCTTTACTTACCTTAAAGAATTGCTGCTTGTTGTATTAATCCTGACTTGGACATCAACATTCCTCCTTCTAAAGACATCTGAGAGAGAGGATGCTAAAATTTGGGTCAGGCCAAATGATTTCACTGTCACCTTTTTCAGCTTTATTTTTCACAAGAAACCCCCAGGAATGAAATTTTCCTGAATGCTGTGCTTATGTAGTGGTGTCTGGTTTTTTTTTCTGTTCTTCCCCCAGAAAAAAACATTTGATGACATCCTCACCAACAAAGCACCAGAGTTACTGAAAGACTTGGATGCTTTCTTAGGGGACAAAAACTGGCTGGTAGGGAAGTCTGTAAGTACCATTTTTGGTTTTCCTCTTCCAATAAGGTTGCCAGAAAAATAAAATCATTGCCTACTTCTGGATTTCATGTCAGCCTATGTAACAACTCACCCTACTCTTTTAACCTTTTTTTTTTTTTTCTTACCAGCACACAACTGGTCACCCACTTGCAACGTGAAAATTGTTTTCTGCACTATTAGAAAAATGAGGCAAACTGCATTTTCTAAACCAGTTAAGATGTTGATACAAAACCTTAAAAATGCTATTGTATTAGTCAATACCAATGGAAGTTGTTTACAACTATACTACAACTGGTAGGCAAGATGAAAAAACCCAATGAAAAAGCAGTTCCCTTTTTTACCTGAAACTGCTTGGAAATTAACTAAGCAGCAGTTTCAGCAGGAAAGATTAATATTACAATGCAAGTAATACTTGTAGCAAGTACTTTATTTAACCAATTTTTACTTAAAGCAAGCAACCAAATTACTAGCTCTGTAACTACAGGGTTTTTAATTAAAAAGAAACAAGCAAAAAACCAAACCAAACCAACTTACACAAACCAGATCTATTGATGCTTCACTTCTGCACTTTACTGAAAATATTTGCACTCCCAGCTTTTGAGATTACCAACTAAAATTTAATGCTTTCTCCCCCATTTCTGCCAGGTAACATGGGCTGATTTCTACTGGGATGTGTGCAGTACAACACTCCTGGACTGCAAACCTGACCTGGCAGACAACTTCCCCAGGCTTTTGGCTCTCAGAGACAGAGTGCAAGCACTCCCAGCTATTGCAGCCTGGATCCAGCAAAGACCAAAGTCTGTAATGTAGAGCAGCAGTTCAGACTGGCAAAAAAAAAAAAAATGCATGTTTAGTTTTCAATATGACAAGTGTCCTAAGTTATTAATCATAGAATCACTTAAATTAATTTCAGATGGGTATGTTGTACCAAACCAACATCTACCACTTGTATCCATTTATTCAGTCTAAAAAGCTGATTTTAGTAGAGCCTGAGGGAGAGGTGTAGTTTTCAGCTGTATTCCCATTCCCCCTGCCACTAATAAAGTGCTTGATCAACCCAATTAATGTTCTGTGGGCTCTCAAATAGGGATGAAGAACTTCTCTTCAGATCCCTTGAGATCTTAATACTTCGTTTGTTGTAGAGAGATGAACAGAGAAGGTAAATGAAGGGGAGGACTAAGACCACTGAGCAATAAAGTAAAGACAAAGACCCACTCAGTCACCAAGTGTAAAGCGTCTCACACACTTTCTTCAGCCTCTTGAAGTTTATTGCTGTGGCATTGCAAAAAAAACCAAAACAAATCAAAAGAAAAAAAACAAGGCACAAAAAAAGAAGGCACAAAAAAAGAAGGCACAAAAAAAGAAGGCACAAAAAAAGAAGGCACAAAAAAAGAAGGCACAAAAAAAGAAGGCACAAAAAGGGCACAAAAAGGGCAGCAAACAACAACAAAGAAAAAAGCACCGCAAAAAATACCAAAAATACAAATAAACAGAAAAAACCCCAAAAAGAACACCACCAAAACCCAACAACAAAACCCAAAGAAAACCACAGCTGCCCAGCTGAGCTGGTGCCCACACCAGCACCGGTTCTCTGGAAGCATCCCAGCTACAAAACCATTCAGCAGCTCTTGCAGAAAGTAAGAGGCACTAATTAGGGTGGTGGTAGGCATAGAAAACAGGTTTAGATGATTTTTTTTTTTTTTTCCTGGCACTGGGGAAACAGGCAGATGGAAATCCTGGCAATGGAAACGGTTGCAGATGCAAGCAATTTACACAAACTCAAGGGGAGAGGAGTGCTTGCAAGAGGACTCAGCTGCAAGGTGTGAGCAAATAAACCACAACTAACTTGGGTAATCCTGTGGGCTGAAAACAGCCACTGGCAGGCAAGTATTTCTTGCTTTTGTCTCCCAGCAGTAAGTATTACTCCATTGAATCATGAGTGACACCAACCAGCCACTAACAGTTCAGAAACAAACCAGGTATTGGCAGAAATAAATACAAGGCACAATCTTTTGCTCATTCCAATATGGTATCTCCACTTGCTTTGCAACTCATTGCATGATTTGTTCAAGCTCTGTACACATTTTTCCTCCTTTTTTTCTTTTCATAGAGTCATAGAATCATAGAATTGGCTGGGTTGGAAGGGACCTCTGAGGTCATCAAGTCCAACCCTTGATCCACTACCACTGCAGTTCCCAGCCCATGGCACTGAGTGCCACATCCAGGCTCTTTTTAAATATCTCCAGGGATGGAGAATCCACCACTTCCCTGGGCAGCCCATTCCAATGTCTGATCACCCTCTCCGTAAAGAAATTCTTTCTAATGTCCAACCTAAACCTCCCCTGGCACAACTTGAGACCTCTTGTGCCCTCTTGTCTTGCTGAGAGTTGCCTGGGAAAAGAGACCAACCCCCCCCTGGCTCCAACCTCCTTTCAGGGAGTTGTAGAGAGTGATGAGGTCTCCCCTGAGCCTCCTCTTCTCCAGGCTGAACACCCCCAGCTCCCTCAGCCTCTCCTCATAGGACTTGTGCTGGATCCCTTCACCAGCCCAGTTGCCTCCTTTGGACCTGCTCCAGCACCTCAATCTCCTTCCTGAACTGAAGGGCCCAGAACTGGACACAGGACTCAAGCTGTGGCCTCACCAGGGCTGAGCACAGGGGCAGAATCCCTGCCCTGGACCTGCTGGCCACGCTGTTCCTGATACAAGCCAGGATGCCATTGGCCTTCTTGGCTACCTGGGCACACTGCTGGCTCATGTTCAGCTTCCTGTCAATCCAGACTCCCAGGTCCCTTTCTGTCACTCTGTGCCCAGCCTGGAGCTCCCCATGGGGTTGTTGTGGCCAAAGCGCAGGACCCGGCACTTGGCCTTGTTGAGCCTCATCCCGTTGGAATCAGCCCAACTCTCCAGTCTGTCCAGGTCCCTCTGCAGAGCCCTCCTGCCTTCCAGCTGATCCACACTCCCCCCGGCTTAGTGTCATCTGCAAATTTGCTGATGATGGACTCAATCCCCTCATCTAAATCATCTATAAAGATACTAAATAGAACTGGGCCCAGCACTGATCCCTGGGGGACACCAGTGGTGAGCGGCCGCCATTTTGAGGCAGCCCCGTTCACCACCACTCTCTGGGGCCCTCCAGCAGTTCCTAACCCAGCACAGAGTGCTCCTGTCTGAACCCTGGGCTGACAGCTTTTCCAGGAGAATGCTGTGGGAGACGGTGTCAAAGGCCTTGCTGAAGTCCAGGTAGACTCCATCCACAGCCTTCCCCTCATCCACCAGGCGGGTAACCTAGAATATTTCTCCCACTTCTTCAGCAAGACTTCAGATAATAGTAATTTTTCCCCTGTACATCCTTCCGAGTCAGAGACACAGAATCACAAATGGCTGAAGGGATCTCTGGAGGTCATCAGCTACAAAGCCCCTGCCCAAGCAGAGCCACCTGGAGCCCCCTGCCCCAAAAGGCTTTGGAATATCTCCAACATTGTGACTCTACAGTCCCTTTAAGACCCCCAGTTCAAGAGGGTAGAAGGAGTTTCAAGAAACAAAATATGTCAGAAACACAGTTACACAGCACTTAAGCTCAGGTACTGACCCCAGGGATGTAAAGCCAGACGACCTTCACTGGTTACATACGCAGAACAAATGCAAACACCCCACAAAGTACCCCACAACAGGGCAGGCATTTTGTTTCCTTGCACATTTGAAGCAAGCAGGTGAGAACATGCAAATAAAACATGGTAAGAGTTGGAGTAGGATCATGGTCAGCAAAACCAGACAACCTCGTTAACTGCAGCACAAAACACTTGTGGTTTTCTGTTACATCCTGTTATTTATTTTAACAAAAGAGATGGAATTAACATCGATTATGTACTTGCAGAAATCATGCACACTTGAAAAAATACCCACAGCCATAAGAAATAAAAAAAAAAAAGGAAAAACAACATATGCCCAACTTACTGATCACCAGCAGTATCTGAAGAAAGGCTGAAACACCAAGCAACACTGGGCTCCATCTCCTCTTCCCTCCTCTTCACATAAAACTGTGTAAATTCATTCAAAAGGTGCAGAAAGTGTCTTCTGACTGTGATAACCACATATAGAAAATTGGTAGCTAATCCCATATTGCAAATTAAGAGTGATTGCTAGGAAATAATCCTCCAAGAGATTTAGCCTGGTACAGATTTATTTGGTGAGCTCTGCACAGTGTTCAGCAGCTGATACTTGAACACAGAGCAGAGGCAATAAGGACTTTGACACAGGCCAAGCTTTACCTTCCCCTCCCTTCTGAAAAAGCAGCATTATCAATCTTAACTACTCTGAGTTAAAACACCAGATTACAAGCTTTTCCTTTCTAGGGCAATGGCCATCCACCTCTCCCACCTCCTCAAATAACATCCTTGCTGGCAGATTATAAACTTCAGGTGGGGGCAACCTCCTCCTTGATCCCACCTGAGCTCTTAATTTCACTGAAATGAATTAAAAATTCACTGAATTTCAAGAGGAGAGCAAGACATAAGCTTTGTGTTTAGGGCATTTCATTAGCCATGGTCTTGACAGTGAGTCTGCCCAGAAAATTGAAACCTGGGTGGAAATTCCATCTGGCAAAAATTCTATTTTTATAATCAACATGTTAATATAACTGTGATTAGAGTATAATGAAACACTAGTAATTAACTACTGCTGGATCAAGCCAAGTCAGTTCGAACTGAACACTGCAGCTACTTTAATAGCTGCCTGTTTCATTTATAACACTGCAAGCAACTCCCACACACCCAAATAACAACAAAATGAAAAACATTTTGTCAATCTATGGAATTTTATTTGAACAAATTGATACAAAACTAGTACGGTACATCAAATGAACCAAACCAAGCAGAAACAGACTCAAGCATTGTCAAATAAGGCACATATAAAAAAATCTACACGCATAATCCAGTGAAACAGACAGTTTTCATATCTATATATATATAGATATATATATATTTGGAGGTAGAAATAATTACAAAAATACTGACAAATCTTAGGCAGTAGCAGATTTGTTAACAATTACTACTTAGGTCCCTGTTTTGAAAAATGATCTGAAAAATAATGTTTATTCACCATCTGATGTTGGCACATTTAGGCCATTTCTATTTTTAAGCATCAGAAGAGTGCTGTCAGTGTTAAAAACAATTCAATACCATGAGGAATACAATAAAGAAACTACAAAAAAGTTATAAATGTTCATAAAACTCATGGTCATCTGTAACATAAAAGTCCTTGGGGTAAAACATGACCTTTCTTCCTTTAAGTACACAACATATTCACATTTTAGAGACCTAATGAAGCTTTTAATAGTGTGGCTATATCTGCTGGAATGGTTCCTTCTTCACCTGAGAAATAAAAACAAACATTAGTACAGCTCAAAATATTTTACATAAACAGAGACAAGTCTAGATTTCCAAAATTGTACAAAACCCTCTACTTGTAGGACTCCCACTGATTTTTGGGGTCAGACTCAGAGGGTACTTCCTGTCAAATTGAACAATAATCAACATAGTTTATTTAACATGAAAATAAAAACCCCAAAGTGTTGTGTGCATAAGAACCTGATTTTTTCAGATTATTATACTGCAGCAACTTTAATTCACTTAAGTGGACATCATCATGTGCAAGAGACTTACCAGAATCTGCTGCAGTCATATCTTGTTCTAACTTCAATTTCTGCTGGCTGATTTTGAGCATGGTTTCCTCAATAGTCCCCTTACTGATTAGCTTAATGACTTTTACTTCTCTGAAAACCACAAAATAGGATAAATCCATTTTTACACTTTCTTTGGATTAGCACAAAAGGGAAGGTTGCAATGCATTTGCTCAGCTGGCAGTGGTTTTAAACAAGGAGGAAGAAATGAACAAAAGGGCACTAAAATGAGCTGCTAGATTTTCTGTTCCCAGTACTGCCAGAAAACTTGTCTTTTTCTGCACTCCAGCCACTGCAAAGTCTGGACAATCAGAAAAACCTCCTGTAACAGAATAAACTCAATTTCTCCCTCATTCCATACTACAGTCAAGATACAAGGTTTCAAACATATTCTGTTGCTCATGGTAGAATATGCTGGCAGAGGACTCTAAAACACTCCATTGTTTCACTTTTTATGCTGAGGTGGCACTCAGAGCATAAAATTCTCCTGGAAAGAATAAAATGTTTTGCCAAACAGTCCCAGAGACTTCAGATCTGGCTTGAAATAGCTCCTAGCACCAGAAATTTGAGAAATGTAGAGAATTTAAGAGCTACAGAGAAAAGGAAAAAGGAGGAAAGTGTAAATAAGGTTTGTTCTCACAGTAACCTGCTCTCAGACAATTATAATTACTTAGTTACCACACAATCCAGAAATGCAACTCTATTAAAAATTAATTTTTAATCATAAAATATCACCATTTTATGCTCTTTTAAGACCCTGCCTCCAACAAAAGCCAAGCATTATAATTAAAAACTCTTACCTTGTCTGACCTACTCTGTGGCATCTGTCTTCTGCTTGCTTGTCATTGTATGGGTTGCAATCAATGTCATGAAGAATAACAACATTTGCTGAGGTCAGATTGATTCCCAGGCCACCAGCTTTGGTTGACAGGAGAAATACAAATATACCCATATCTGTATTGAACTGATCTATCAGATGAATCCTGCAGAACAAAAGGAAAACACTCCTTAGGGTTTAGAGAAAACAGAACACTGCCTCCAGTGCTGAGAGTCAGGAAGACCATCTTCAGAAAGGGAGGACAGAGGCACTGCAAAGCAGCTCTGCAGGACTTAAAATTCTGCAGAAGGAAAAAAGGGACCAACAACCCTCAGCAGTGACAAGAGAAATGTACTCAGAGTGATGGATGGATAGCAAAAACATGAAAAGAGGCTTGGTAAAAGACTTTGGATGAACACAGAATACAAAGAGCAATTTGGAAGGCAAGGGAAGACTGAAGTACTTGAAACAAAAAGGGGGGAGAGGGAGGATTTAGCCTGATGGCTGTCTTCTGAACTAATTGCACATATAAAGGAAGTAACAGATTTCAGCTATAAGTAGGAACTGATACCACAGCAGAAACAAGTTCTTTGAAATGAAAGAGTGAGCATATAAATTATACTTTCAAAAATCATGAAAGAGGAAACAGCAGAGTAAGAGCACAGCTCAAATACTATGATGTTTTTAGCTGTGAAGGACAGAGCAAATGTTTGTCCAAGAGAAACACAGAGGCTTATCTGCCTCCTGTAACAAAGATGTGCTATACTATCAAGGAAAATCTACAGGTGAGCTTTAGCTGTGGCATGCTGGCACACAAGCAAATCAAACACACCTTGAACTGCTGAAGACACAAGACTGTAACCTGAACATCTAAAACTCATCTTTCAGCCTCATCCCTACAAGTGAGGTCTGAAATTAAACCCCTTCAGTAGCTGGTGTAAGTTGAGAAACAAAGGTAAAGGTTGTTCCCCCCTTCATGCACACATCCATTTTTTTCTCTCTCATCTTCAGCAAAAGAAACCACATACCTATCAGAAATCTGTGTTTTTCCATCCAACCTAAGATATCTATGCTGCCAGTGTTTTAGGAAGACTTCCAAGATATCCAGCATCATAGTGAACTGGCTAAATAACACAACTCTGTCACCCTGGAAATGACATAGAAAAACAAAGGTTTTAAAACACGTCAATTAAAGATAATAAACTACATAGATATTTTATTGGTGCAAATATATGATTTTGATTGAATCTCTGTTTTCCAAACTAAAAGATTAAGCTGAAAATCACCAAGTCAGGACTGACTGTCAGTGAAGATACTTTATCCATTATTCCTGATGCATTAACCCATCTTTCATAAATGCAACACTCTTTTAGTTACTTTGTATTTAGGGGACTCAAGCAATCTATAAACCACATGTCAAATGTATAAAGGAGAGATCTACTGCATCTATATAAACATTGACAAAATATTTTCATTTCAAACTTTAAAAATTTAAGCTATATCCCATGTGATACAGAGCAGCATCAGTGCTGTCTGAAATAATCAGTTATAAAAAAAGCTGGCTTGAATTTATAGTCATAAATTCTAAAAAAGCAGTGACCTATTCTTACCTTTACACTGGCTTTACACATGCATAAGCATTCTAATGTAATACAGTCTTACTCAATTGCTAAAAGAAGATCTAAGTTCATGAGCTGTGAAAATGGTGCTAGCCCTCTGCACTGAGGAAGAAGAGCTAACTTGGGATGAATATTCTGAAACTTGGGAATGGGAAAAAACCAGTAAAGCTTATTTCAGCTGTTTCTAAAGTGATGTGCCCAGGTACTCTGCAAATGGAAAGCTGTGATTATTACTTTTCAACACTTTACACACATGAAATGACACTGTAATACTCCAGTGAAAAGCAGCTGGGTTGTATATGGAGCTAGCAGAGGTTTTAACCAGTTATTTAGAGCCACCCTTTGGTTGGACAGGAAAAGATGTTTCAGCAATCTGTAGTACCAACCTTCTCTTTAAGGTCAGAGAGAATACGTTCCAGTGCTCTAAACTTTCCAGAATCCAAGATCTGTTCCATGTCTAACTTGAAGTCACTGACACGAGAATATTGCTTGCAAAGCAAATGCAGCTCAAAATCTGTCATTACTGTCATATCTTCAAAGATAAGGTCAGGATTTGCATCACAATGTGTGGGTTCCTGTTGGCAAAAATGAAGGAGAATAATGCAAGACACAATCTGGACAGACAGAGAATAAAAAAAAAAAAAACCAAACAAAAAAACCAACCATCACACAATAACATCCAAAATTTCTGAAAGAACAAAGTAGCACAACTAGACATGGACAAAAGCCAGAGAGGGGCTCATGCAAGCAAAAAAAAATAAAAAGATGAACTCTGCAACGCCAGGTTTATAGTTGAGGATCATTACTTCACAATTCAGCTTTTACAAGAACTTGCACTACCAAAAACTTAGAAGTTTAGGCTCAACCTCCATAGCAATTACCTAGTTCCCATCAAGCCCTATGACCTTTTACCCCTGTATCAGACCTCTTCCCCTGAAGACACATTCCCTAAAAAGGAGGTCCAATCCTTGGATAGATGGTAGAAGACATGGGAAGCCCAGCCCAAGATGTAGGGTGGGGTAGAGGGATGTCATGCCTGGAAGAAAGAGGAAAAGAAAAGCCACATCTGGAGAGTACGATGGTATGAGGAGGAGTAAAAGGGGACAAAAATCTTCATAAACCAATGGGTCACTTCTTCCCTTCCCCCCAAACTTGGCTCACTTTATTTTAAAAGCAAAGCTGCAGATACTTAAAGCCAGCACTGCAACTTTCTTACAGCACCCGCTGCACCTTCAATTTTTTTTTTTTATACTTCAAAAAAGTAACAATTTTTGATTTTTCCCAAACTCCACAGGCATTAACCCCAAATTAAAAAAAAAAAAAAATCCTCAATGGTTTACTACTTATGCCTCCCCTGTTAGTTCTATACAGCCTAAATTTCTTGCTGCTCTGAAAATGAGTAAACTCCAGTGCTCTCCCAAGATTTTTTTAAAGACCTTTGGTTTTAAAACCAAAGGAGTTGGAATGGAGGGAAGAGGTGTTAAGGGGAGCTAATGAAAAGGAGGTAACTGCAGTCCCACAACTTTTCTCTCTACACTAATATCTGATATGAAAATCAGTGTTAAACACATACAGAGATTGATTAGAATACTGGAAAGATGCACAGAAATAAAAAGCAGCAACAGTGAATTACATTTTGCAAAGACACACTTTTGACCAGAGGACTGACAATAAAAGGAATCTATTTAAGTTGCATTTAAAATTCTGGTAAGTACAGGATTGCTTCTGAATCTCTGAACCTTACCTTGAGCATAAGCCTGGACATTGTCCTGAGCTTCTCATCTGTGTAATACTGACGGTGCAAGAGTGGATGATTTGCCATTTTTCTGAGTTGCATCATTACATTTCCCATGTCGGAGTTTTTCTCTGTCAACAAAGAAATAAGGTATATGCAGAAGTAGTAGAGAGATCTGCCTGACACATCTTTGCCTCTCAGGAGAACTTTATTTATAAGGATTGAACTTGGGCATTTCACCTACTACCTGAACTTAGGAAAAAAAAAAACCAAATCACAGAAAAAATACTTTTATGAGTGTTAGGCATTTTCTACAAAGTAAGGGCTTTGTAGTCACATTCAAGGAATGTCTGGGCACAAAAAAAAAAAAAAATCCAGTAAAAGGAAACAAGACTATCACATACCATTACTGCTAGTAGTTTTCTTGAACTTATTTAAGAGATCACAGTATAACTGTTCCTGCTTCTCAGACATGGCACATAATTCAATTAGATCTTTTTTTGGAGGTAGTTGTTTAAGGACCTGACAAAATAAAAGCATACAAGGTAAAAACTATACTGTAGTGAACAGTCAGTAATTCCATACCATTTTATAGCTGCTTTTAAGCTGCTCTACTAATTCTCCTCATCTGAAGTGGTTGCAGTGTCAGAAGTATTGATTTAAAAAATCAGAGCTTGTTTTGGATTACACATCACTCCCTGATAAGTAACATGGTCTGCACACTACAAAACTGCATAAAATAACAGTACATGCAACACATGGAACCTACACTCAGACAACCCCTTTCAAACCAGTTACTTCAAGACTATGCAAATGCACAAAAACATTATTTGGATCACTATTAAGTTTTCCCTTTCTTTTTCATATGGAATTCTAAACAGAAAAAAAATTTACTAGGTTTTGGATTTTAGAATGAAAAAAGAAACATTGTGATGCAAAGTAACTAAAACCACAGATTTCTAGTCACACCTGAACATTCACTGCCTTAATCCTTTCAGTTAAAATAAAATGTCATTATTCTAAAGTCACAAATATTTTTGTGGTTAATGTATTTCTCACTTCTCATCCTTTAGTAGTGCACTGAGTCATCTTTCAGGGATCTTTTTCTATCCTAATGAAAATTCTCAGCTGTACATAGTCAGCAAATAAGGAGCATGAAAACACAATGCTGCAGCAAGTCACATTTTAACTTGCAGACTACTGAGAGACAGCTTGTTTCTTGCTCTAGATAAACAGCTAAAATTAGCAAAGACAAAATTTGACATTAAATTCTCCAGTTAGACTCACAAATTATCAGACTTTTTGGAAATATGAAATAATTTTAAAGAGAAAGCATTACCTCATCTTTTACTCTTCTCAAGATGAATGGTTTTATTATCTGCTTTGCATGTGCAATCCTCTCTTTTTCATAGATGCTTTGCTCTTCAGCACTCTTCTAAGGAGAATATTGCAAGAATTCAATTAGTGTGAAGTTTTCAGCTTTAACAGCTCTACTCTAACTACTCTAACTTAATGAAAAACTCAGCCAGAACAGACAGATCCTATGTGTTCTGGATCCTGAGATAACCTGTTGCAACACATTTTTACTTTAAATGATTTCACTATTTTCTAGATTTTTCATAAATCTGTTTCCATAAGACAACATAAACCAGAAGTTTTGTATTATCAGCAACAGCAGTATTCAAGCAACAAATTTTGTTTTCAAGAAGAGAATATTTAGTACTTACTGTTTTTGAAGAGAACATCCTTCGGATTTCACTTGTGCTACTGCTGAACATACGTGGCATGACAAAATTCAAGAGGGACATCAGTTCCAACAGATTGTTTTGAACAGGAGTCCCCGTAAGCAACAAGCGATTCTTTGCCTATTTGTTTGAAGTGGAAAAGAGCAGTGAGAAAAAAACAGCAGTTAAACAGGTTAAAAATTAGTATTGGCAGAAAAAACACAGCTCTGGAGACCTGAGAAGATGAGCTAGGTTTAAATCGTAATTACTTAAACTTAAAATGTATTTAGTTCTAAATAATTTCAGGCAACAAAATGCTTTACACATCTGTGGGGAACTGAGAAGGCATCAATTTAAGACTCTTCAAGCAGCTTAAGTCAGATGTAAGAAAAGCCTTCCTGGCCCTGTTAGGGTATTTGTCTTTGGTTGGATTTTTTTTATCTTTGGTTGGATTTTTTTTAAATTAACATGGTAACTGTTGTGCCTATATCATATCTTCCCCCATACAATACATAGGAACAAGTTCTGAATTCCTCAAAGGCCACTTTCTTAAAAATGCATTTGATGAAAACTTGATCTTGAAAAATAAGTTGTAATAAGAGACCAAAAGTATGTTATTACTGTACCAATACTACAGTGCTAAATCTCAATAAGAGAAAAAACTGTACTCAATTTTTCTCTTCAAAATTCTGCTGACTCAGGCCAAGAAGCTACAAAAAAAAATATCTTAAAGATAGCTTTTCTTGCACAGTCCTATCAGAATAGGTCCTTAAATGCTACGCTGTTTCAGCACAAGCCATCAGAACAGCATTTTAAAAAATCTTTACTACCGTAGGATAAAACTACTTAATACTGAAACTAAACTACTACCATCAATGTAATCACAGCATCAGCAAAATGATGGTATAGGAAATTTATTACATTTCTTTGGGAGTTTCTTTCTCTGAAAGAGTTCTCAATGCAGGATTCACTCTTAAGACCACATCAACACTATTCATAGAATCACAGAATCAGATAGGTTGGAAAGGACCCCAGAGATCATCAAGTCCAACCCTTGATCCACTTCCGCTGCAGTTCCCAGCCCATGGCACTGAGTGCCACATCCAGGCTCTTTTGAAATATCTCCAGGGGTGGATTCCCTGGGCAGCCCATTCCAATGCCTGATCACCCTCTCCGTAAAGAAATTCTTTCTAATGTCCAACCTAAGCCTCCCCTGGCACAACTTGAGACCTCTTGTGCCCTCTTGTCTTGCTGAGAGTTGCCTGGGAAAAGAGCCCAACCCCCCCCTGGCTCCAACCTCCTTTCAGGGAGTTGTAGAGAGTGATGAGGTCTCCCCTGAGCCTCCTCTTCTCCAGGCTGAACACCCCCGGCTCCCTCAGCCCTTCCTCACAGGACTTGTGCTGGATCCCTTCACAGCCTCCTTGCTTTTCTCTGGACCTGCTCCAGCACCTCAATCTCCTTCCTGAACCCAGAACACAATACAATATCCACTTGCATGCTGTAGTTTTTGAAATGTTATGTGTACATGAACTTTACAGCTAATATTCCATTTTCCCTCAGCACATAAAAACAGGAAAAAAACCCTGCAAACCAGAAAAAAAATCCAAGAATAACTCAACCTCTTACATTAATTGTCATAAGGTGCTGGTATCGTACAGAGCTCATATTCTTGAGCATGTGACCTTCATCAAAAATTGCATAGTTAAGCTTCAGCCTGCGAAACAGTCCTCGATCATCTGAGCTGCTAATTGCACAGCTGTATCTGTCAGAGAAAGGTATCAGAAGAGACATTAAACACCAATTTATCATTAACATACTGCTATCACAATCATATCAAACTCTCTAACTGTTAAAGAGGTGTGGGCAGCCTACATGAGGGGTGCTATGTCAAAATGCCTAAAAGTACCCAATCACATCAGTTTGCTGCTGGATAATAATCGCAGTTCACTTGATGAGCCAGTGCTCTCCACCACAGTTTCCAAAAACATGTGCAAATCTATTACAAAGTAATACATATCCATTCACATTTATTGCTTAATACATGAATATTATCTAAAGCATCAGTTACATAGTAGCTACTATAGCATTAATAAAATTATTAGTAACCACCACCTGAAGCTAAAATGAAATTCCCTTGACACTTCACCAAAATCCAAACTTTTATTTGTTGTACCAGTAGGGGTCAGTAGGAGCCTACTGAATCTCACTTGTTACTTAATTACTGTACTTACGTAGTTACTATCACATTGAAATCAACCACTTTATTAGTAATGTCCACTCTGAGATGTTTCCTGTCTTCTTGGGAACCTGTGAAAGGACAAAGCATATAATATATATATATATATAATTTATGTGTCTATAAAAATTAATACAGTACACAGAAACATAATCAACAATACAGGTGTATTTAAACAACTCTCTTAAAATGCTTCCACGAGCAATTCACATTTTATTTGACTGACCAGGCAAGTAACAGTACTACTGGGTTAATTTCTAAATTACATTCCTCACCATAGTAGAAAAGGACATTCAGTTCAGGACACCATAGATGAACTTCTCTTATCCAGTTATCTGTAAGACAGCAATAAAATAAAAAGCATGTAATTTATAATTCATATGTCTTAAATAACTTCAGCACACCTCAATATTAAACCAAACATCTGATTTTAAAGCCTTTTAGATTCTCCTGAAGGTTAAGAAATTTACTGTCTAAATGCTATAAAGCTGGCAATAATTAAGGAAATTAAACAAGCCACAAGCGGACTTTTACGAACTCTTGATTAACCCAGCTTGCACGTTCAACTCCTACAGAAAGAGAGCCTACACATTGTGTAACCACCATGCAAAATAATACAACACTTTTCAGCCTGATTCCTTCCCTAGACAGTTAATCCCTCAGAAAGCACATCACTTCATTTGTTGGTACTTGCATCCACAAGTGTTTCATCAGGAGAGGCAGTGCCTCTGGGATTTGGCAGAGCATCCTGACAGCTCGACCTGGCTCCAGGTGCGCAGCAGCAGAGCGGCCACCAGCAACGTCACCACTCCCAGGGGGAAGCTGCTTGGCAGCCAACAAAATGCTGACCCCAAACCACAGCAGCAGGGTGTCTCTGGGAACAGCCACAGCACCCAGGCTGGAACCAGACCAGAGCTGAGGAGACTTCTTCAGAAAAGTAGCAGGAAAGTTGCAGGTAGATGATATTTCCCAGGCATCGTCAGGTTGGACCAACCTGCCACTGCAATTTACTGCTCCCCATGATTCACTTCATAAAAACACCTTCATTTACATCTTTATGTACATCTCTGTTTCCAAGTAACATGTATTTCTAAGAGTTAATTAAAGAAAAAAAAAGTTTCTCGTGGATTTTGAAATCACACTGAAATAGACAATTTCAAATGATGTTGGAACAACTCAATGCTCTTCTGATGTGTTAAGAGAAATTTTTGAAGCCAAATTAGGTACATTAAAAGTAGCATTTTCTCTCTAAATCAAACTTGCTACTTCTTTTTATACTTCAACAAAACTAAATAGAAGTGCACAGAGAATTAGTTTCTGCTTAAACTCATCAGCTTCACTGATGTATTTTTTCACCATAATCTTCCTGCTTTCGACTGAGATGATTAAACAATCAAAACACACTGCTTAAAGAAAGCCTTCTAATTTTAGGATTTTGATCTGCTTTGACACATTCTGAGCAGCACAAAGGAAAAAAGACACTGAATGTCTCAAATGCACTGAAACCCAATCCTAAGAACAGCCTGAAGACTAGGAATTTCAGCCAATATTCACTACATAAAAATTCTGCTTTGCCAAACAAGTTCAAATTGTAACGATCACCTTTATTTCTTTGTGAAGCATATAGATCATATTAAAAAAAAATATCCATGCTAATTCTAATTATTTCAGAACCAGCATGCCCTTCAGTATGGTTGGATTCCAGCTACCTAAGGAGTATAATATCACCCTAAGAAAACTGTTTTCTTTCACAAACTTATCTTTCTTTCACAGTCTGTCCATAATTTTTTTTTAAACAAAAAATTTTGAAGCTTGTAACTTACCTAATGTTGAAGCTGGCACAACTATCAAATGGGGACCCCTATTGCCTTCTTGGTAGAGATAAGCTAGAAATGCAATAGCTTGAATTGTTTTTCCTAAGCCCTACGAGAAAACAAATCCGTCTAAACAAAATTTATAGTTTTTAGAACATGGTAATGTTTTGTATTCATAAGACAACTACACTGTAGTCAATGTTAACTAAAGCTTACAAATCTGCATTAAAAATTGTTCTAAGTGTATTGTTTGAACTGCAGTCAAACTCAATTATCTCCTCAGCTCAGTGTTTGAGCACCAGAAATTCATCTGTTGCATTTATGAAGTTTTTCTTTTTAGTTCAAGTTCATGCCTCAAGTCTTCTTCAAAAAATTGCCTTCTTGAAACACTGCTGCAGACAAACAATTACCTGGAAAGTAACTATTTCTTCCCATTTGAGCCAGTTGCAAAAAGGATATTCCAGTTATCTCTGAAGTAGAATTTAATATGGAAATTAGTTTTCTTTAAGTTATGCCAATGTTTCCACCAATAGTCACTTTTCTGTCTTCCTTATCACAGATGTAAACATTTATCTTACCTACCACAAATATGCAAGTTCTTACAAATAAAAACACATGGAAGTTGAGAAACATTGCTTAAGTATTAGTGAATCAAACCCACCCATTCACTCCCAGAACATCACAAGGTGAACAGCAGCCAGGATTAAAAGCCAATGAAATGCAGCTGCACCACTAAATTTGAGCAATTACTGTACACAGTACAATTACTGGTGGTGTCAGCACCAACCAAAACCTCAAACCCATAATATTTTCTCTCTTATTTTAAAACTTTTGGGGAGCATAACAACAGGATATGGTCAAAATGCTAGAGAAGTAGAAAGTTTTCACCCACGTAGGTTTTTCTATATTTTTAAGTACTTATTTTGATACTGACAGAGAAATTTAGAAGACAAGGGCTCACTCTAACTAAATGCTGTATTTCTGGACAAGGAACTATTAAAATTAATAGTTTGAGGATAATCTGTTGTTGTATTAAGTGCTTTACTGCATTGTAAAGCACCACTTGACTTGTCATTATCAGCACCCCCAAATCTTAGGCTTTTAAATAGGAAGTAAGAGCTCAGAACCTCATACTTTGGAGAAGCTGTTTGCAATCTAAATTATATTAGAACAAATTACCTAAAATCTCCTCCAGGTTTCTAGGAAATGAAAGAATTTAACAAGGTATTTTTTGCAAAACTTAAGGATTCTTAACTAGTTTCACACTTACCATTTCATCAGCCAATATGCCATTTAAGCTGTGTTTATGCAGCAGTGCTAACCAATTCAAACCTATCTTCTGATATGGCTTGAGTTCCAAACTGTTAAAAAAAAATTACCATATTTTATTTGTTTCTCCATGAAACACAATTTTACACCTATGTTAAGCACAGCATAGTAAGTTAAATCTTGCCTATTTTTCAATGTACTCCAGACCTCCTGGTTCACTGAAAACCCACCAAACTTTATTTAGTCAGCCACCTGAATACCAAAGAACATTTCTGATCTAAATGGTTTATCTTAATTTCATACATCTTCAGCAATGAAAATAAACATTTCAATAAATACTTTTTTGTCCATTCCCTCTTCACTTCCTAACCCTTAAGATAATGCTCTTTATTATGCCTACTTCCATTCCTCCCAAGCTCTCTATTCCCAACATCCATTTGGAGATCCTCATCGATTTATCTCCCTGAAAGAAATCCTCCCCTCAAACACATCATGGGTGCCTCTCCCACTAGATGAAGAGTTCCAGATAATTTTGTATGTCTAAAGATCCTGACTGAGGTCTTCAGTCCAGCTGATACGCCTTAACAGCTTGCTCAGATTCATTTCAATTTTGTGTCTTTGAAAAAAAAAAAAAGTTCCCCACTAAAGAAGTAGTTTTGATGGTTGTCTGTTTGAAATACATTTGACTACTTATGACCCCATCACTCAAGGCTGGCTTCTACATTCATGAAAAACTGAAGCAAGTAAAACAAGGTACTGAGCACTGTTGCACCTTTCTGTTCCTACGTTCTTATCCTCCTCACCAACTTTCCTGATTAACTTAAAATTATTAAAATTATATTTGTGGAATTCCTTCCAGTATTGCACATCACCATCCAGTTCACTGAGAGCTACTAAATGTGAAACATTTGCAACTCTACTTTCAGAGACTACTTCTTTGAAGGTGCCATTATTCATTTATCCTTTATTAAACAACACCTTACTAAGCATAAAAAAAGGAAAGATACCTCTGATTCAGAATGGAAGGCTGCTCTATGTTCCATCCACATTCTCCATCTTCAGTAATCCTGGTTACTTGCTTTGTCAGTTTTTTTGAAATGTCTTCACATTTATTCATTAGCTTTAGAACCACATCCCTCTCTTTCAGTAGTATCTTGCAGTTCCACACTATGTCTTCTGACAAACCAGCAGTCTTAGACATTTTTGTAAACTGCAAAATAGTAAAAGAAATTTCCTGTGAACACTGGTAATAGGAGCAAAGGTGCTATGGAGAAAATCCACAGCTGCTGCAGGCAGCAAGTAGCAGATAGTAACAGCACCCCACTAGCCTCTCAAAACATGAAATAATCCTTACACACTTGGCCCACTGCAGAACTGTGTGAAGACCACACTGGAGGTCAAAATCACAGCTCCTTGCATTGTAGAACCTATCTGTAAACAAAAGAAAATTTCCCTGAAGAGTTCACAATATAACAGCCAAGAGCTTGAAACACTTAAAATCCTCACAGGGAGGCAATGTACAGCACAAAGCTGTACAGCAAGCTTTGGTTAGTTACCACTAACAGCCTTCAAGTATAATCCAAGCTGCTACTCTAACAGAAGAAAAAGAAGAAAAAAAATGTACTGATTATCATTACACCTCCTTTTAAGCAATATCTATCAGATACTAAAGATGTAAGCATAATGTAGGCATCAAGGCAAACCAATCTATGGAGAAAGATAAAGATTTTGTAATGAATCTGTTCAGAGTTCAGCATTATTCAGTCCCAGTCCTAACTCTACCACAAGTGGCAAAACCTTCTAATGCATTTATTTCTGCAGTAACCTGTGTCATATTTGTAACTGTACTTAACTTTCATGCTTATTTAGGCATAACTAAAGGACAGACACACTGCTTTTTTATTAATAAAGAATTGAAGAATAAAACCTCTTCCGTATTTGCTAGTCTTTCATTAAAACAGAATAATTTCCGCACAGATTTTTCTGATTTTTAAATTGGGAATCTGTTAACATTTAGCACAAAACTTACCAGGTATATATCCACTTGGAATTCCTTCCTTAAAAAAAAGAAGGGGTCGTATGATCCAGCTACTGCATGTTAAGTAGCTGATCAACACTGCCACATAGCAGAGTAAAAGCAAATTTTGTTAAACTGAACTGTACAAGCAGGTTATGCTTTGACTCAGAAAAAAACCCACCAAACCAAAACCATATTGCAAAAATTACCCAAAACCTGTGATGCCCTCTACTGCCAGCATGCTGCTACAGTTTTGGGGAGGTTTTGGTTAGTCTGTGGTTTTGCTCTGTTTTAAACAAAGCCCAGAAATTTTACCAACATTCATAGGTTAAACCAGGGTACAGCACACTTGTCAACACTTGTGAAAATGTTTTCTACACAGACACCTCTATGGAGAAAGACAAAAAGAACTTTATTTTTCAATAGGCCACTTAAAAATTTCAACATTTGTTTTGATGCCTCAAGCTCTGGTTGGCATGAATATAAATCCTGTAATCTATAAATGAAGGCGTGGAAAATTAAGCCATCTGCTACTAACAAAAATGGCATTGTTTCATGTCAATGTGTTAACATGCACCTCCAAGTTACAACAAGATAAGCATAAGCCATAGGTCTGCATGTGAAATGCACCACGTTACCCTGGTGTGCAGATCATTTCCTCTCAGCCATCCTCTCAGCTTCAACAAGCTTCAAAAATGTGAGACCACCAAAGCCTGTGGAACCCAGAGCTTCCACAGCATGAAGAATGGTTCCCCAGAGCTGCAGGCTGCAGCAGTGTCCCATGGTGCATAAATGCCAGGCTGGTGCACTCTACTCAGGCTTCCTTGATACCACACTTGAAGGAAATTTAGGATTTCACTTGACTGCTTAAGGGTGACTCAACCTCAATTGACAAACCTCAGCTCCAATTTAAGCAGGCTGCATTTCTAACCTGATGCATTTGTTGCTTGGGTGCAAGGTGCTTTTCTTAGCAGTTTGTACCTGTGCAGCCAAACAAAATGACAAAAAAGCCAAAGATGCCCTCCCTTGAGTTTGTATCTCCTATCTCATACAATTGCAGTACACAGAGTATGATGGACCAGCAAATCCATCTTTGACTGCTCAGTTCTTCTATTCTCCTAGAAGCAATAAGCTAAATATATGTTGTGTCAATTTCTACATAGTATTTCACGTCAGTTTAGCTTGCAAGTATTCCTTGGAAATCTGGCATTTTTAAAAACAATAGACACTGTCTAACCTCCAGGAAGTCTTTACATGTTAACAGAGATGGCTTATTTGAAACAGAATAATACTGCAAATGAGATACAGCAAATCTCAGATATGTTTCTATGCTAAGATCAGGCAGTTAACAATTTATAAGCCTTGAAAATAAAAAACAAAAGAACAATCAACTCCCTCTATTTTGTACCCTCTGCATTTATCAGAAGCAGTGTGAAATCACACTGGGCACACACAAGGGGCAAAGGAACAAACCCCCCCCCAGACCCCAGAAGCACAGCTGGGCTCCAGCATCTCCCACTTGGGCATCAAATCTTCTCTTCTGTCTTAGTTCCATGCTTGGGCTTCTACAGCACAGGCACCTGGGACCCCTCTTCCAAGCCTGCCCTCAGAGAGCAATGTGAAATTTTAAGTTGTGAATAGAAGGAGGACTCAGGAAGGTGCTCTCTATATTGTTACCCACTGCTCTCCCTAAGCACACAACATACTCTGGAGAGGGGCCACAGGTCTTTGGCAAAGAAAAGCATCATTTCTCCAAATGTGACAGATGCCTAAAGCCTCCAGAAATTGCCAATGGAATTAATTCTTATGAACAAGGATTTTTTCAGCTCCATTTATTTTTCAATAACCATGTTTGGTGTTTTTCTGTGTATTTTAAATGTTTGTAACTAGACCAAGTTAAACATCTGTTTTAAATAACTGCTCTAAAGAATAAGTGTTTTCAGGCATTCTTAATGACTTCACAAGCTTGAAATTTGTTTAAATCCATCTGAAAATACCTTAGTCCAACTTAAAAAGCTTGTCTAGAATTAAAAAAGCCACTTTAATTTAAGTTTTCCTGGAATAAGACTTCCAGATTCCAAGTAACCAAGCTTTAGTCTTAATCTCAGGCTGAGAGCCTTGAAATCTTCCTCAATACTTCTAATAATTAAAAAGCAATATCAACTTCTAATACTTTACATTGTGTTACAAAAGATATCACCAGTGTATAAAGAGACCTTAAAACTAAGCCAATTCCTTTAATCCTAAAACTGTTTCAGCTCACTCCATTATTCTACCTCCCATTAATTAGTAGGAAAAAGATCAGGTCACTGAGCTACTGGATCTATACAAACAATTAAAACCACAGTGATACAAAACATCTGCTAAAGTCTGCTGCAAACTATTTCCACTCTGGGCAAGTATTCACAACACTACATAAACATGTGGCTGTTGACAGCAGCAATCTATATGAAAGACAAATTTTGAACACAAACAGGCCCATACAGCTTTTTTTCTCTTAAATATTTTACACGGAGAAGAACAGCCCTGTAGCAAATACTTCTGCAAAGAATTAAGCTCAGGCAAAATCCAACAAGTTGAGAAAGGAATAGCTGCATGGCAGATGTTTTGTGAGAAGCCAAAAGCTTGGGGCAAAACGGATTGCTTTTGCAGCATACCTGTACCTTATATTTTTTTTCAAGTATCCTCCTTTCTCCCCCTCCTTGCAACAGGACATACAAAGATAATTCTGTTTTCCTTAAAAATCTGTTTAGTGTCTCTTACTGTTCTGTGGTTAAACGTTTCACACACTGAACAATAAATGTTATTGTTTACACACAGTGAAGAAGTTCTATTCTGCTCTGAAAAAATACAAGTGGACCTTGCACCCCTCAGTGGGGGAGGTTTCAGAATACACAATGATGAAAAAACATACCAAATACTCTGTAAGAGGGCCTATGCATAGTTATTGCTTTAAATTCCAAAGCACCAGTAAATTAAATCAAGAAAATCTGCCGTAATGCACTTCAAATTTCTTACCAGGACGTTGCTCTCATCCTTGTTCTGATGTCTTACAGTTAAGTGAAACTGCATGTAATGCGAAGGCAACAAATAAAACCATGGGAAACATTACAAAGTAAAAACCCAGTCATAGTAAATAATCTACTTACCAAGAGCTACTGTTCTGTTTCCCCTTCTGGTGTGCATTATGGTTTAGTATTCTGATGCTTTACATTTTATTAATAAAAGCACAGCAGCTCGCTCCAATAAAAAATGGCTGCAGTGCTCAGCTAGCAAAACCATGCTAGAAACTGAGCTGCAGTAGACTAAAGAAAAAAGCCAGGAAAAAAAAAAAAAAAAAGAAAAAAAACGATGACTGTTGCTTGTATGAAACTGAAAATATCCATGCTGGCATCTTCAATCATGGAGCTACCCTGGAAGCTGCTGCTGCTGCTGTGATCCAAGCGTCTGCAGTAAAAGTCCTGCCACGTCCTTGCCTCCTGCATGGGTTTTCAGCTACAAGAGCTCAGAACAAGCTAGCAAATACCTCCTTCCCAAGTGAAAGCTCTAATTTCTTCTTCTGCAGTGAAATCAACCAAACTTTCTATGCTAGAGAGTGAGTGACAGTAATGTCAGCCAATCAGCTTGAGTTTTGCAGAAAAATCACCCCTTAATTCATTCAAAACCAGGTCATATGACACTATTTGAAATGCTATTGGCTTAGGAGGAACATAGCATTTTAGCCTGATCGGGATAAGGCCACCCATCTAAGCCTCCCTAGGCTGAAGCCACCTTGACTTTAGGCAGGCTGGGGGTAGGAAAAGAAGAATGCAGACCTACCAGAGCTTCCCAGCTGTTAAAGGGCCGGAGCGCTATTATCTTCTGAGCCTTTTTCTGAGAACACTGGGGAATCAAAGTCAGTTCGCTCGGAGAAGCATCCTGCAGGAAGCTGAGAATTTTGGCTCTGTAGCCATCCTCCATCACCTCATCCCCACTGCTGTAGTCCTCATCAAGGGAGCTGCCACCATCTTCCGAAGCTGACTTGTCCTCCGAGTCGTCCGTGTCTCTTTTAGTGCTCCAAATGCTCCTCTTGCCTTTGTCCTTTTTCTGAAAGCCGTTCTGCTCCTTCCCAGAAGATTTCTGCTTCAGCTTCTCTGCACTCCCATCACTTCTGGTGTTGGCAGAGGCTTCAGTCCAGCTGGGAGATTTACTTTTGGGATGATATTCCAAACCTACGCGTGCAATATGGAAGAAAACAAGTCAACGCCTACTTGCTAAGGGCAAATATTAAAACCCTACTGCTCTTCCAAAATAAAGCCTATGTAGATATAAAACACAAAAGTGGGTGTTACTAAAAGAGAAGGAAACACCACACAAGTCTGTTCAAAACATGCAAATAGAACCATCATAAAATGAGCTATGCTGACTTGTCTACTGCTCAAACAGTAGATGGTTTTAAGCATATCTTAACACAGAGTTATGTACACTGTGTAATGTGTGTGCACTGCAGGAACTCTTGAGGTAAGAGCAGGTATTTGAACTCTGATGTATCCCTGGGATGAGATTCCAGTCCCAATTCACATGACTGCAAAGATATTAATTCTATTGATTTCAGAAAACAAGCCTACTTTCACAAAGAAAATTAGGTATTTTTTCCCTTTTAATGCATCTCAGTACAGCATTGGGGATAGGACAACAGAATCATGCATTTCCTGAAGAAACCAAAATAACTCAAATGTCTTAAAGTAAGACAGAGGTTACTTAACAGAATGTGAGCAAGTAATTTCCAGAAATTACTTTTATGGGGTTTTCTTCCTCCTTTGGAGGGAAGTGCTTACAATACTTTCTTTTCTGCTCAGTCCCAGCTTGCTGCTGATTGACTCCAACCTTAATGTCTCATCTTTCCAAAGGAGAAGCAGTAAGGACTCAACCTCATGCACACTGATAGATCTCTCACTTGAAAATAATCCATTTAAGAATACTGTCCAATCAGCTTAAAATAGCTGATACTGCAAAACATCCACATATCTGACAGCTATGTAACATGTTAATCAACCCAATAAGTAGTATTTAGGGTATAACTCCCTGCTTTATGTGGAATCTTGCTCCCCACCACATTTGATGCACTGGTATTTATAAACTGATAGCATAATGTAAGCCCTCTTTCTAGAATTTTTCTCCCCTAGAATACATCTTAAAATAATAAAATGGTCTGTCAGTTGTCACCTATGCAGTTACAATTTGCTCTAGTTAAAACCCCAAACTTATTTTTAAACAAGCAGGAGGGAAGCAGGTGTCAGCTTTGACACGTTTCAAATTATATTTTGTGATACATGCATACATAATTACAACTTCTTATGCAAATCTGTATTAGCAAGGCAAAGATATTTATCTTAACCTACAGAGCAAAACATAAATAATCATGACACTTAAAAATACAGCAAATCTGAAATTCCTTCTTTAATCTTTGCCATAACACTAGTTCCAAGTATCAGTTTAAGTCTCTAGGCAGAGCTGCCAGGACTGTCATTGCTGGACATCAAAAAGTATTTCTATTGCAAGTCTGTTTTATCTTGAGGTAAAATGGATTATAAATTTATCTTTACTCTCACCATCTTCTGCAAATACTCTCAGGGTCTCCAGAGCTTCGTGAAACACCCAGTTATGATCCTGAAGAACCTCTCTCAGTTCCTAGTAAAAAGAAAAAAAAATTTGTATTGTGGTAAGTAAGCAAAAACGAAGTTTCTGTATATAATAATGTTATGGCACAGACATTTAATTTTCATTGCACAAGGCAAAGAAAACTCCAACAAATCAGGTGATTCAACATAAAGGATCAAAAGGAGAAAACCCTTCAGCTTCTGCTTATATACTTAGTTTAGTATATAAGCAGTTTACTGCACTCCACTTCACAAAAGGGTAAGAACATACACAAAGCAGCTTTGCTTTCAATAATCCAAAATACAGTTGGAAAAGGGCCTGAGTAGCTGCTGAGTATCATCAGGTACCAAATTAATGCAAAGCACACACTATATCTAAGTGTTCCAGGGGAGATGAGTGTGTGAGAGAGAAAGGGATAATTTCCACATTCGTTTTTATAATAGGTCATAAAATCTGACTATGCCAGGCTCACCAAGGGACAAAAAAAGTAAGGTAAGAAGTTCCATATACTCCTGATTACATTCAGCTGCTCTTAGTTTAGGGCAAGCTAAATTTCCAGAGAAGCAACAGCAAAGACCTTTGTAGCCTGGGTTCTCCCAGGCTGCTGATGGTGTAAGGAGTGTTTTATTTGGACCACCAACAGCTGGAATTTTCTGAAGTCAAAATGATGTGCCATCAGGAAATATCAGCTCACCTCCTTATCCAGTCCAGGGAATGTATTTTGCAGCTTCTTCACAAGCATTTCTTGCCTTTCCCATTGTCTTTGGGGTTCTGGCTCATCCAGCTACATTAAAGAAAAGACATTTATTAGGTTTAATGAAAATTACAAGCATAAAAACAGAAAAAAAATCTAAACTGAATCAAACCTAATCAACATTGCTTACTTTTAAAAGAGCCAATCTAAATGACAAAAGCATTTAAGAAAAAGTTAAATGGCAGAAATAATTCCTCATACATAGCCAATGCTCAAAATAAGACCAAAACATTCATAAGCACAGAAAATGTTTCAGTCATGAAAGACTAGCATTCTTTACTGGACAGGCATACACAGTGCAAAGTTACATGCCAAAATATAAATAATTTACAACTTTCTAGTTTGTATTTCCTTCAGATAATAAGTTAGTAGTGATTCTGGTTGATATTTAGGACAGAAGATGTCAGTTAAGTGAGATTATCAAATATGCAGTATTTAACCCACCAGTCTATAAACCTGGCAACTGGTGTGTTTTTATCCATAAATCTTCATATAAACCCAAACCAAACCAAAACAAAAAACCACCACAAATACTGGGTCACAGCACCATGGAGTCACATCAAATTATCTTCACCAACAGCTTCACTAAAAGCTATGATCAGCCTGCAAAAAGGGAGGTCTTTAATGAAGGAGTGCCAAAACCTCTACATGCCACAAGCTGCTCTGTTATGCATTCTCTACAAAATTATGCAAGTTTCCTCTGAGAGCTCTGAATGCAAAGTGGTTATAGATGTGCTTCTCTACAGCAGAGATGCCAACATGTTTGATTAATATTTACTTTGCTGAAGAGGTTCTGATCACGCAGAAGCACTCCAGCCAACAGAGGCCATGAGCCTACAGTATCATTAAGAGTACAGATATAGTACACTATAGCCTTAAAAATCAGCTTAGGAAGCAGAGGAAAGGCAAGAACTAGGAAAAACTGCAAGTTTTCTCACCACTAATTTCTATTAAAAATTCTAAAAACCCTGTGTTTCAGGGTTTTCCCCAATTCTTCCCTCCCTGTTTAACTGCAATGGGGCTGTTATGCACAGAAATCAAACTGCTGGATGAAACCAGGTCCAGTGAAGCACTGTTTGCTATTTTTGGTTGGGTAATAATCCAGCAGTTTCCTTTGTAAACTAACCCAGGGGTTTGATGAGTAGGAACAAACCCAAACCTCCTCAGATCTTGCCTCACAAATTCACAGCTCTCCTCCAAGAAGTAGGGGAATACCTGAGCAACACTATTTTTGCTTTCAAGGAAAATTGCATTTTCTTCATTTTGCTCTGACCAAGGTCAGAATTTCAACACAAAGATAGTTGCCACCCTCCATCCAGCTTCCAGCATTTAATGTAGAATTCCCTTTACCTACCATAAATGGTTCTTATGGATGCCTACTGGGATTCCTGGGAGTTGGCCTCATGACAGCACTGTAGGACTGTGTGTAAGATGTGCTAAATACCAACCTGAATGCAACCAGGATCATGACATGTTCTTATTTATCAGCAGCAAAGTCATCATTCCTTTAAACATAACCAATTCATGCCTTATAAAGATTCTCCTAAATCACAGTTTCAAATATATCTGTAAACAACACAACTTCTATACAGAACAATAACAACAGATGTTGAATTTCATCTGTTTGAGGAAAAGCAAGGAATGATGATGAGGCAAGGTGATCCATAGCCTGTAACTCCCACTGATGTTCACAAGAATTTGATGGCACTCAGTGCCTCACATACTGCTGCCTGCCATTAACCACTGCCACAAAAGTAGTGAACAGGCTACTGGGATACAAATCCACAAAAATACAAGAATGAAGCAGGTAATTCCATCCAGAACTGCCAAAGAGAAGTCAGAACAACCTCATTCAAATGACAACATTTCAATTCCAAAGGATTTTCTCATGAAACATGTTAAGTTCATCACATCATTGTCACTGACCAAGTTGGTTAATTCCCCTTATTCTAAAATGCACAGAGAGAAAAAAAAAACAGTACTTACATAATTAGCTTTTGACTTTTTCGTGACTTGCTCATTTCTGTTTTTGCCATTTGTGGGAGAGCCTTCAAGTTTTCTTTTACGAGAGGCAGCTTTAAAAAGAATGGAAGTAAAATGAAGAAATTCATTACTTTCATTAAGTTCACCCCAAAACAGTACAATCATTCAACCAACCCCATGGTAGCTACTCATTAACTGCACAAGATTATTATCAGTCTCCACAATAGTTTCCTATTAAAGTCCAGACACATTGAAACATGAAGCAAAACAGCTGCTTTAACATAGATGTTTATTTACCTCTAGGTTTTCTGTAGTAATTTGGCAATTAATCAAGCAATCATCTCTCATAGAGAACAACTGTAATAGTTTTGATTGTTTTGTTTTTTTAGTATAATTGCCAAGTTTTACACACAAGCTGAATAAAGGAATATGCCTGTCTGGTTTTATTCAAGGTCCCTGTTTTTGGAAAGCTGGTATTTAAGCAAGGCTGAACCCCAACTCTGAGCTGGAATATGTAAATCACTGTAAATCTGAACATGCTGATGACTGATTTCTGGCCCAGGTGCACTCCAGAGATGTTACCACAAAGCTGTTTTCAACATTAAAACCAAATGTCTGGAAGAAAAATATGCATATTAAGTTGGTGATAAAGTGTCAGTGGTAAGCATATTACTTATGAATACTTCATACAAGCCAGAACTTTCTGAACATCTTTGGGCCCTGGTGATTATCAAGAGATTATCATCATTACTATCATATCATTATTATCATCAGATTATCATTAAGACCTGCCCAGTCAGGTGCATTTTCCAACTGCCTCCATGTACAGCTCAAGAAGAGAAGAGAACATTCCCAGTATTTCTGCACATAAGCTTTGCTTGAAGAATTGTTAACAGACCATTTTAATCTAAAAATTCCTATTCCATGATCTGAAATACAATGGCAAATTAAATTGTTTTTAAATACTAACTGCCTGCAGAGCTTTGATGTCTGATACCAGAAACTCTGTCCAACCTCCTCCCAGGAGACTGATGAACAAGCACACACACACACACACACACACACACACACACACACACACACACACAAAACACACCAAAAAAAGACATTCTGCGTGGAAATACTTCCAAATGAATAGTCTACTAGGCTTATTCACTTGCTCTGATGTAAAATGGAGATGTGACAAAAATGTTACTTTAAAAATTAAAAAAAAAATAAATCATGAAAGCATCCCAAAGGTAAAAAATAAAGCATCAGCAATTCTTCCTTAAGTTAAGGATCTAGTAATAGATAACAGAAAACACTGACAAGAGTTTTTCAAAATCTATTTCTACGAACAAGGATAAATTCATATACAAGAGGCACAGTTCAAAGCACTCAGGCTGTACTGATGGAGGGGAACCAGGTCTTCTTCAGACCTTGACATTTCTGCCCAAGAACCTTTTTTAGACAATACTGCCAGGAAAAGCAGTGCTACTAGCTTAAGTCCAAGAAACATCCATTTGTCTTGGTATCAAAGCTAAGGGTTGCCAGGCTGCTGTTAGTTAAAGCACTGTAAGTCATTGAGGCCCCGTGCTATTAAGGCTTAAACTCAATTAAAACTGCATTGAAGATGGATAATTCTGAATATGAACAGTGACATTCCCAAGCCTCTTTACCCTAAAAAAATACATGGGCTCCATAGAAGGGGATTTCAAAATCTCCCTGCTTTTTGAAGTCATGGGTTTGAGCACTCAATAGTCTGAAGAAAGCCCAGTTGTGAAAGTCCAATAGAGGCAATACAGTGGTAGTAAAGGATCCAGATAACCACAGGCTCTGGAAAATATCAACACAGAATGATTTAGAAATCAACCTGTGACCTGACATCCATCATATATGCAAATGACAAAACAAATTCCAACTTTTTGAAGACATTCAGCTCACAAGGTACACTCAATTACTCCTTTCTGTGCTCAGAGAGCATACAGCTGAGAGGATGAAGAAACTGCAGCACTGCTAGAAAGGGAACCATCCTTGGGGTGAAGGTAGGGCACATCAAGCCTTCCAGAGGAATCTTTGTTCTCACTCTAAGTTTTATGACAAGCAAGCAATAGAAAAGCAGCTCAAGGGTTTCAAAATTAGGAGAGGCATCTGTAATTAGTGCCACAAAAAAAAAAACTAAAAAAAAATTACTGCAACTTTCCCCACCACTACAAGAGAAACAGTCGTTTCTGCCTGTTCAAAAAAGCAGTGAACATCAGACATGGTTACATGAAGCTTCAGGTCAGAAGCACCCTCACTGGTTTCATTGTTTTCAAGATGTACAGAAAACACCAGAAACAAATCACAGGCAGTAGGTACTACTATAACTTTACATCTTTCATTCATACACATATTTGTGACACAGTGTCACATCTAATCTTCACACTTACAAGTAATCTGCTGTGCTTCTTGTTTTAGCTATACACAACTACTGAATTAAAGCCTTAAATAACAAGTTTTTGTCATTCTGAAAGAACAGAAAATATTGACAATGACCTGGCCACACTTTTTTTGCAAAGCCATGCTTCACAGAACTGTATCTTGTCCCTGACCTCTCACACATTCAATGCTTCTCAACAAGAATATCATAAATTGACACAGATAAGCAGATGTACAAGAATGTCTCAATTTAAAAAATGTGTCCAAAAAGAGGTGATTTATACCATCACTTTCAGGCATTCTAACAACTAAATATTTTATACAACAGCTGTGATAAGTGAGAATTTTGCTGCCAAGAAGATTTTTCTGTGGGCTTGAACAGAAAGGATGTGAAACAGCATTCTTAGATCAACACAAAAATGGCCAAAAGGCAGGGCTACATACCAGAAATCAAAGTGGTTTAGTTCAAACACTGAAATGCAATGAACTTTAATAGTCTGTATTAGATTAAATTAGTTTCATATTAATCAAATCCCCTGAAAAGTAACCATTGGATGAGACTTTCCAGGCACAGCAGCACTGGTAAGTAGTGTGTCCCTAAAAAATATGTCAGCTTTAGTTTTCTATTGATAGCATCCAAGGATAGAATCTGTGATAACCTTAAAATGTTGGTCCGGCTGGGTTTAAAAAGAAAAAGGCAACACAAACCCCCACAAAACAAAAACACAAAAGTAATCACCTTCATTAAAATAAGCCCAATGTTTTAGAGCTTTCAAGTAACAGTTAAGATCTTTAAAGTTGTATATATAAATCAGCAGATGAAAATATGGCAAGTCCAACACAGGAAACTGAAATAGAAAAAACTCTTCTATTTTAGAAAGAGAGCGATCATCAATAGCTTTTTCCATTGTATCTAAACCATGAAGATCTCTCAGAAAAACCATGGACAACTGAACTGAAACCAGATTAAGACTGCTGAAACAGATCAGCTTTTTATCATGATGTTAATATTCATACTAACCTTACACTCTTCCCCCACCAAAACAGTTGAAAAAAATTAATGCAAGACAAGACATTTAAGCCTGGACTTAGGAAACAGCAAGAAACAAACTCAAAGCCCAAAAAGGATGATGCTTTTACATGCTTACCACTTCCTACACACTTTGCATCATTTGTTGGGGTTTTGGGGTTTTTTTTGGGGGGTTCGTTGGGTTGGTTTTTTTTTTGGTAACAGCATGAGACTGCAAAAATTCAGATGCAGAGCAAAAAACTCTAAATTAGCTCAGAGAGCTCAACAGCAAGGTTTGGAGGATGGTTAATTTGTCTAACACTTAAGACTAATAGTTCTTATTCAGAGTCACAAGCAAGTCTTGAAGCTAATCAGAAGAAAAAAATTGTGATGGTCCTTGCCAGAAACAGTATCTAGTTATGAGTGGCTACATATTGCAGAATATTTTTCCTATACTCTAAGATTTCACACCCACAACATTTAGAACTACTATTGCTAACCCACTACTATTTGCCTCATCTTCCAGGCAAAGAAGGAACCACGGAGAACAGAATTCACTTAAGGACATGAAAAGCAACCCTGACCTTCACAGAAGAAATTCACCTTTTTTATTCTATCTCTGGATTTCAGTCTGCACCCTTTCATCTTTCCCCTTGCAAAGCCTCTAATATCAGTTTTGTGTTATTGCAATAAACAAAAAGTAGTCTAACTTCTAGCATATGCTTTAAGACTTTCTAAATACCTCCCAACCACTCTTACTTCACTGAATTAGCTACAGCTTCTAAGGTTTAGTTGTTGATTTTATTGTGAAACATACCTTCATCATTCAACTTCAAACCAGCATCTACTGCTTCTTCCACTGTGCCTGATGATTCTACCAACTGCAAAGAAAAAAGTCAACTGCTAAGTGGTGAGATTTAATCCAGTTGGACAGAGGAGTATAATGGCAGATCTGCATGACTGAAATATACTTCCAAAAACATCCCAAAAATACATTATATTTATTATAAAATCCACAAACATAATTAACACGCACCAAATTAGTTCAATTGAGGACATGTATTTGGAAACACTTAAAAAACCTACTGGAAAATATTTTTAACACTATCTCTTACTATTGCTTTTTTCCTACTCCACAAACATATGGTGCAGGTTTACTTAAAATTTTTTCTTCAAAAACTATTCAACATTACTATCCCAAAACCAGATAATCCAAGAAAATATTTTAACTTAAATAATATCTGTATACTATTGTGTCAGAATGCTCAATTTTCTGAAAGTATACACATGAAACTTCTAACATGCCTCTAAGCTTATCTATACTCTCTTGCAGTTCTGGATTCCTTTTCCATCCATGTCTAATCTCAACATAATTTTTAAAAAATTAACTGGATGTAAAGATTTTTAGAATGCTTTTTTTTTGCAGGTGAGATAACTGCAACTGAAGTAAATGGCCTAAAGGTTACAAATATAAAATCAAAACAACAAAATCCAACCCACATAACAAAAAATATAGGTAATGAGAAATCCTGATTCCCAAGTATCTGTCCAAATTTGTAAACAGCATCTTACAAGAATGCTATAAACAATTTCCTTTTCCAAAGGCTCAGGATTTTTCCCTAAAGCCTTTATCAGCTGCAAAGAGTTTGATAGGACAAACTGTTCCAGTTGCCTCATGAAGCAACAGTAGATTAGCCTATCATTCTTTTGCCTCCTTCAAGACTGGTGTGGAACCATAACTGTGGACAAAAATTTGCACAGCTTCTACATCCTAAAAATTCTGCTGATACAGAAGAGAATAAACACCGTGAGCAGTACATGCCACCAAGTAGTTGAGAACACCAGTGAAGTCAAAAGATCAATCAGACAGACCATATGTCATTTCTAGCTAGTTTCCAAACTAAGTTACCACTTTTTGGTTTAAATACACACTGTGTGGACAAAAATTCAAGTTTCATACATTCTGGACATATACAAGATAAATTTCATCACAACAGCCAGGGGAAGAACCCCAAAGCTACTATCTGCAACTCCTTTCTTCCTGAAGTAGAAAGCATAAAGATAAAGCTTGATCCACTAGGAAAACAACACCCAGCAAGGAGCTTCAGTAAAATTTCTGTATTTCTTAAATAACATTTCAACAACCATGAAAATTAATACATTAATTTAAACACATTCAGCTTTGAAAACTAAAGCAAGTAAAAACCTAGGTATGTATGAGCAATGAAAATAAACCTTGCTAAAAATACTTTACTGAAGATGTTTTACTGCACTGAGATACTGTAATGTTACTGTAGATTTGTACTGTACATTGGCCAAAGGCCAACACTATCTCAGGTTTCCGTGTCAGCATGATCAGAATAAATCATAGTAAGTTCAAACCTACTCTCTTTTTGCCTTGCTGAAAGTACTGAGGACTTTTGAGTATTAAATTTCATAAATGCAAGCATGCAACATTTCATCTACTGGAGAAGATGGCAATGATTTCATTCATTCTTCATTTAACCAGTTAGCTGCACTCCAACTATGGCAGTTATCAACCAGGACAGCTATAACTACACTTCACAACAGAAAGAAATAATACAGAAAGGTTCTACACACTGGAATTCACTGTAGCTGAATTTATCTAAAGGGTTTCTGTATCCATATAGATAGACATAAATATCTATACCTATATCTATAGATAGACAGATATAAAGTGTGTATAAATGTTTTCATTTTATAAATGCCTGTGCATTTATGTTCTAGTTCCCCTAGAAGACATTACTTTGATATACCTATTCAAGTTGTTCCCTCTAAAAAAAGCTGAAGGCTTAAGAATTCTGCCTACAAAATAGTTGTCAAAGAAACAAAAATAAATTGTTACTTGTAGTAATTCTTGGTCACTTCTTTGAGGAAAAATATTCTTCAGTGTTTGCAGCTTTGTGTCTTTCATGTCTTCCTCAACACCCTTCACAGCTGGCAGCTGATCCCCACCATTTACATATGCCAGATGGGGTAGTTCATCTTCAGGTTGTCCATCATCAGACTGTTCAGAGCTACAATATACCATTAAAATAATAATAAATTAAAATTGATTTCTGCTTATGTTTTACTCTACCAGAATGTAACTGTAAATGAAAACTAACAGGACCACACAAGTGTTGAGATGCATTCAGTAACACTGAATTCACTTGTACCTACTGATGTCTCCTTTTGAGGAGAAAATAAAGCATTTATTGCAAACAGAAGATTGTAATAAAAAACAGCTTTCAACTTAGCAACAGAAAGAAGAAAAGAGGAACAAACAAGGGAAACACCATGACATGTGCTATAGAAGGTTGCTTGTCAATCTACCAACAACCACATTAACACATTTGATCTGAATTTCAGCTACCTGAATTATATCAGACCATCTCAAGTTCTCCTTTAGCCTTGCTAATATTTATGTGTCCAACATATAAACAGATGTGGGTAAGTTCTTTATAGAAACATCCCAGGTGTGGTAATAATTCTATCCTACTTCTCAGATGAGAAAGAAAACCCAGTATCTGTATGCAACATCTTAGACAGCTAAACATTGGAAGAAACATTATGGGAAAAAAAAGCAAAGTCCTTAATTTACAGGAAGATTTACTATTAGAGCTCATCTGCAGGAAATCAATCCTTGTATATTTTTCACTGTATTCAGGTACATAAAAAAACCCAAAAACCCCTGAATGTAAGCATGTCTCCCATCCTATTGTCCTCCTTAAACATAAAGATTTCCTTTCTTCAATAAAAATTAATTTAACTGTATGGACCTTTGCCATTTCCTAGGTACTTCACCATCAGAAAGGCTTCTCCTTAATGGATACAGTTAGAAGAGTGGGAAAAAAAACCCCACAACTGTTTTACCTCACCATATCTTTCTAGAGCACAACAGGCAGACTACAGTTCTGAAAAAAAGGTAGTAACATGGCACTTATGTAGAAGATACACAGTATTTTCAGACAACTCTTCATCAAATAATCCTTTTCTCCCTATCCCATTCAAAAGCCACACACTGCCACATGGATTCTCTGGTTTTGCCTCTCAGATTAAAGAAATTCTCAAAACAAAAAATAACCCAAATTTCTATTCAATTCACCAAGCCACCTAATTGCAACCTTCATAAGGCAATTCCATCACCCACTTGGAAAAAACACCTTAGTGAAGTGGCATATTAAGGTTCTATTAGCATATTTAAGACCTTTTTGACTTGATAAGGAAAAAAATTCCTTTATAAACTGTGTTTAAAAAAGAAAATCAATCCAAATGAAAAGGCTCCCACTGTAATTACTGTATCCTTTCCCATTGGACATTAATATCTAGATATTTCTCAACAAAGCCAGCGTGGCACACATCATAAATCCTGTCCTCTCTGCATAATCACATTCTTAGCAAGCATGACAAAGCATTCATTTAACTTCTGGACAAGCATGACTCCAACACACAAAACCTTGTGTTTGAGGTTCTACTTTTTTCCAGCAGTTTCCAGATACTGACCCTGGCTGTGAAGCTTATGGCACACCTGCTTGTAGGTTAGTCTTGCTTTCTGCTCTGTCCCTTATTCAGGACAAAGAGGGCTGGGATACCCTGCTAAAAAAATAATAAAATCACTAAACACCAAACACCATCTAAGCTGCACAGCACAAAGACACCAATTACCTGCAAAAGCCAGGCTCAATTCAGCACGAGCCAGACAAAACTCATAAGCCTGGCCAGATCCAAGCTACCTCCTGCCACATTCCCAATTCCAGTTTATTAGCTGTGAGAACACCACTTGTGAGACAGCTGAGTGGGTTGAGTACACATCAATTACCAGCTGAGCCAATGCACCAAGCACTGGGGTAAGTGGTACACCAGAGACCAGTGGCTACACAGGAATAATTAAGAGTACAAAAGGATGTTAACATAACAGTTTATGTTCACAAGAACATGTTATGTTGCACTAGAAGCCACTCTGCTGCCTGGCATTGGAATACAGCATGGAAACAGCAAGCTGTGGCTCTGCAAGTTGGATCCTGCATAGTTTATTAGTGTCAGCTCCACATGGTAATGGTACAGAACTGCTGGTACTCCTTCCAAATGGGGTTTGATTCCAGAAGCAGCACAATTACACAAACCAATTCAGTGCCTGCAACTAGCCTCTCACCTCTGCATCTCTGCATAAACTACAACTTAAACCACAGACAGAATTGGGAGCTCACCCTGCTAACTATTAAATTATTTTTTTCTCACCAAGTATCTACCTTAGTTTGTAACTTCAGGGAAGATGCATTCAAATAAATAAATAAAAAGAATCTCAGATAATAGCAGCATGGAAAAGCATTATTCATTTCTGCTGACCAGCTCAAATAATTTCATGTTATGCATAAGGACTGAAAATCTGATGAGAGTCTGGGCCTGTTAAAGTTGCTATTGCCATAAAAGTTTTCCACAGATTAGGTCATCCAGACTATCAAAAAAACAGGTTAAGCCATCTTGTTTTTCTTAGCATAAGAATGTTTAAGGAGCACAGATAATCACATTTCAATCACAGACACATAACTACCAGGTAAAAAATAGCAGGGGTTTCTTTAAACCATTCCAACTGGTTGTGCAAGATATCTGTCTGCATCTTATCTCTCCTGCACTCTCAATGCTACCTTTTAGGCACCCATGCAGGTGACTCCTGAACATTATTCTCTCCCCTCCTCTTCCCCTGCTTCCTGAAAAATATAATTTCCAAATCACTAAAAAAAGTTTTTATGAAACACAGCAAATGCATCAGGCAGCTATGTTTAACTTGAGCTCAGGAATTCCCATACTACACAAGGAAGTTTTACTTGCTTTCCTGTCCACTACAGTTTCATTAAAAAATGAAAAAAAGCTATAACCAGCTCCCACTATAGTTTAAAATTAATAAAGCAAATATTTTATGGTTATGCTTTTGCCATTGTTTGAACAGGAGGAACTAAAGAAGGAGGGCTTTCAACTCTGAGACGGGTGGAACACAAAGGGAGGGGTCTATTCCCTCCCATTTACTGCCCATCCTCTACCACGACTGGGAAGGACAGCAACTCCTTTTTCTTTCTGCTTACTGTGCTGCAGCTCCCCTGTGCTGCTTTACCACCAGCTCACCACGTGCTCATCAGAGCCCATATCTATTGGGCTGTATATATCTATTTTTTTATATATTTGTATTCTTTGTTACTTGATCCCTTATGTTACCATTCCCCTTTGTTAGTAAATCTGAATCGATTGTTTTCAGTTTCCAACTCAAAGTCTTTATTCCCCTTTTATCTTCCCTTTGTTGGGGGCAGTGGGTAACAGTAATTCTGGCCTTGGGTTTGTGGTCCACCCAAACTGCTAAGCCATGACAGCTTTCAAGTGCCATTAAAAGGATTTCAAAGGGTCAAAGGCACAAACATGCACAATGAAGTCCACGGGTATCATTTAAGATCACAGAACCTCTCCCTTATGCCTTCTCTAAGAAAATGGCTTGAGTTGGACTCTCCTTCCTTGGAAATTTAGCAACATTTAGTTAGGAGCAGGCAAACCACAAAACAATAAAGCAGAACCTACCCTCTGATTTTCAATTCAATGTTTCATGTTAGACCACATCAGTCTGCATAAACATTACAGAAAACTGGCTTCAAGCTTACATTGCAGTCACTTCTGTCCTTGGAGCTCTGTTTTCTTTCACAGCACCAAAGTTCCTTGGTCCTTCATCTTCACTGTCTGAAGACACATCAAGGAGCTGGAGCCCTCTTTGACGCTTGAGGTAAGATCGTTTCCTTGCTGTCTTGGCTTCAGGAGTTTCTGGAATGGTGGAGTATCCTGTGCAAGTCATTTCCACAGGAGAAAAGAAAGGAGATAACTTAAGCACTCTAAATATTTATCTGTACTTAGAGCATCAGATACATATGGTTTCTGCCTCATACACAGCAGCCACTTAAACAGAATCCCCATCCTTATATATGGACAGCTCCTGTAAGCTGTCTTCCTTAAAGTGAATTACCTGGCAAAAAAATCTCTAACCCTTTTACAGCAAACAAGTATTTTTTATAACAAAACACTTCAGAGATCATGTATTCGAGGCTAATAACTGCCTATAAATACATTTTAAAAAAACCCAAAACCAAACCAAACAAAAACAAACAAGTAATCAGGAAAATCCTCTGAACTACTTCCAGACTGATCAGGACATGGATGCAAACATACTGGAGTATCTGATGGCTGACTTATGACCTGCTTGCCTTAATAGCTTTTCAGAAATGCAACATCAGTGTTAATCTGCAGAATGTTAGGAAGCTATGCCAAGGAACTAGACAGGTAAGTTGCAGCTCCTATAAAGATATAATGTGTTTAGCCTGTCTTTGTCACAGTATGCTCCAGAGATTCTTAACAAGGAAACTTGGCATAGAGAAGGATGCTTTGGGTTACACAGGAAGCATCAGGATACACAGCATCAGAGTATGGCACTGTGAAGCCATCTCACAAATCATACATTGCCTTCAATAACACCTGAAAAACTGACCCATTATGGAAACATTTAGCACGTATTAAACTTTCAGTTTTGAAGATGCTTGTAAGACAACCAAGAGCATAAGCAGCCAATTTATTCGTGTAATTCCTGAACTAGTTATGAATAATACATGACTAGATTCCAGGGGCAGCGGACACAACAACAAAAAAAAACAAACAAAATCAAAAAGCCTATGGTTTATTAGACTTTGCCCCATTGCTCTCTTTAAGCACAGTACCAAATGTAGCTAGGGCACAGGATTCTCTTGACTGTATATATCATGTATTTCCAGGTGGTTCTAAAATTCTGATGCTCCCATATAAGACAGGGCAAGGTAAAAAATGGCTCAATCTGTTGCCTATGGAGGCTGTAACTATTCTGCTACCATCTTTAGAAAACCCTAAGGTAAAATCCTCCAATTTTTAGTTTGATACACGTGGACTTGAATGTGCAGCTTCTAGCTCTTCTGTCTTTAAGCCTGTGTTAAACAGAAATAAACATCTGGACACATCTGCCACCTCTTAAATGGGATATTTCAGTAATTGAAGAAAAGCACTCAAGGCATTTAAAAAAAAGCTATGAGCCTTACTTAGGGCAGCAGTCCTATGCATGCAAGACTTCATTCCATCTACCACTGCACCATTTTAAAGCCAGTGTGGGAAAGAACTGTTAAAACACAGAACAATTGGTAAACCAAGTAATTTTGTTTAAGACCAGACAAATTATGGAAACAGGAGCCATGAAGCTAAGAACATGACAGCCACGGAAAGCATTTGCTCTGTGAATGTAATCTTGCAGAAATAAATTTAAAATAACTCACTGTGGCAGCACATGATGGAAACAAAGATAAATTCTAAAAGCACAAGCAATTTGCTGATGCAGCAAACTACCAGGTGATGCCAGCTTTGAAAGAGAAAGGTACCAATTGAACTAAAAAAATATGGTACTGAAGATGACATAGCACACTACCAAACAGGAAGAACTTGAAAATGGAGCTTAGTAGTGGTTAAAGGGATGGAAATGAGTGCAACTCCAACTTCTTTAATAACCATGAGGAAATGTAAATAGGGATTCGATGACAGTTCAGAAAAGCAATCATTGAAGCTTTAGGTCTTCAGATGACCTTAGGTATCAATCACTGAGATGGAAGAGACCTCTAGAGATCACCCAGTCCAACCCCACAGCTAGAGCTGGATTGCCTGGATATATTGCACAGGATTGAATCCAGGTGAGTGTTGAACTTGTCCAAAGAAGGTGGCCCCACAGCCACCTGTGGGGGCTGCTTGTTCCAGTGCTTTATCACCCTCACAGTAAAGAAGTTTTCCCTCATGTTTAAATTGAACTTCCCATGTTACAGTTTGTGCCCATTTGCTCTTTTCCTATACACAGGAAAAATCCTATTTAAAATAATACACTTCTAACCAGGCACTAGCTCGCCAGTTTGGAAACAGGTAAGGGACAAGAAGGCAAAGCACAAAATTAGTTATCCCAGCTTTTACTTCACAAAAGAATATCACAGTCCGTCAGAGAGTTATTTACAACACATAGGAACTGTCTTGTTCTGGCATCCTCTTTCAGCAGGAAAACACACATTTTCATTTCCATCTAAAAACTTCCATAATCTCACATTTCTTTATTTCTTACCAGCCGAGTTTAAAAAGAAGTTCTGTCTTTCTTTTGTGCTTCCAAGGTGACTGGGAAGTTTTACCTCACATCTGCTGCTTCTCCACCCATCCCACAACTGCTTCCCACACACATTAGTTTCCTAAGCTACAGCTACATCTTAGGAAGACCTAAAAATTAGCATTCCTGCAGTAGTAACATACTGTCCCAAAACCTTCCAACTTTACAACAACCAACCAAGATCAACATGTTGGCAGAGGGAAGTTCCTCAGCAGTACTATCTATCCATCCATCCATCCATCCATCCATCCATCCATCCATCCATATTCAGAAGGAGATGTGTTGCCCTTAAGACAGTTGCTTTGCTTTATCTGAAAACCATTTAAGAGGAACACAGGAGAAAAACAAGACAGACCTTTGGGAATGTATCACACATTTTTATTTGATTCAAACATAAATACACAGGCAAATTAATTTCAGCAATTCCTCTCTAGCACAGAACAATAAAGCAGAAAAATTCTAAAGGTTATAAAGTTGGGCTAGCCAAGCAAAGGCTAGTAAAATAGTACAGAAATCTAAGATGCATTAAAAAATGTAAATGAAAGTATCAAAACAGGTCTTTAAGAAACATGAGATGCTGAGATCTTTACTGGATCAACAGACACGATCAAGTCAGTGCCTATGATCTTAGCCTTGTAGATCAGACTATATTCCAAACAATCTCCTGCAGGTGGGATTTCCTTTTTAAAAAAAAAGGAAAGTTTATGAAAATAACAGAACCTTAAAGATAATTTTATTCTTTACGATATAAATCTTGGAAGAGGTTTAGATTTAAATAAATGGAGTATTCACTGTTCCACTTGGTGAATTTTATTTTACTTTTAGTAATCACTGTCCAGTCATGAAGACAGCTCCATACTTCTGTACCTATGAAATACTGAGCTGTCTGGATAGTGTTCTCCCTCTCAAAAAAGCAGTATTTCCTTCTCCTCTACCTATTCCATCAAACTGCATCCCTTATTGAGGAAAGGGGGAAAGAGCACAAATTACATGTTGTCATGAAGACTGAACAGTGAGACTCAAATCCAACTTTTTCTGTAATTTTAGACTAAATATTTTGTTTATTCAATAAATGCATATCTGTAACTGTTCTTGAAAAGACTTCACCTTGACTTTTTCTTTTCTAAATCACACTCACAAGTCATTTGGGAAGTGAGAGCCTTAATACACTGTCCTATAATTCTAAATATTCTAAATATTCCTACACTAACCATACCTCACAGTCAAAGAAAGCCAGTCTCTTCTCTGCCAAATAAAAGCAAAGCCAAGGCAATACTTGGAGGTTTACCACATTCACTAACACAGCACAACAAACATTGTCAAATGAAAACTAATTTCCACCTAGTTTTGGAAAGCAGTAAAAAAAATGCTTGAGTCTACAAGCTAATTAATATTCTGTTTTCAAATTGAAGTCTCTCTCATTTGCTAAAACAACCCTAGAGATCAGTGTTACTCTAAGATGTCTCAAAGGGACAGTTTTTAAATGCTGTTTACTTCAATGTATCTTCCTGTGAGTCCTCAAAATAAGTTCACTAGGTACTAGACAGTACTTTTTTCCAGAAATGTTCTACTTACACTCGACCACACATAACATACACAAAAAGATGTGACTTCCTCAAATCATTAAGAAAATCACAAGAGATGAGAACACCACAAAAGCAGTCCCAGTGCAAGTGAATTACGTGACACAGAACATCATAACTTAACAGGGCAGACACTTGAGTTATAGACTTGAAACGTATGCAGAGGATATCAACAAAATCAGCCATCAAGAACAGGATTATATATAGTAGCTTAATTTAATCTACAATTTCTATTTCAGTTCATTGTTGGAGCTTTGTAAGCATGCTTTTTGAATACAAATCTCATTTTGAAATTAATTATTGTAATTATTCTGATTTGTATAGTTCTAATAAAGTTCTGCTCCATTTCTATAATTGGAATAATCTCATTATCTTAGTACACCAGGCTATTCACACAACTAAAAATATGCAACTGAAAATTAAGATAGCTTCATTTTTTCTTAACAGACTAGTAGAAACCAAATGTGTATATTATTTAGTAAATAATGATATTTTTTACAGAAAAATGTATTAATCCATCCAATTGCATTTTTCCAACTTGTTAAGGAGGTCTTATTCAGATATTAAAATCAATCCCACAGTCGGTTTCTACACCTCAGGTAAGTGATGTTCAGAATTACCACCTACAACTTGCCTGTCAAGTCACTGCAAACATGTAATTTTGAATATAAAAGTGTATAAAGTCAACCAATCCTTCTGGTCACCATCCTGTAAATTGCTTTTTAAAGCACAAGGCATGCATGTGTAATACAAAGCATTAAGAAGCATTACACACAAACGTGCCCAGAGTGAATAATAATCTACCACTATTAGTTTGCTCTGGGACTTCAAAAATGGTGTCCTTTCTTTAGATGTGTATTTAGGGCACATGGCAAAACAAATACCAAGGAACCCCTAGGAAATGATACTGAACCATTTTTTCAGTATAAAGTCTAAAGTTCAGCATAAAGTCTAAAGAAAGTCTGATTTTAGAATTGTAAGTACACAGTATGACTGCAGGATACCAAATTAAACAGGCAATAAAAAACCACCATCAGCTATCAAAGAATTTTGTGTATGGGAGATAAAGAACACTCTCCTCATGTTTCCTTGGTTTCATTTACCAGTATTTTGTGAATCCACTCTGTCTTCACAAGGAACACAGTAATTATTGTCCTTGCATGATTTATTGAGCATTAAGGCAAATTATTTTTAGTGAACTCTGTAAACTGTGTCTTGTACAAAACAGCTCAATGCTTCTGCTTATGTATTTAGCAGGAGAGAGAGCACACAGTGCCATAAGCTGCTCATCTCTCTACCTTCTCCAGGGTAAGAAGAAAAAACCCAAAACCAAATAGATTTCCTTTTCATTTGACCCAAAGCAAGAACACTTCTGTCTTCCTGTTGCTAATTAAGAAACAAGGAGGACAGGAATCTGCTAAACAAATCTAGTTTTGCTCTTTTACATTTAAGTGCCTCATATTCTGCAGACAGAATTTCAGTGTTGTAATTCTGGTTAACTTCTACAGACTCAGAGATGTTAATTAGCAATTTTAAAAAATCAAATAATTCCTTTAAAAGAGTTATGTAACAATGACATGCAAATGAGTAGAAAAGTCACCAAGCCACTCCATCTTCTTTAATCACATAGTATCTGTGAAAGATGAAGCATTACATGAATGCAAAGTACTAGCAATTACATCCCAATTTTAAACGTAAATCAGCACCCCACTTCTACACCAGCACCTGTGCCCATGAACTCTTATATAAATCAACCATTTGCTGTAATTTTGGCTGCAGTTCTGTTCTAGTCTGGTTTAGCACCATCTCCCACCATTTTTCCTCACAACTACCTAGCTTTTCACTATAGATCTAGACTTCACCTTTCCCTTTATAACCTCACATCTAAACTCATACTCACACCTCTAATTTGGTTATTGCATTCCTTCTCTTTCTCAGTTCTACCCAGTAGAATAATCCAGGGGAGCTCAGTATTTTGAACACCAACAGGCTCCAAAGTTTGTTGGCTTTGGTAGTTATGATGTACCTACATGTCTCCACTGACAAAAGTCAAGTCCATAGACAGATTAAGCAAAATAAAAAATAGAAATTAAACAAATCACAGTGACAAAGCAACAAAACATCACATTTATATTCACAGTTCAAGAAGAGTACCTGCATTCATTAACTCCCACACTGCACAAAGATGAGGCTTACACAAAGATTACACCTCTTCCAAAGCTCACTTCTTCAGTGTCAATTTTCATTACAAAGTGCACACATGCAGAAGCTGCAACTAAGAGCTGTTTGCTTCTTAAGTCCTCTCTCCCATCAAAACATCCTCTCTGCTAGTGGACAGGCTACTTCACTCCAGACTAGCAACTCTCAAGACAAGATTTAGAGGGTTTGTAATATTTCTTTTAAACATAAAGCACTGGTTAATATTTACCAATGTAAACACAAGAGTCAGCTGCAAGCAGTCAGCCTGCACAAAACCAAAATTCACAGAACATTAAACATCAATCTACTATGATATAAATGTGGCTCACCTTTAAATGAAGAACTCTTAGTTGAACATGAAAGGGTTTTTTATCACATAAGATACTAGAACTGCCTTCCACTAAGGCAAGGTTGTGTGCAAAATATAGGTCAACAACCTCAACTGATACTATTGCTCCAGGACTAACTCAAAGCATAGACAAAGTCTGTCTGACCTCTCCAAGAACAACGATACCTTGTGCACCAGAAGTGATATGAAACGTCCCAAATGTATCACATAGCCAGCAACAAATATTTTTTTCTTCTACCATTCTGACACCTTCAGTCATACACAAGCTTCTGATGAATGTGATTAAGCAGTTGACATTGATCACAGTAATTTATTAGCACTAACTGATCAATCCAAACAGAAACAACACACCCCTCCTGTATCAGCCAATCCAGTAAACTACTACACAAGCAAGTTTTTCACATTTCCATGAAAACCACAAGCAACTGCTAGAAAAGGGAACAAACATTGCTACAACACTATTAACACTGATCAGCTCCCAATAATCAGTGGCAGGCTTCTGAGCTCCTTACAAAACCAGGCCCAACTGAAAATAAACTGTCTTCTTCTTTTGGTTTTATCTGTGGTATTCCACATTTCCTTGGCCTAGAACACGAGTGGAAGAAATTAAGTCTACATAATGCTGCATTTAACAGACTGTCCTGGTTTGGGCCAGGATAAAGGTGATTTTCTGTCTTGTACTTTTGCTTTCAGCTAAGTCTCTTGTAAGTAGCTGCACTTGCTGAAATTAACAGCAAGTTTCTCAGACAGTGTGTGTTTCTAGGACTGGTAACACTTGATGTTTAGAGTTATTGCTAGAGACTGGTGTGCAGAGCTAAGGACACTGCTCAGCTCTGAGGAAAACATAAAGAGGTCCCACCTGCATCCCTCCTTTGGGGAGGAACAGACAAGATAGATGCCAGAACTGACCAAACAGAGTATTCCATCCCATATACATCATCCTCAGTATAAATTTGAGGCATCTCAAGGGCCAAGCCAGCTTCCAGCTTCCGGCTGCCTGCCCTTCCTGCCTTTCCTGCTTCCCTTCCTTCCCCTGGCACCCTGGAAGGATCCCGTCCGTTTGTCTGTCTGTGCTCCTGATCCGTGCCAGCCCATATCTGTGTGTTCCTGCCTCCAGTTCTCAACTGCTGCCGACTCCAGGATTCCAGCCTGGACTTTCGCAGAGGTGCCCTGTAGCCTCGGTGGTGACGTGAGAGCTATTGGGGGTAAGGGGGAAGGAATGTGGTATCCATTTTCTTGTATATTTGTATATATTTAGTAATTTTTCCTATTTATCATTACTGTTTCATTAAAGTTGTGTAGTTTAGTTTCCAACCCATAAGTCTCTCTCCCTTATTCTCTCTCCTTTCTTATCAGGGAGGAGAGAGAGATTCATAGAGAGCGTCTGTTACTTGGTTTCATTGCCGGGCCAGTGTTAAACCCTGACATAGACAAACCTTGCTTTTTTCTTTGAAAACTCTGAGATGCTGTATTAGTGTAAAATACCAGTAAAAATTACAAACATGAAAGCTTAACATACTTCAAATGTTCAAACAGTAGCTTGCTCACGCCCCTGAAGAAAATCATTCCAGCTTTAGCTATCAGTTTTCCAATTTGACTGTAACTGGCACAGGCTGAAGTCCAGCACACACTGCTAGAAATACAGACAAGACACTTTTGTGGAAATTGCAGTGAAATACGTGCTGACAGGAAAGCACAGTAGTAAATCATACGTAAAGCAACAAAAAAAACCCCTACAAAAAACAAAACCAAGCAAACAAATGAAAAAAAAAACAACCAAAAAACCCGCAAAGCCCAAAGTCCACAATTATTTATTTCCTGCAATGAAATAAATTCTTGAAACGAAGCACTTGCACTTTTTTATGCTAGATGCACAACACCTGACTCACCAGCTATCTCTGTCCCATCCGAAGCTGGAGTATCTGGCCTGCTGCTCTCATCTGTGGCTTCATCCTCATCCCCCCCAGCAGCACCGCAACTCGCTGCCTGCACCTGGGCTGCCGGAGGAGCCAGAGTTTCCTGCTCCGCGTTTTGCCTCTTCCTCTCGAAGCGAAAGCGGTCCAAGTTGTAGAGACTCATGTTCCTCACCTACCGACCCTGCCTGCGGGAGGGAAGGCGGACTCGGCCGGGCAGATTCTGTGGGAAAAGCCAGGAAGATGCCGCAAGGCCCCTCAGATCCGCCTCACTCAAACACCGGCGCGGTGAGCGGCCTCCCCAGGGCCTTCCTCCCGCGGAAACGGGAGGCTGTCAAGCATCGGGAGGGCTCCTGCCTCCCGCTCCCCCCCCTCAGGACAGTCAGCACCCCCCGGATCGCGGCCCCGCACGCACCTGCAGCGCACCCGGGCTGTCACCGGCGGGGCGCGGGGGCCGTGGGTAAAGGAAAGGGGGGAGCGGCAGCGACCGTACCGTGTTGTGCCGACCCTGAGACACCCGGCCGGCGGGAAGGCGAGGTCCGGGAGTGTGTGTGACGGAAGGGAGGGGGAATCGCAAGGCTCCGGGAGGGCGGCAATGGCCCCGCTCCCTCACGGAACCGATGCGCGGTGCCGGAGCTGTCTCGGCGCGCGGCTATGACGCGGCGCCCGAGCGCGTGCGCCTTCCCGCCTTTTCCTTCGAGCGGGGCGCATGCGGGTTGCGGGAAGGGGGGGAGCGGGGGGGAGCGGCGTAGGGCGGGTTTGGGACGGAATAAATCAATCAATCAATAAATAAAGGGGATTTTGTGTCTTGGGGTTTTACTCTCAGCTGAGTCTTTTGCAAGCGGCTGCACTTGCTGAAGTTAACAGCAGCTTTCTCTGTCATTGTCTGCTCCTGGGACTGATACCGCGCCATGTTTATAGAGTTATCGTTAGAGAGGACGCGGCTGGGTTCTGAGGAACATTTTGGGCTCCGGAAAGAAAAGGAGTAAAAAGGTCACACCTGCGACCCTCCTCTAAGGAGGAGCGGACAAGACAAATGACCAAAATTGACCTGAGTATTCCATCCCATATTCATACTCTAAGTTTGAGGGGTCACAAGGGTCAAACCCCTTCACTTCCACTTCTTCTCTTGTCCCTGTTTGCTTCAGCACCCTGGGAGGATTCCATCCTTCCCTCTGCCTGTAGTTCTGATCCATGCCAGCCTGAATCTGTGTGTTTCTGCCTCCAGCTCCTGATTTCTGACTCCAGGATTCCAGCCTGGACTTTCTCAGGGCTGCCCTGCAGCCTCAGTGGTGATGGGAGAGTTACTGGGGGAAAGGAGGGAGGAATGTGGTATCAATTTCCCTGTATATTTCTATATATTTAGTAAGTTTTTTCCTTTTTATCATTACTGTTTCATTAAAGCTGTGTAGTTTAGTTTCCAACCCATAGGTCTCTCTCCCTTACTCTCTCTCCTTTCGTTATCAGGGAGGGGGAGAGCATCTGTCATTTGGTTTAATTCAATGCTGGGTTGGTACCAATGGTTCTGTACCCCCACAGCCCCCTCAAGGTGGAAACTTGGGCTGAGGGACTGCAGAAAGTCTTAGCGTAAAATCTCTGGAACCCTGAATTTAGAGCAGTTTTCAGCCTGTGTTCCTCATCATGCCTCACCCTAGTAGTGTGCCTCTGGCAGGACAGATGGAAAAACACCTCTTGAAGTTTTGGGTGCTGCCTGGCACTGGATTTCAGTGGATGCCATGTGGCAGTGGTACAAAATCAGCATGGTCTGTGCAGGCAAGGGCATGGGGAGTTTGCTGGCATTGCAGTGAGAACATTGCCAGGGCTGAAATGGGGTGTCCTTAAATTTAACACTCACGGCAGAGAGGTACAGAAGCCATCTTTGCATCTCTGTCCTGCAGATAGCAGCCACCCGTGACATAAAATGCTTCAAGGCCTGGCAGAGGTGAGCATCATGCTGGAGAGCCAGGTGCTGCAGCTATTAAAAACATCAGAAGAGGTTGTGCTGCCTAACAGAAAAAACGGAAAAAAGCCACTTCCCCATCTGTCACAGCAGCACCAGCCCCTCAGAGAGCTCCTTCACCAGTGATGTTATTTGCCATTTAAACGGCAATAGCCCAAAGTAAGTGAGGATGTGGTTCTGCTGCACTGGGTTATGTGAGCATTGCTTGCTACCAGGCAGGGCTGGCTGGCTTGTCTGACAAACTTGCTACAGCCTGAAAACTGGAGGTGATCCAGGTGTTTCCAGAAGTACCACCTATGTGTAGATTTCCTTTGCCTGGAAATGTCTTCCTATCAAAATCAGTTTCTATCAACAGCAGTCAGCGAATCTGGGTCTCAACCACCTCACACTTAAATCATAACCATCATCATGAAGTTGGGTTTTCTGCAGGGCACTCTCATCCAAGCTATTTGGTGCTCCCTTTGCCACTCAGCCTTTTACAACACATCGTGGTGCTCTAACAGATGCATTCACCCAGCATGAGCAACTCATTTGTCTGGTTCCAGTTTTCCCGCCCTTTCCATCAAGCAAATGGCAAGGAAAAGCGGTACAGCCTTAAAAGGCTTTTCTCATGCAGCTAAGTGGCAAACCCATCTCTTGTATTTGTCAAAATCTCTTGTATTTGTCAGTAGTGACTCCTGTTATTCCAGCCTCAGGGCTGTGGCAAAACAGTTTGTAATTTTGACTTGCTATAGAGCAAAAACGAAAAAACCTCAATGCTGAACAGTCAGAAAGCTTTGAGGAGCAAGAGGATTTGGAGGAATCCCTTTCCAAATTAAGCTTCAGTGAAGACATATTGTTTCCAAATCAAACATTAACCTAATATTTGGATAACAGAATTGATATGGTTGGAAGCTGCACTGTGTTAATCCCAAATTCAAATAATAAATTGCAGCTGGCTCTGTAAATTGAATGGAAGACAGGCTGCCCTCACAGAGGTGGATGCCAAGATACAGGTGTTTTTTCAGGCATTGCTGGTGGTGGGACAGCAGATGCTGCAGGTTGTCCCCTGAGGGAGGCTAAATTGTGCTTGAGAAGGATGGGTGGCTGGGCTAGAGACTCTTGACATATAAAAAAGTAACTTGTCTAGGGCTCTCAGAGAAGATTTCTGCTTTGCAACTTTTATCAATATATGCAATGCAAACAGCAGGTTAGTTTGAAAAGGGGAGAGGGATCTGCCTATATCAGCACAGGGTCAGGCTACTACCAACTCAGAATTCCATCCACTTGAAAGGCATGTTACTTCCCAAAATGGGAATAACAGAGTATGTTGGTATATCAGAAGCTAAGCTGGCTGAGGATTAGGGAAGGAAAAAGGATGGGTCATGACACTGTCACTTGAGTATGTGGGTTTAGCTCCTTCCTGGGACCTCATGACCATCATAAAGCTCATCAGCTCCTTTACAAAGTGTGGTGCTGGTGTTGAGCGTCTCTGATGTGTGATTGCTTTACACAGACTTAGCAACACATAAACATCTGCAGTTTAAGGATCCTCACAAGACTGAGTCTTCTTTCCATGAGGAGAGAGTAACAAAATACACTTGGGACAGATGTCAAGCCACACTGCTTCACTGACTTTGAGGACACAGTCTAACAGTGATAGTAAACACACAGAGAAGAATACACTATGAGGCTGAAAAGACATAAATTCCAAAACTTGGGAAAGAAAGCATTTACAAGGTAAGAACACAGAGAAAATGGAAGGGATTAAATACAACACTCCAGAACATGTTAGATTTTAAAAGTATTGTGTTAACAGGAATTAGCATGAACCTAGAAAACACTGCAGCAGATCAGCTCAGGTTTTTACAGCACTTTGAACTTGAAAAGTCTAGGTAATTGGTAGGTATTAGTATTACTAAAAGCTATCATGAATTTCTGGCAGGCAAGCCAGGCAAAACCTCTTTTTTGAGGAGGTAATGACACTGGTTAGACAGATTGAGCTTACTGAAGAACTGACAGATTGCTGTCTGCTATTGTTTTGAAGGTTGATTTGTGAGATTTTCGGAAGAATGGTAGCAGAAATTTGAAAAGAATATATTCAGAATTGCTTTACTTGCAACATTAGAGCTGTTAAATTTGGCTTGCTTTTACTTACAGTTTGCTTACTATGCCAGTGATAAAGAGGACCACAGCAGATGGTGTGTAGGCCTTCTGACATAATTATGAAGGTTTATCAAGCAGTGATGTATAATGGTGGCCCAAACACTGAGAGGAGCAAAAGAAAACAAAAATACCAGGTTAAAATTACTCTATTTGAAATCGATGCAAATACAATTTGAATTGTCTTTAGTAGAAGTAAATTTAACTTTAAATGTTTGATAATATGAGTTTAAATCTGTCCAGATATGAAGAGTTACATTTAACTCTACATTTTACAATTTGGTAAGGTATTAGTCAAATTTCTGTTTATTAGTAAACATTAAGTCAAGGCAAAAAGTGTTTATAGCCATTCCAACAAGTCCCTTCTGTTTCAACTATTGTTCTTTCATCTTTGATTCATGCCCTTCTTTGATTCATGTCCTGCCACTTCAAGGAATATTGGTAGGGATGCTCTCTTGTATTAGAAAAAAAGTGAGAGGGGAAAGTCTACATTAACAACACTGTGAAAGACACCAGAGTTGTACTGGTGTATAAAAAAGACAACAGCAAGGTCTGTGACACAGATAGATCCTGTTCACACATCTGTTGAGGCTTGCCCCCAAATATTGGACAGGATTGGTGGGAAGTGTTTCTGCTTTGTTAAAAAATTGTGAGCAGCAAGGCAAGCTGTTAACTGCTGATAGGTTTGTACTTGATCATAAACGAAAAAAAAAAAAAAAAGAGAAAAAAAAAGGGGGGGGGGGAATATTAATAAAATGTTAATGTTGAAACTAGTTCAGCTGCAGCTGGAGCAGTGATGGAATTTGTACATAGTACATGGTGTTGCTGTAGCAACCTTACCATGCCTAAATATATGAAAATCCAAAGTATTTTGATATGTGAGCTGCACAGTGATTACAGAGTAAGGCCTCAGGTCGGAACTGTCCCAGAGCTGTCTCTTTTCTCTCTTACCCAAGGGGGTGTTTCTCTTTATTGTGCATTGAATAGACAGCTTACTCTATTCAGCAGATAATAAAAAAGAACACCCTTTGGGGAAGAATAAGAGGATAAGACTGGTTTTGTATTGGTATTATTTTACGTGAGTCTCATTTTTTCTGTGTTTGAAGATACTTTAAAAGTGTTTTGTGTGCTTCATGTTTACTAGGAACGTGACAGTGTCTTTTTCTCACCTGAGGTTATTTGAGGGAGTTTACTTCAAACACTATTATTTCCAGACCAGTCTTACAGATTTTTTGTTTGCTTTTTTGTTTACCTGTAAAAAAATAAACACATCTTAGTTATTTTTATTTACTCCTCTGAAGTAGTCAATTTCTCTTTTTTGGTTTTATATATTTGATTAAGAAAAAATAGGGGGGAAAACTGACTGTAGAATTTAGGACATTGTGCTTGGTAGCCATTTGGGCAAAAGCTAAAACCAGCAAAGCTAAACATATTTTAAAAACTGGCATATTTTAAAAACTATCTTTTCTCAGAAACTATGCATTTATGACACTTCCACTGATTTTTTTTTTTTTTTTTTTTTTTTTTTTTTTGGTAATCACAGAATAAGTGGATTCTCTGCCAGTAAAGATGATGGCTGTTTCTGCAGGGATCACAGAATTACAGAGTATGAGGGGAATGGCAGGTAGGTGGGAATAGCAGTGTGCTCAAGGATAATATGCCCACCTTTCAGCCCTTCCTTGCTGTGCTGCCCTCCCCCTGCACAGACTTCTATGCATTTGAATTGGTCCTGCTGCTTTTTATGTCATTGCAATGGCTCTGTGAGAAGGTAAACAACTTTATTTAGAAACAGTAGAGTTAATGAAGCTTGGATTCCTAGTTTAGCTCTTTGTCCATCAGCTCCTCCTCTCTCTCCCTATGTAGTGTCCCAGACCCCTGGACATAGCAAAGAGAGCTGTTTTTCCATAGTGGGTGCTGTATATGCTGAGCAGCTGACTGTGGAACAGAAAAAGTCTGCCTTCTCCTCTCAGTTTCACTTCCAAGGATATTCTTATTGTGGGGACTTCTGCTTCTCTTTCAAATTTGGTTGAAATTTGGATGTCTGTTTCAGTTTGCATAGGGAACAGGAAGGGAGAATTTGCCTGCTGAGGAAACTGAGCTGAATGTCACAGCAGACAGTCCCCTGAAGTAAACTGCAGGCATTTGAAGATGCTATTTTGTCATTTTTATATTCATGTACAGTAATAAATGTAGAAGGAAGGTGCTAATTTTTCTCTAAGCTCTTAAAATATTTTGATTCTTAGGCATTTCCATTCAAATGAATTTATTTGTCATTTATGGATAAATGTCATTTTTATAAGAGAGAGTTAGATATGTATTTGGAAGGAGCAGAGCAATAGTGGGCTATTTTCAGAAAGCAATCTCAGAAAAAAGACTGAGTGACATTTCTGGACTGTTTTGGTGCTGAGAAGTTGCATCAGCACCTGATACCTTGCAGGATTGTTACAGTGCACATAACGTACCATGGTTAGGAATGCAAATTGGAATATTTGCACTCTCAGGCTCTCCTGGGACATCACCCTTGGCCTTTACATGCAAGGTCTTGGAAGTGACCCAGCAAGATCATGCCTACATCAGGGGAGTTCTTCAGCCAGGTATTACCCATTAATGCTTCTGCTAGCTTGGATAGGCTTTGCTCATCACTTTTGTATCTTACTCTTCTGATGTAATATGATTTTTATAAACTTTCCTACACAAGGCAGGAATTGCTCCTGAGGCATTCTAAGTGGTACTGATCCAAAGAAGTAATACCCAATCTACTGGTGATTGCATAAAGAGTAAAATTCCACTAGTTACTTCCCAGAAATACTTTCTATTTATAAGATTTTGAAAGCATTTATTTTAGCTAAATACGGGGACATTTAAAAATAGTTCACTTTAAAAAATGTGACTATTACTTTTAACGTGCTATTTGTTTTATCTGAGTCCATTCATGATCTTAAAGGAATTAAATTATGTGCAATACCAGCACTGGGATCATTGCTTAAGTAGGGGATTCAGTTGTAGGGGGGAACCAAACCAACAACAAAACCAAAATTTTACTGCTTTTCCTATCTGTTGGGGTGGCAATTTTATTGTGAGTGGCAGCTACAAAGATTGGTGCCACTTCTATTTTATGTACCTCTTCATGGTGGATTTTATGACATTACAGCTGACATTTCCTCTTCTAAGAAATGAAAACAGAGTAGTCTGAACGAGCCTTGTAGGTTGCCTGATGAAAACCCCAGTTTCATCAAGTACAATTAAATATTTGGTTTAGACCTGAGGACTTTCTTCTGCCCGGATCCGTTCCTTGCAAGCGCGTGCTGAGTTGTGGATAAATCTGTCTGAGGCTGGGATATCAGTTTCCTTGGAACAATCAGGGAGTTTCACATTTCATTCTCCTCCTTCTGGACTTGCATTTGGGCACAGCACATCACCCATGAAGAGTTTACCTCAGGACTGCAGGCTATCTTTAGAGCATTTCAAACATTCTTGAGAGGACATAGCCAAGGATGACCATCGACTGCATGAATTGCCTTCCCTCAACACCCCTGGATTTAGTGGCATCCTACATATCCTAAGCACTGAGGATCAATATTGGGTCAGAAGATTGTGCTGGAAAGCAAAGCACTAATTGCTCTTTACTTAATGGGATACATTTAGAGAACATGCAGCTTTGTCAGGACTTTTGGAAAAGTAAGAAGGGACAGATATGTCTTATTCCTTGGTTGACTAATTCCTTATTTGTTAGTGCTATTAAGTAGTGAAATGCACAGTATAATAGTAAGCCTTGCCATTCTTTTTTAAACAGCACTGGAGCCCATAGTATGAAGATTATTCTAAGTTTAAGATATTACTTTAAAAACTGGGAATATTGCTGGCATTACAGATCTCTGTATGACAAAACCTCCTCTAAAAACCAAGTAAGTTCCGTTCAGCAGAATCATCTTTGCCTCAAATGACAATTGGCAGGTGGAATGTTGGACATTCCCTGGTGAGCACAGGGACTAAAAAAGCCATGTTGGGGGGGTCTCATCCAGATAAAGGTGGCAGTGAGCTGAGTCCCTGGGTAACAAGTGCCTGAAAACCCTTGGGCTGGATAAGGACCAGTCCAGACAATAGCTCTGGTCCTTACAGTGGGGCTGAGATAAGCAACATTCCCCAGGTTTGAATTGGCCATGAGAGTGATAAAACCTGCTGCAATTCTTCCTCAAGATACTTGAAATATCTAAAAAACCAACCAGCCATGTACTTAGGGTTTGGTTATACCAGATAACCACAGGATGCTCTGGCAGTGAGCTTCAGCTGCTCTCTCTAAAGCTCAGAGTGGATCCAGAATGAAAGACTTGGAAGATACTTTTCTACATGGCACCTTCATTTGCTAACTTACTTTGCAAAAAAATGCCCACAGTTTATTAATTAGATACCACTTGACAGCAAGACTACTTCCACTGTTTATAAACACATTTTTTTGTTTGTTTCTCTTTAAACTATGTTCAGATGTTGTACATTAAACATGTACAAAATGTACATAGCATCTCTGTCCATGGGCTCAAGGGTTTGCATAACTAAATACCAACATAAACAAAGACACATAAACACACTCTTGCACAAGCACACTTTTTTTTTTTTTTGGTTTACAACTTCTATCTGTAAAACCTGATCTATCTATTTTTCCCCAGCTGTTTTTGAGAGATAGGAGGACTGGACTTCAGAAATTGTATTGTTCAAGGAAGAACTTGGCCCTAAGCAAATCAAATTTATTCACTGGCACATTGCTGATGCATGAGCAGGAACAGAGTTCTGTCATGTCCTGTTCTGAATCTCAAAGAAACTGGAGCAAGGCATATACAGTCTTTCATTTGATATGTGTTATTTATGCCCTTTCTTGTGTTTTTAATTCATGTTTTTAAGTACTAAAAGCCCATTTTATGGTAGAGTGCTAAAAGAAGCCTTGCCTGAACTGTATAAAAAAATTTGCTAACTCTAAATGTAGCTAGACTAGGTCTTTTCCTAAAAGAAAACTTAAATAACTCTTTGCACTGTTTTTGTACTTTCTTCAAGTTTCTTTATAACTTACTATATTTTTTTCCCTCAATTCTTGATATTGAAGAAATTGAGAAAAAGTCTGTGTAAATGCCTTATTTGGAAACAGAAAGAGATTAAATACGGGTGCACTTACACTCCTAGGATCAGTTTCGCTCCTTCATTTCTGTTTCTGTAAGTAGAGAAATGTATTTTATTTAATTTTATTTTGCTTTCCAGGCAAAATAAGCCTTAGTCATAAAACTAGGGGTAGGAACGTGGTATCAATATTCTGTATATTTGTATCTATTTAGTAATTTTTCCTTTTTATCATTACTGTTGCATTAAAGCTGTGTAGTTCAGATTCCAACCCATAAGTCTCTCTCCCTTATTCTCTCTCCTTTCTTTATCAGGGAAGGGGATTAATAGAGAGCATCTGTCACTCAGTTAATTGTGAGCCCACTGTTAAACCCTGACAAATGGAAACTCCAGTTCAGCTGCATGAAAATCAGTACATCCCCAAGACTGTTCTTTGCTTGAGTAGAATTGTTACACCCAGTGCCCAGTAAGGCAAGAGCACTGTGTCCAGTTTGGGGCAAACAGCTTTTTTTATAGTGGGGGAATTGAAGATAACCTAGAAAAGACCTCCAGTCTCATTTCTGTAGATCACAGCCTTTAAAGAAAGATTAAATAAATGGGACGTGCTGAATGTAAAGCAGAGAATATCAGGGAGAAATATCTGCAAGTACACACTTTCTAGTATACTAAGAAACAAATATGTGCTAAAGAAACATCTGTCCCCTATTTCATAAAAAAACAGAACAAGCAGTGACTGCATTAAGCTTAAGAAACATTTCCAAACCACAGAGATAATTAAACATCTGGTGAGGTTGTGAATTCGTCATCATTAGAAACTTTTAAGAACCAGGCAAACATCTGTCAAAGCTGACACAGGTATAGCTGATCCTGCCTTCAGGCAGAAAAAGGACTGTATGATCTCCTGCAGCCCATTCCAGCTACATTTTTATGATGATTCTTACTCTTCTTCTGTTTCATTAGTATGCTTTCCCCAGCTTTTTAATCTCCTTTCTTCCACTTGATTTTAACAAAAGCAACACTGGATAATTCAGAAAGTCATGTCAGACCCCATGGAGGCTTTTTTAGTTTAGCCTTTAATTGACTTTTTACCAAAGGTCAGATATTTGCTAGTCTGCAAAGGGCTGAGGCTGATGAGTTTTCTTACCCCTGCTGCTTGCCACACTTTGTTGTGAACATCAGAAACACAGGCAGACAACCATGGCCAGCACTGAACTGGTGACTTTCCTGTTCCTCCTGTGATCCCAGCAGCTACCAACTAATGGACATGACTCATACAAATGCAGTGTTCTCCCTCATTTCTTCTGTGTTTTTTGTATAACAGGTCACTTTTTCGCTGTGAGAAGCCCTACAAAAGGAGCTTGGTACCACATGGAGTCAGTCTCCAGTGTTTTTTTCTGTTTCTGGCATTTTACACTCACATCTTGGAGGGCAGGGGAAAAGGAATATTTAATAAGTGTTTCTGAAGACATGCTTTACATTTAGGTCTTTGTTTTTCACCCAAACCTTTTGGGGTGAAAACAAACGTGCCTTTGAATTGGCATGGCATATTAAACACAAATAAATACATCATATTGCAAAAGCCAAGAATATATTTGCAAAGTATGCCCTAGAAAATACTGTGGTGCCTTGTTTTATTACTCTATGCTATGCACAGCATTCAAATACTCATGGAATGAGGTTCCTAATATTTCTGTCACTTGTAGCCTTATGAAGCCTTATTCTCACCTTTAAAAAGACTAAGAATAATAAAATACACATTCTTAGGTCTTTTTTCTGTCACTATTTGGTCAAGCAATCTAATCATGGCAGAAATTTCCACCAGACCACATGAAACTCCATTATCTGAATGTCAAGAATTTAATTACTGCTCTATTATCTCGAGTGCCAGTCTGGAGAAATCTGTAGCCACTGCTTTCTCTGCTAAATTTTGACCCAATAGCAATTTTAATTTCTGGCAGAAATCGTGTCTAAACTAGCAGAGCAGGGCCAGGGATGCTTCCGATTTTAGAAAACGACACGAAATGATTCTCATGGCCACCAGAGGGAGAAAACTGCTGCTGGGATTTGTCTTGTGCTCAGCAAAATCAGTGTAAGGACTCACCTTCCTATACTGCTAAAAGTTTTCAGAGACTTGGATCTATCTATTGTAATAGCAGTCATACTAAGTACGTTTTGAGAAAATTATACATTCAAGTTTTTCTTTTCTAAAGGGCTGTAAAACCTCAATGCAATAAATTTTTACTTAATTCATAAAATAAAACCCAATTTAATTAGATGAACATGCCATCTCCTTCTGTTAATCATTCACATTAACTTCTTTAAAGATTATCCCTACTATTATTCCTACTATGTGTCTGAGTGCATAGTAAGACACAATTTAGCATGACTAAGTACAGAAAATATTGCTCTAAGTGAAAGGAACAAATTTTTTGAAAGCAAATATACAGCATAGCACATACACCTTGACCTCTAATAAACTCCAAATAAGAATATGAAAGAAAAAGAAATATAAATCATTTAAGAGTTGGCTTGATACTCAGAGGTACTCTATGAGCTCACATCAAATTCAGAACACAAGGAAAGAAGAAATTTACTGGGGTTTGCCATCTGGAAAATGTAATAAAAATATAATTGACATTTAATGACAATAATGTGAGTTCTTCCTCCAGTACCTTATGGATATTGCATTTGTATCTCTCATTCCGAGCAAGCATTCAGGATGATTTCCCCATGTTCTTATGTTGCTTTTTCCACATTGTGAGGAAAGAAAAAAACATAGAAAGCAGAATGTATGGCAGAAGAGCAACTCCCACCCAGGACCCATTTAAAATACAGCTCAGCTGCAGCTTTTTAAGCTGCACTGCTCAGCTATGAGAGGCAGAATGAATATTTACCCACAGTAGGGAGTGCAGTTCCCTATGTTGGCAGTCAGGGACAGGACCTTAGGGCCAAGATCAGTTTTGGGGTGGAATTTGGAAAGGCAGAAGAGCTGCAGCAGCTGAATGTCCACTAGATGCCAGGCTTCCTTTGCGGAGCGGAGCCGTCGCATCAGCTTCCCCCAGGCTTTACACTGATACCCTCTGTGTTCACTCTCTCACTGCTGGGGTGGACACAAGCTCTAATGTTTAGCACCAAATCCTCATCCTATTCAGATTCCATGGCAAACCCTCCGGATTTATCCTTGGTATCTCCCAGAAATTTCTGAGAGAGGGGAAAATACTTTTTGGAAGGATTCGAGTTAGCAGTAAGAAGAACCAGGGTTTTTTTTCTGTGTCCCTCTTTTCTTTTTCAGCAGAAATCTCCCAGTGAAGAGAAGGGGATGAGTTCTGTGATTGACATAATCAGCAAACAACCCCAGTTGAACAGTGGCAAGGAAGATTGGTGACTCTGCCTCCTGTGCTCCTGGTGCTGTCATCGACAGGTAGGTGACCTCCAACCTCAAATAGGCCGGGCAGCAGCTCAAAATATTGACTTAACACTACATTGGGGCAATATTTGCTTTCTGATTATCTCACTTCTGTAGCTGAGAGAGGCTGCCAGAGTGCAAGCATCCATCTGCACGGGGTTAGCAGCAGCTATTTCACATGATGGGACACCCAGAGCACCAGCATGGGACACCCAGGGCTCCAGCAGGAATGAGCACCTCTTCAGGAGCTCTCAGCCACTTGGGCTGCTGCCCCCCTCACACTGGCACAAATTCAAGCTTTTCTCTTGGGATTTGGGTTACCTCTAAGAAACTGGCATACTGATCAAAACACACACTCTTTCAGATTTCTGAAGAGGCCAGAGTGTTTGTTGTCTTCTTAAGTGGAGGGTCTGGGGGTCTGATTCCCTCACCACCACCAGTTCAGCACAGGAGTTGCTTGCTGTAAGTAATTAATTCTTAACACCTTAATTTCAAAGGGTTACTTGCAGATGAAGAAAATACCTGATTTGAGCAAGGGCCTCTGGCAAGTGAAATTAGTACAGTAGTTAAATAACCTACTGGTAACCTAGAACATTAACTACTCAAAAATGCCCATTTATGTTTATTAGGGAGAGCCCTTTCTTGAATTTATAATAGGGTAACATATATGAAATCTTTCTGGGGAAAAAAAACCAAACAAAACAACAACAAGCCAATTAAATTGGGAAACATCACTACTGAAAAAAACAACCTGAAAACACAACTGTTTTCTTCTATCTAGGGTAAAATAATACAAATTACTACTCTGCAATGACCACGTTTTTTCAAGATTATTTAAAAAAAAAAAAAATCAAACCTTTTTTTCATTCACTCGTTAAAATGAACATTGGTAAAGATTTGGTATTCATATACACATTTCTCCTTTTGGCTCTCAGATTTTGGCTCTGCAGACCCTCTGGATTGATTTGCAGAGAGCATCCTGCGCAGCTTCCACGGATGCTGAGCGGAAATCCAGGCACTTGAGGGCAGTTCTCTGCTCACCTACCAGCTCTTCCTGATAATCCTGCCATACACTCCATGCTGGAAACAATTAGGGGGGATAGAATAGGGCTCCCTGCCACTTTGCCTGTCATCAGCTTCCCTGTCGAGATCAAGTTGCATAAATGTTAATTGTCCGGCCCCTCTCCTGCTCCTCATCCTCGCATCCCTAAACCCAAGCAAAACTCTGCAGTCCTGAGTCTCAGTAATCAGCATACATGAAAGAATTGCTGCAGTGTTAAGTTGTGTCAGCACTGTAAGCTGGAGGTTTCTTTTAGAATTCTATTTTCCTTGTGATTAAAATGGAAAATTAAAAAATCAGCTACTGCTGCCCCATAGAGCAGGGAACGTCGTTCTCTAAACACATTAGAGGTAGCAGGCACTTTACAATGGGCAGATCCCAGTAGATAGAGACATTTCTTTATTCATGTATCTCAGTGAGTGGTAAATGAGGCATGCTCACAGAAGTTATTTGGGATGGAAATGAGTCTAATTAGTCTGTCCAACCTAGGAATAGCACTGTGAGGCAAGTCTGGGGAAGAAGGGAGTTGGAAACAGAAAGAGCAGTGGAGAAACAGAGTTATGCACTTGCTGCAGTTCAGCAGAATATTTGAGGTTTCACTTGACAGAATAAACAATAGATAAGAGAACAGTTCAAGCAGGCAAACATTTCTAAGAAACTAGTTTAAAAACATTCTTTTTCTTTTCATTACCAGGTCTGTAAGTAGCCTCCTACATATTAGCTGCTGGAATATGTACATGTATTTTATATACCGATGAATCTTTTAATCTTCAAGAATCACATCTAGTAATGAATCACATTCTTGGAGTGAATAATACAGCCCTTGACGCCAACCTCTGAGGGAGAATATTGTGGTCATGGTGTCTGAACAGTGTGGTAGCTATGGCTACCTATATAATTCTTAGCAATGGAAAAAAAAGTGACAATGACATTAAATTTAATCAGGTTCCCCTTTTCTGCGGTTCCCACTGGGATGAGCCACTAGTGTCTTGCCTTAAATATTCAAAGCCTTCAAAGTTTGCATGTGTTCATATACTGGGACAATATCCTGCTAATACAGAACAATGGATCTGTCATGTATTTCTCCTGTGAGTAGCCCTAAGTCTGAATTTAGTTAGTATAGGGTATTATGATTGCTGCTTCTTCAGTGATTGTCTTTACATTAGTCTTCACTTAGAAGGAAGAAGAGCAGTAGTGAAATGTAGGCAAAAATACAATGAACTTGGCTATTTTGGTTTGGACTGTGTCTTCTTAAAAAGATCCAGCTTTATTTCCAGTCACACTTCATCTGATATGAATGAGCTGGTATTACATATCACATGGCTGAATACATTTGGGACATATATTTAGGAAAGAGAGCTTAGAATCCAACTGGAATATTTAAATGCGTGAAGTTCTTGAATTTTCATTTGATAATGTCCATAAATAATTTTTTTGTTTGGTTTACAGACCTGTGAAAATCTGACTTTCATTAATAGTTACTAGTGCAGGAACTTTCATTTGGATTTCCTTAATCTGCATTGAAAAGGTTGAGACTGGCTAGAAATATTTGTCAGGGTTGATTTGAAGTAGATAATTAAAAACGTAGTCCTCTAAACAAATTTGGTTTGTTTAATTTTAAGTGGTAAAGGAAAAAAGGAAGGGTATTTTTTGCTATGGCTTTGGAGGTAAAAGTTTCACAGCAGGTAAATGTGCCACAGTGCAAAACTTGTGCCTGGATATCTCACAGTTAAGCCCATTTAACAGAAAATTGTTTCCTTGGTTTGTGATTAGAAAATTACCGGATCTGTGATGATTTTATATTATCTTTCTCACTTTTTTTGAAGCTTAATTATGCTTCTGTTTGTCTGGCAAAGAGAATACCAGCCTGTTCTTAGTGCTTCCTCAGGTAACCACAGCCACACTTTGGAAAGTGTCCCTAGTAAAGTGCAGCTTCTTACACACACTGTGACAGAAGTGTTCCACTAAGTAAGAAGACACATAAGCACCTGCCACCAGTTCCACAGGCAAACCAAGGCCTTTGAGATGAGGGGAATATCTCTCCATGCCACAGATCTTACAATTGTGTCATTTAATGCAGTGTAAATAGGATCCTATTTGTGCTACTGGAACTTAGACTAAAGAAAATGCCACTCTCCCCTGCAACACAGGATAGCATAAAAGAAACAGGATGTTATCAACCTTAATTTATTTTTCTAGCTTATTATATGGTTATATGATCTTGCTGCCTGAATGCTTCTCATATATGTTCATCTGGAAAAAAAAAATTATCTTGCCCCTTCTTTCCTCCATTCAGAACTGAGCTTATTTTGCTTAGGTAATTTAAACATATAGTGATTGTGTAGCAAAGGCTACATGCCCTTCCTTTTATTTTTAAATCCTAAAATCCATTCTCTAGGGAAAATAATTTCCAAAAAGCTTTTTCAAGCCAGTGCAGTTTGAATCCTAGCTAGAAAACCAACCTTCATAGTATGATTATCAATCTCATCAGCTTCAGTCCCCAAAGCTGCAGCACACTAGGTATAATCTAACAGCAGAAGTAGACTTTTAACTTTATTTGCAAATAACAGCATCTGTTTAGGCACAGCCTGTCCCTAAGGGGCCATAGGAATTTTTGCCCAAACAGTAGCAGGAGTAGGACTGTCTGTACTGCCCAGACACGCTTGCTTTCTCCACATGGAGATTTTCTCCAGGTGGGATACAAAGACTTTGGCCTTTTTGTCTGGGTTTTTTTGTCAGGTTTCCCCACTTAGTGCTAGCCTCTTGTTCTGAATGCAAATTTCACACCAGTGGCTTTTACACAAGCCCAGACTGCTGCCACAGCATGTGTGCAGGACTTACAGTTCTCCCTCAATTTAACACACGGAAGAAGGTTGGATGGCTCAGGCTCCCCATGGATGTGATAGAAGCACATGCTTCTATCCAGGAGATGCCAGAATAAGATGGAAAATCTTATTGAGACTTCTGGGTACCTTGAAGGATGAAGAGAGGAATGAATTCAACCTGATCCTCTGTTCCTCCTTTTTTGTTATCCAGAAGTTCTTGATGATGATTGCCCAGCCCTGCTGCATGCAACAGAGATTTGGGCTTGACATCCATCTACCTTTTAATTCTGTGTTTAGTCCTGTTGTATGGACACCAATGTAGATTTTGAACAGGAGTAGCTAGATTTATCTTTACAAACACCTGTAGGACTAGTAATCCAGTTCTATTTTAACATCCATTTTACTTAAAATTTTCTTTCAACCAACCTACCCCTCTTACTGCTACTTGAAAAGCTTTGCTTTGCAGATGGTGTCCCTGATATGATCATACCAGAAAAAAAGGCTTAGGAGTATAATTAACCCAAACCTATTGACACCACAAAGTGGTGTCTGGTCTAATTAAGACCTAATAATGAGCTACATGTAAAGATACAGAACAAGATGAAGCAAGTCAAGAAAACTGAAAGAGTTTTACCTCTTGCTGTTAACCGACCATTCAGGTGCAAGAGACAACATCTGCTTTGTCAAAGCACCTTTTGTACCTCCAAAAAAAAGTGGCACCTGAATTTAATCTCTTTAAAGGAGTACCAGAACTTAAACAGAGAATTAGGAAATACTGGGCTACTAGTGACAAGCTGAACAGATCAGAAACAAATAAAGGACTGGGCCAGTTGTTTAGAAATTACTGTGCCCCCAAAACTCACTGCATGCTTCCTACCTCTGCTGGCCCAGGGTTTCTAAGGTGAGTCAGCTCAGTTTGCTGATCCTTCCAAGAGCTAAAATGGATGGCAGGGGGAAAAAAAATCCCATTTCAGATTGTAATACAAGATCTGGCATGGTAATACCATACCAGATACAAGCAAATGGTGTGTTTTCTTCATCTGTATCATTTTGGAAGTGTATCAGATAGTTTACAATGCTTTAAACTAATATTTTAGTTAGCATTTCCCACTGGAATAAGGAAAAATAAAACAAGGGATTTCTGACCCAGCCACAGAGCAAATCTATACATTAGGACAGCTAGATCTGATACCTATTGCTTACCAGTATGTTCCTAGATGAATCCAAATAATAACAAGGTGTTTCCCCACAGAAATTGTGTAGATCAGGAGCAGATATTACAGAGGTTGAGAGGAACAAAAGTCTTGCAAGAAAGGGGTGTCAACAGGAGGGTTCACCAGCAGCAAGCAGGGTGTAGGCAGCACACCTGAGCCTCAGAAATGCTAAGGGAAATGAGGCAAATCATTAAGATATTTAACCTGGAAAACACTATTCTCTCTTCCCTGGACAGAGCACATCCCTGACAGCCATGCCTGGTCACCTGATGTTCACTAATTGATACCTACTTGATACAGCTATACATCTATAATGAATTTATCATGAAGACTTTTTTTGTGTTGTTTTTTTGGGTTTTTCCTGCAGTATATTAATGTATATTAATGATATAATACATGCTGATATGCTTAATTCTCATTTGAAACTGGAGGGCATACCACCAAGAAACAGCAAACTACAAAAAGAACAAATTTACTGTAGGAGAGAGTAGAAAAGTAAGTTGTGCCAAAACGTTGGGCTTGATACAGAGAGACATAAATTCACATACTGGATATCAGTTTGAATTTTATCAGACATTCCTACACTGATGGCTACAAGAAAGCATAAATCACCATTATCAGTTTTTTCTAAAATTGGTAAAGGTCCAAGAGAGAAATGTCAGGGATTTTTTTTTTCTCTGTCCTCCTAGAAGTCAAGTCAGGATCTTAGCATTAATACAAAAATTACTTCAGAGCTGAGCTTCCTTTATATATCTAGAGAAACAATGCTGTTATCATTTATTTCCTTTCTGGTTGAGCAGCCAGAGCACAGTGTGGTACTGTTAAAAAAAAAAAAAAAAAAAAAAGGATTTTTTTTTCAAGTAGCTGCATGCATTAAGGCAATGGAACTCTTAAAGTAAAACAGCTGTGAAAATGGTTAAATCATAATTGAAAAAGTATGGACACTGAGATTCATTATGCTATAGCTAAACTTATGTTTGATGTATGTTTTATTTCCAGTGATGAACATAAAATACTGCACATGGTCCACTTATCCTCATTTGACTTTTAAAATTACATCACTGACTGTTTAATGATCATATTATCATTATTATCATATTTAACTTCAAAGTTATAATATGGGCCCAAGATTGAAAAGAACAGTGTACATATATTTATACTCTAGCATCTTTCTGTGTCTGCATAAGTTTTTTCTCCCAATAGATCAGCTTCACTCCTTGTATTTTCACGAGAGGCACAAAATGATAAAATACCCAAAGTGCTAAACCTGGCAAATGTGATACCCTGAAGAAGTAATGCACCCATTAAATCTGACTGTAAAATCAATATTGATGTATCAAATATTGAGATATCTCTGAGGAAATTATCTTGATCACATTGTGATCAGGAGTGAAATCTCCCCTAGAGCAGAAGCTGAACATGAGCCAGCAGTGTGCCCAGGTGGCCAAGAAGGCCAATGGCATCCTGGCCTGGATCAGGAACAGCGTGGCCAGCAGGTCCAAGGAAGTGATTCTGCCCCTGTGCTCAGCCCTGGTGAGGCCACAGCTTGAGTCCTGTGTCCAGTTCTGGGCCCCTCAGTTCAGGAAGGAGATTGAGGTGCTGGAGCAGGTCCAAAGGAGGCAACTGGGCTGGTGAAAGGACTCGAGCACAGATCCTATGAGGAGAGGCTGAGGGAGCTGGGGGTGTTCAGCCTGGAGAAGAGGAGGCTCAGGGGAGACCTCATCACTCTCTACAACTCCCTGAAAGGAGGTTGGAGCCGGGGGGGGGGTTGGGCTCTTTTCCCAGGCAACTCTCAGCAAGACAAGAGGGCACAAGAGGTCTCAAGTTGTGCCAGGGGAGGTTTAGGTTGGACATTAGAAAGAATTTCTTTACGGAGAGGGTGATCAGACATTGGAATGGGCTGCCCAGGGAGGTGGTAGATTCTCCATCCCTGGAGACATTTAAAAAGAGACTGGATGTGGCACTCAGTGCCATGGTCTAGCAACCGCACCGGTGGGTCAAGGGTTGGACTTGATGATCTCTGAGGTCCCTTCCAACCAGGCTAATTCTATGATTCTATGATCTCCACCACCCTGTGGTAGCTGAGACACAGGATAATCCAAACTACAATACAGATTTCAGATTTCAGGGTTTAGGGGCTACAAAGTAGCACTTCTGCCTTCAACTGCTAGCTCCTCTTGTAAATAGCACACATGCCTCAGAAATCTTAGTGTATTTTAGATATATTCCCTTTTTCATGCAATCTCAGTCCATCACACAGTCTTAACCAAGTATGATTAAAATGGCATTTGGCCAAAACTAAAAGCTTTTCCTTTGAATTTCTGCAGAACCATGGGGAAACCACCTGACTTGCTTTCTGAGGTATAAAAATACTAACCCCAAATGATGCTGCTCCAAACTGAGGCTATGCAGGCTCAGTGAAGGTGTGGGGGTTTTTATTGCTGGATTCCCTGGATCCCTGCAATAGCTCTCCAGAGGGGAGCAATGTAATAAAAAGGGTAAGCTGAGAGGGCCCTTTAGAATAACAATCTTCTTAATTGCTTTATGCATCTCTTCCGTGGGCTGGCCTCAGGGGATCACACCCCATTGGCAAACAGCAGGCTCTGTGATGCAGGTAGTAAAGGGTGATTCCAAAGTGCACCAACTTGCATGTGCCCAGCAGAGCTCAGTTGATGCTTTGTTGGCTCTACAGAGGAGTGATAAGGTTATTTATCATCCTGCTGCTCAGGAGGCTTAGTTGTAACTAAATCTAAAACACGTCCCTGCAAACCAGTGTAAGGTTTACTTTTGGGACTGTGTTAAACCTGGGGTATGAGCTGGGCATCTGCAGCTCGGAATGTCCTGGTGAGCCAAAAAAAAACAACTTCTGACCTGATGCCAGGTGTGTCCCTGTTTAAAATCTTGAATCCCTTCAACATGGGGAATAGTTTTCCTGGGATGCTGGGGACCACAGGCGTGCTATTGTTGTCACAAACTGAAACGTACAATGTGATGTCTTGGGTGCCCTTTTTTTGGGGAGGATTTGGTGACAAGCAAATATTTTACCTTTGCCATATTGACAAAGACTCACTGTTCTTCACATTGCCCTAAAATAAACCAGCTAAGTCGGCACAGTTGGGTTTCAGATTCCAGGGGACAGGGAGTCTCACTTGGGAGAAAGTGTTTTTTATTTCACAGACTGACCGACACAAACAATATCAGCTGGGGACACACTGGTTCTGTTTTGGGGTTTTTTTTCTGATATTTGTGAAGCTGCTTGCTTCAGAAGCCAGGCACTCCTGAGCCTGTGGGATACATGGCTCCCTCAGTCTCATCAAGTATCACAGCCCTAAGCTTGCCACTATCCATCAGGAACTTTTGCTGCAGTGTTTAAATTAAGAGTATCTGTGAGAAACCCAGGAACACACGAATCATTACTGAACAATTAACAACATCAGATTAATCAAGGGTCAAAGGGGAGAGGTAACTACAATCTGTAGTGATTCAAAGTGGTATTACAGGCTGAAATCCTGGTTTAAACAGTTTGCACAAATGACACTAACACAATAAATAATTTACAAAACCCATCCTGTCAAAGCTGTTCCTCAGGAAAGTAACCACAAGAGTAAGGCTACTCCTCGAAAGATCCTTTTGAAGGGGGACTCTGGCTCTTGAGCACACTTCTTTCCAGTGAGATTCTATGCTAAAATTAAGGAAGTGAAAGTTAGAACTTCTCTTCTGGGGTTAGCATAATTACTGACTAGATGACTAATGGCTGGAATACATTTGCACTGCTCATGCCTCCCCATGACCCTGCAGGACTGAGGCAGCTCTGATGCTCTGGTGGGAGGAGTGGATTCTTCCCTGTGCTAGTGGGCAGCTGGCTGTGATCTCCACTTCCTGAACCTCATACTAAATGTATTTTAAAGGAAAGAAGAAAAAAGATCTTCATTTTCATGTTGGGTGCTTCTGACACTAAAGACAACATTTCTTTTATTGGCTTTGAGGCACTGAAATTATTTCATGGGTGCTTCTCTGGGAGAAAGTGACTCAGGATTGCAGTTTAAGATGCGATTGGGATCTGCTTCTGCATGGATGGCAGAAAAAGCTATGCCAGAAATAACCAGAAATGGTTTCACTTTCCAGTGAATTAAGAGGGAAATGGTATGGCTGAGTAATAAAAAGACTTTTCCTTAATTCTTTAGAAGGAGACATTTTATGTCCCAATGTGTACATTGGTTGAATTCTGAAAGATTTTTGCAGGTTTCATAATTTGCTGACTTGCACCACAGTTCAAGATTAAATGTTATATATGAATTTTGCTTCTAACATTTTTAATTTTTCTTTTTCATGCCTGTTCATGCCTACAAGAGCAGATTTAGTTGAGGAACAGGGAAAAATTATCTTAGTAAGGATAAATAGAGAAAAACAGGTTCCTAAAAACACACCAAGAGATCACCAAACATAAGGACACTTTTTCCTGATCTTGTAATAGCTTGATGATTTGCAAGTTTATGAATCTGTGTTCCTTTACATCATTACACATTACCTAAAATATATGTATTTCCTATATTCAGAGTTAATATGAGCTAATAAAAATTCGTCCTGTTAGGAATCTTTGATCTATTCCTCTATCATGTCAATATTGTGACAGAGCAGACAACCACAGACAACTTGTGCCATTTCTCATATTGTGCCTTTGAACCTGAGACTTTGAAAAAGAGTGGCATGTGGCAACGTGGGAGGACAGTGAATCTTTGTCAGTCAAGCAAAATTACTATTCCAAGGGGTTTTGTTGTTAAAGGCACCAACTTTCTCTCCAACCCAGCTTAGTTCTGTCTGCTTTTGTGTGGTCAGGGAAATTCTTTCTGGTAAATAATAAATATTTAGTGAGCTTCCTCTTTTAGGTAGATCAGCTTCTAGATGATTTTGCAAAGAATAGGAAGGAAGGGGCTCAGTTGTTCCCTTAGTAAAATCACATTTTAGAAGGCAGCTTGGATCACTGAGAACAGCAGCAGAGCCTACAACTTTCCCCATGAGTTTTCTGGCGGCTTTCAACCTTTTTACCTCCGAAAGAGCCTCCCAAAGGGTGCAGATTAACGTGAGAAACCCTGCAGCCGAGTTGCCCTCTTTGCACAAACCCCAGAGAAGCAGGGGCACCTGCCTCCTGCCCCTTGCAGACATTGATGGATGTCCCCGAGCAGCTCCGGGTTCAAGTGCTGGGATTCCTGGCGCACGGAGCCCGCGCCGCTCCGCTCTCGGATGCCGTATCCAGAGCTAATGTGGCGACAAGGAGCCCCAATCCCCAAGGTTCAGTGTCTGGTAGTTAGACTCATTACAATTAGTCAACTTGATATATTGTTTACAATTTACGCCAAACAAGCTTGGGGCTAATTATGACTTTGCTAGTTTGTCTCTTTGATGTCAAGAGCCTCTGCAGGAGGCCCAGCGACTGAGCAGCATCTACGTTTAGGCTCAAGCTCAGGTACAGGGGATCAACGTGGCCTTCAGATTCAGTTGTGGCTATGCAAAGTCCTCACTCAGGCACTAAGAATTATATTCTGATATATAAGATAAACTTACTTTGAATAGATTTATTCCTACAGTCTCTTAAAACACCTGCTCTCCAGTGGTGATTAAGAAAAAAAAAGCCCACGGCTGGGAATTTCAGCCATTGCTCAGTGCATTCAAACACAGCAATGCTTCACCCACACAAAATGCAATGAAAGAGTCCCAGATATTATTTCATTGCAGTGAAATTTATTGGTTGCATTCCCTGTTAAAACTGCAGGTTTGTGAAAGCTATATCATGGAAGTCTGGGCTTATTCTACCTTTCTATTAGTGAAAGCTACATAATCAGATATGCCAAGGTGTTTATTCTGCAATTTCAAATGGCTGAAAATATCAGTAAAGCTTTTTGAGGAAGAAACTAGATCTATTGAGAAGTGAAATAAGAAAGTAAAGTCTTTCCAATGGAGCACAGTACTCCTTCCCCTGATGAGAACCATGGGTCACAAACTTCTCCTTTGCATGGACACCACTGACCTTGACTCTCGCCCTTGGCACTGGGTGCATAGAACCAATAGTCCCATCACCATGCCCACAGTGGCAAGAAAAGTTGTGGCAAGTCTAGTGAAATCTAGAGAATTCTAGTGTCACATCAGCTCTCTGAACAACCCTTAGATCAAATTTGAATTTTATGTGGCTACATGGCTGTTTTACACTTCGTTTCTGTAGCTCAGCAGAGGAAAAAAAGTTTCATATTTCTTTTGATTTCACAGCAATACTAAAGAACCTGCAGCAAGGTTTTAGCTGACAACTGTGGTGGTGAATCATGGGACAAAATAGTATTCCCTTTGTTCTTCCATACTTGAATGGAGTCTGCCCTGTTGCTCACAGAAGTCAAAATATGTCTATTCACACAGTTATGGTGATGCACACGAGTGCAAGTTTATTAATTCATTTGTATTTTACACTTCTAATTGCCCTGGGGTTATAGACAACATTTAATAACTATAATCGGAATGAAATTCTAATAAGTAATCAAATAAATACCATATAATCCCTTAAACCAAACCCAATGTATTATAATAGTTTACTCAGCACATCTTTGATTAGGTAAAATTTGCAAGTTAACAAAAATAAAATGAAGTCTGGTTCTCAGCAAGGCAGGTTTTAAGACCAATGGAAATTATGGGTTTCCTGGTCCCTCTGAAGGCTGGATTACTTATATTTTCATACCTCAATTTATGGAGTAATTTTTGAACAAAATCAGAAAAATTCCCAGCCTGGACCTAAAAGACTGTTAATTTTGGGTGACAGCTCTCACCAGGTAGGGGGGTGAAGGAAGGGAATTCAGCTGAAAAAAGTCTAATCTTTCTCCCTGAATAGTTAAATAAAAGCCATCAATAATAATTTAGGAGTTCCCAGTAAACTCAACCATGTTCCTGAATAGTAATGTTAATTAGTGTGTATTTTTAAAAATTGAAAGATAGGTGAAAGCAGGTGTTTGGAACAAAACTCTGCGTATTTTAAGTTTTCCAATAAATTCTCAGCCATTTTGTATTCTTTTAACTTTCTCAGTAGCTTTCTATAATGACAACATCTGCCTAATTACTGATGCAAAATTGGATTAATGGACAGGATAAAAATTGTCATAATGAAAACATTAAAATAAGCTTGGGTAGTCAGAAAAGGTATCCCTAAATGCCACTTCCTTTGCCTCAAAAAAACCCCATCCTTGGGTATAGCACTGATGGGGGGGAAGCACAGGTAAAAATATATATTTTTATATATAAATACACCATGCCTAAAGTGAAATCAACTCCATTTTGCAGCCCTAGTCTTTAAAAGCCATTTTGGTTGTGGATTTAGCCCTTCAATTGTTAAAAGAAGAGTTATACCCCACGCTTGCAGCCTGAAATTTTTTTCAGCATTTTAGATAATCACTCAGCTTGTCCACAGAGATGGGTATTAATCAGGACTTTCTGAACCATGATTTTCATTAACCCATCCCAGCTACACAGAAAAACCTACAAATTGAAACACCGATATCAAAGTTCAAACCAGCTTCCTGATGAGACTTCAGTATAAAAAAAAAAAACAAGGAGCTTTCTACTGGATCCCTTTGGGGAATAGCCAAATTCTTTATAGGGACTGAACTGAAGTCCTCCTGAAGCTTCCTGTGCATATCTGAGAAGATAACTGCAGTCACAGCAGTCATTTTCAATATTCACAGAAATGTAGTGTGGAAAGTTTACAAGTTACAGATGGGATTTTCTGTTTCTTTTGAAGCTGTGGGACCATTGTGTTGCAGCCTTAGCTGCTGGTATCTGCTATGTTTATTCCAGTTGAAAATCTCTGACCTCTGCCTTCCCTGTGTCATAAAAAGATCAAAGCAATGAAAATTGATTAATAAAAGTCTTTGACTCTACCAGCAAAGCAGTTAGGAGCCTGGGGAATTTATTGGAGCTGGACAATATGTTGTCTGAGACTAAACACCTCTTATTTCTAGTCTTTTGCCCCACAGAAACCTGCTCCTCTCTCCTTCCACTGAGTGAATTCACGGGGCGAATGCATCATTTTATGTCCATGCCTCCTGAGATGGAAGGATGAAGTTAAGGGAATGTGATCATGCCTCCATGACATGGAAACCACGGGTGAATCTGAACCACCTGAGTTCTGTCTCTGCAGGACAGTGATAAATGTCTGCTTGAAGTGCAAAGATCAAGTGCTGGGAGAGCAAGGTCAGATGCTTTACATGACATCTAATGTGACTGTCATTTCTCAGGCTCAGGAGCTGATGGAAATGTGGCGACAGGATGGACCAATCTCTAAGGTACCATGTCTGGCATTTAAATAGAGTGCAGTAATTCCAGCAGGGCCAAATGATTAGAGATCTAATTGCCATTGTCTAATGAATTCCTTTGTGGGGTGGCACGTATGTTGAAAAAAGTGGTAGAGTCTGGAAAGGTGATCTCACTAAAGCCTGGCTTTTAAAAGAGTAAATTCTGGTTTTGGACTCCTAAATAGTCTCATGAATTGATAAAAGGTTCCTTGCAGACATACCTATAAATAATGGACAACTCTTTTGGTTTAGGATTGGAAATTACCTATCCATACATTACAACATTTGGGTCTAGGGAATACTGCTGTCTGTATTAAGTGCCCCTTGAAGATCAGGAGAATTATACAATTGATTTTTTTTTTTTCAAAATCATTATCAATTTCTTTTCTTTGAAGAGTACATCACCTTATGATTGCTTCAATATGCTGGTGACACATACGAGATACGAAGTATTGATTAAAGGAGTAGAAAATGTAATTTATTGGGCTACTGAAAACCTCTGTGTATGCCAGCTAAGGTGAACCTAAGGACTTGATCACACTCTGAGTACCTCTCAGTAAACAGAAATTTGGTAATAGACAGACTTCAGTTGATTTTACTCAAGCCATTACACCACCAATGGTGTCCAATAAGAGGTGCAACTTGTGTAAACTCACCCACAAAATTAATGTCTCTTTTTAAAATGGGATAGTAGTTTCAGTCACACACTTCTCACAGCTTGTCATGACCTTTCTGTTCCTAGCAATGCCTAAATACAGAGGGATTTTTTTTTCCTAGCTATTATGTTATGTTTTAAAGAAATATGAACAAAATCAGGCAGCCTGTGTAACACCAAGAAATCCTGCAGGCTGCTGTACTACAGATCCCATCTCCTTATGCAATCCAAACATTTTCACTTGGATTCAGACTTTGACATTTGTCTGCACCCCAAAAAAAAAAAAAAAAAAAGAATTTTCCTCTAGAATCCTGAATTTTATTTGATCCTATTCCCGAAGCCTTTAAAAATAATGCAGATAAATAATTAAATCTCATCAGCTGAATGTCCACTGATGGGGGGTTTTGTCTGCTACCCAATCCCATCTCCTTCATAAATGGAGAGGTCCTCTAAATGCCTCTCCCCATCCCTTGCTGCTCTCCTCCTAAAGGTCAGATCAAAGTGAGCAAATGCAGGCAGATAAAGTTGAATGCAAAGTGGTCTGAGCTGTTTTTTCAGCTCCTGTGACTGACAGCCAAGGCCTTGCACAGTGACAGTGTCACTTGAGAGACCCTACACTTTTTTTCCCAGGTTTTCTGCAGTCTCTGGTGTCACGAGGGGACAGCCCCCTGTGGTAATGCCAGGCTCCTCACTGTCAGGGGGCTAAGACCTGGACTAATTCATTGCAGTGCAGTTTAATTAAACTGCACCGGAGTTGTTTCCCTGGTAAAATAAGTGTGGGAAGAGAATGTGTGTCAAAAGAGACATGCCTCTTACTGTGTGTGCTTTATTGTTACACCACAGCTAATATATTGTGGGAATTCCCATGGAGTCAATGATAAACTATATTATCAAGCTCCATAAAATAGGCATTCTACTAGTGAGGGTTACTGTAGCCCACAATTCCATTAATCCTCCTAATTTATTATATTATAGCTGTATGTGAGGTCTCATAAACTTATTACACCCCTTTCATCCTGATAAAAATGCTTGTTTCTCCTCTCAAATAAAAATCCTTATTATTTGTTGTGTCTGTCTCTAAAATATAAATGTATCAGCCACTTGCAAGAAAATATGATTATTGGCTGAGAAATGTAAACTGCACTTGACATGTCTTCTGCCATAAAATTAAAGAATTTTATTAAACCTTGCTTTCTGAGTACAAACACCAGTATATGAAGGCCCATTGAATTTTTATTTGCTTTTGGGTTAGAGCATTGGATTATCTTTTAGTTTTATATATATATATATCTTTACAAGGTTTTTTGATTTAAAGGCACAAAACCTGTATCTGTCAGATTTGCCTTTTATGAAGAAGGCAATTTTGGAGACCCAACATTACAAGTCTCTTGGAAACTGATCTGGGTGGCAAATAAAATCATTTCCTCATTTAGGGCATTTCCTAGACGTAAAATATTTGTCTATAGGTTATGTTGCAGTCATCTATAGCAGAATATTTGCTGTATGCTAATATACATATGTATATTATATAATATACATTATGTAAGTCTATATGATGAAAATAACAAACTTTTCCCCCTTGTATCCCTGGAAGGCTTTCAAAGTGGCCTTCATCTTTCTACCCCAGCTTAATGGGTGGGGTAGAAAGGTTGCTTCAGACACAGTCTGAAGAGAGGAAAAAGTCTCCAATCAAGGTTCAAATCAAAATGTGATGATCTTGATGTAGTGGAGTCCTACAATGAGGGATGTTACGTGTGGTTGGGGGGTGCAGGAAAGGCCTTGCTGATTTAGCCCAAGGGCTCCTCTAGAGATGCTGGCCAGAAGTAGGTGACTGAGAAAAGGGCAAAGCATATTACAAGTTCCCCAGCTATTTCATCCTCAGCCTGCTTTCAGCATGGAGGATTTCTTGAGAGTGGTGTGGTTTCTCTTATTTACTAATCCTCCATGTTTTTCAAGTGTTTCTCCCTTTTCCTTTTGAACCCAGGCAGATTTTTAAACTCACAACAACCTTTGGCAAGAAGTTCCATGCAGCTGTTTCATGTCCAGGTGATAAAACCATCTACTTGCATTCATTTGGACCCTGGTTCCTCCCCACATCCTCTGGCAGCCCTCAATTTTGTATTAGGTGTAAAAGCAGACAGAACATCCCAGTTCCCAGTCCATTCTTTTCCTGCTATTCCTTTTTTTTTTTTTGATCTCTACTATCCTCACACTAATCTTGCAAGCTGAAGATTCCAAACCTGCTCAGTCATTCCTCATGCACTCTTTGCACACCTACATTTTAAGAACAGGATTTCCTCACCCTCCTGTGTCTTTCTGCCTTTTTGGATTCTACTCCCAGTTACCAAGACACATTACAGGCTTTATTATATTGACCACCTGCCAATCCAGCTCTCCTTGTGAGCAGTGTGTAAGAAAAGTGCTTATCTGGAGCAGCCAAAATCTGTCAGCTTTCTGAGGACCCTGCAGGATCAATGCATTAAACCAGCTCAGACAACTCTAACAGGTCCCAGGCTTTAGTCAGGAGTAAACTGAAGCTCATTTCACCTGAAGCACAGGTAGCCAGTCCCTTTAATAGTTTTTAACACTGGAAATACCTCCCACACAAGGTTATGGCCCATGGCATTCACTATCCATAAACACAGTAAGAGGAAGTGATGCTGAAATCCTACTGATACTCAATGAACCAAATCTAGGTCTTCCCTAGGCCACCCAAGGACAAATGTAGAAACAAGCATGTAACACAAATATGGAGATTTTAGAAAGTAGATAGTGTAAAAGGTTACTTTAAAATCCAAACAAAATACTTTTTCTGAGAGAAAAAGTTTGATATGGTCTTGAAAGAGGAACAGGGATTTAGGGTAAGAAGGTTAAGTGCTGTAAGGCAGAAACTTGTATGTGAAAGAGGATTCAGTGTTACCTTCACTTTCCTCCATTTCAACACAGTTCCCTGTTCCAAGCTAGAAAAAGCCACTTTTTAGAAGACTGTTATCCCAAGAAAAGTGAAGCTGTTAAAGTGTCAGATTTGATGTACTTAATGGCAAGAAATGAACAAGAAGCAAACTATTTCCTTGGAACCAGGAGGGGAAAAGAGCATTTTTTTTCCCAACCACACAGAAAAATAATTATTGGCAGGTATTTCCTCAACATGCCTTGGGTGAGATTCTTGGGAAAGAAAAAGATTGATTTAAAACTGCATTGAGACTGTGGCATCACCAACCTGGGTAATTAATAAAACCAGAAACAATGCTAAGAGAACTCTCTATGCTAGCACATCCCTGGGCTTACCTTATCACAGGGGGTGGGGTGAAAAAAGCTCCCAGTCCCCAAAAGAGCTGATCTGCTTCATCACCGAGGGGGAAAATCTTTCCTCCTCAAACAGTTTAGAAAAAACTGCTGAGATTTGCCCTCTAGAAATGTTTATGAAAACCCTCAGCTTGAAGTGTGTGAGCTGGGGAGCAGATTCACTCCCATCTGTGCTGATCTGCACTACAGGGCATCTCTGGACAATGCTGCTAAAACTTCCAAGGATGGAATTTTCTTGAGTTTTAGAGGTAAGAACCTGTTCCATGTTGTAAACTCTGCCTGTTTCCACAGCAGCCTGATAACTGGGCAGTGATGGGTTACTGGACTCTCAGCTATACTGAAGTAACATTGGGATTGATAGGCAATGAGGTCCCACTTGGGTCATCTCTTGGTCTGGCCACTTTTAGACTCTCCTGTGTCTAAAAGCTTTTGATCTCATAAAGAAAGAACTTCCAGATATTAAACAGGTAGTACATGCCTTGAAATACAAGAATATGTTGTTATTGCAAAATTTAAACTCTTTGGCAACATTTCTGTGACCAATTCTGAAACCTAGGTGAGACACGCTTTCCACAGCTGTATTAAGCACCACAAAATAGAGAAATAGTTGTGTAAATGTGATGCAGGTCACAGCATTATAGGATTATTATGGTTGGAAAAAACCTTTAAGGACCATAAAGCCCAACAATCAACCCAGGACTGCCAAGTCCACCATTAAACCCTGAGCATCACATCTACATAACAGATAATAGAACGTGATGCTGCTTTGACTGTCCATCAACTCTGTTGTTGAAATTTCAGCAAAAATTGGAAATTTAAATGAGTGATGTCTTAACCAGAGTGCTGGGACATCCTAGGATACTGCTTCATGGGGACACTCGCTGTTGGGAAGTGAGTTCTACACCCTGCCCTGCCTTGACCATCTCCTGTCTTTGTTCTTCAAATAAATACATTGCTTGGGATAATTTTATTGGGCAGCACAGCCCTGTGCTAAACTGTTTTCTCAATGCTGGACATTCTCTTCTAATTTAAGTATGGATTCCCACAAGCCAGAAGATAACTTCCTGCCTAAAGCTGCCTTTTGAAAAAATGCATTTACCCGAGAGCTGCCAATGTGGGAGAGTTCCTCATTCTGAATTGCAAAAAATGCTCCTTTGTCACAGAACAGTGTTCAATATCTATTCTTTTGGCTGCAATCTAATATTTGCAATCCTAATTTCAGTATTTCACCTAGTTATAATTAGCAGCCAGGTGATGAAAACAATGGAAGCCTTGAAACCTCCATAATAATGTTCTCAAATGTGAGTGAATTTGTTCTATGGTATATTAAAAAAGATCACTTTTCACATAGAAAACAGATATATCAGAATTACCAACCTATCAAAAGGGTGTATCAAAAATTGGTTTTGTGTAATACTCACTTAATACAACCACAGCTTATGACTATCAATTGTTAGCACAGAAGAATTTCTAAACTGTATTTTACTGTGGTGGGCTGGTCTCAGACGGCTGCCAACCACCCATCCTCTCTCTAACTCCCCCTCCTTAACAGAAGAGGGGGCAAAAATAAGATGAGAAATCTTATATGTCAAGATAAAGGCAGAGAGATCAGTTACTGATGACCTCCATGGGCAGAACAGTCAGCTTGGGAAATATTAATTTAATTTACTGCCAATTAAAATAGACCTGAATGGTAAAAAACAAAGATGAAGTTAAAATAACACTTCTTCATTCCCACCCCCTCTCCATCCCCAGCTTTCCTCCTGAAGCAGCACAGGGGGGATTTGGAGGGTTGGTTGATAGCAGCCCCTTATGTGTTGATCCTTCCTCTTCCCACTTTTCCCCTGCTCCAGCATTGGGCATCCACTGGCTGCAGTCCTGCAGGATAAACCTGCTCCACCATGGGCTCTCCATGGGCTGCAGGGGATACCAAACTGTTCCAGTGTCTGGAGCACCTCCTACCCCTCTTTCTGTCACACTGATACCTGCTGAACTGCTTCTTCCACATTTTTTTTCCCACTCCTCACTGCTCGGCATCCTTTTGCTGTTCCTTAAATCCAATTTTTTAGTAGAAGAGCTGTACCCTGAAGTAGGCCCCTGGAACCAGCTGGCACCACCCATGTCCAGGCATGGGTCAGCCCCATGGGTCACTGCTGGAGCCTCCCAGCTCCTGGGCACCTGCACCCTGTACTATTATTCATGAAATTTCAGTGGTAAGGCCAGAGTCTGGCCTTTTCTTTAAAAAAAGAAGTAAATCCAACAGCTAGAAAGAGCCAAGGGACAGAAACTCAGATATGCATTCAACCTCCTTTAAGTACCTCCTGCTTTTTCTGACCTTGGCTGCTAACACTTCAGATCCCTTTTAATAGGATCTTAATTTTATACATGACTTTAATACATGACTAAGGATGTGTTAACACTTTTACCATTGATAACCAAAGCAATTACAGATTTAACAACAGGTGACAATCCTGCCTCTCAGCATTCAAAGAAACCTCTCCCAATGACAATTTAAACATCTCCTGGTGAACTCCAGGCTCAGTGGGAAGGAGGCTGGACTCACCACTAGCAATTTCTGTGCTTGCTCTCCGGCAGGCTCCATTCCCATACTCAGAGCCTGTCTTACAGCAACCCGAGATCTGACCATGCCTGATGCAACCCAAGTCCCAGTAGACATAAATTTTACTTTCACATCTCCAGCCTGCCGCCGGGGCTGGTAGGAGCCTTGTGTCTCCACTGAAGAAGTGCTTCCAGGGGGTGGTGACAGCTCTCAGAAGAAAGCAGCAAGTGAAAGGGGAACATGACAGGGGGTTCTGTCTGACATGGACCTTCCCAGCATGGGAGGGTTTGCAGGGACGGAGGAGGGAGTCAGAGCAGCCTGGCAGGGGACAGGAGAGGCAGCATTAATTCTCACCCTCAGACAGAGCCTGCTACCAGCAGCTCAATAAAAAATAAAAAAAAGCAGAAGGGAAGTTTCAGAGTGTTTTAAAAAAAAAAAAAAAAAAAAAAAGTCCATCACATATAATGTAAATTACAATAAACCAAAATTTAAAATAGACTAAGAGTAGTCCAGAATTCTGATCAAAACAAAGGGCTGTTTGCCTCAAGCTGCTCACACACAAACTGATGTTTTTTATAACTAGATCAACTCTTGCCTTGACAGTTTATGTCTTTTACTGATTTGTTTGGAACTCTTGTTGGAGACTTAAGAATTTGGAGTTAAACAGCATGTTGCAGGGAGCAGAAATACCATGTGTGTGAAGTAACCAAACGTGCCTTTTAAAACCTCAGGAAGAGCCTAAGAACTTGATGATCCTGATAGGTCCTTTCCAACTTTGCATATTCTATGATTCTATGACTACAGAATTTCTCTGTGTAGTGTCAGCAAGACCCCAATGACAAGAAGAGACCACAGTCCCTTTCACAGAGATAGATTTGCTCTGTCTGAATTAGTCTTGCAGGCACAATTTGTCAAACCCTGTGAGCTCTTCCAAGTTGTCTTGCACTTAAATTGCAATATAACTGCAAAGTGATTATCATTAAAGGACAAATAATTATTTAGCAATGAGCTAAAGACAGAAGAATAATTGCTCTTTTTTCTCCATAGATTTATTAGACTGTAAAATAGAACCTTAGACAGAAAGTGTCATTCAGCATTAATTTCTAGCTCAAGATGCAAAGTATTTGTGATACGAAGTGAATGTGGACACCTTTTAAAGCACATTGTTTTCTCCTGTTTGTTTAACAATATCAGCAAGGAAAGTGCAAAGTAGAAATGCCCCTAAGAAAAGCCACCTATACTCCACACGTGATGAAAAGAGCCTGGGATATAATGTGATCCCAGTTCTCCCAACCGATCTTTGTGTGAGGAAGTAAATGTTAAGGCTTGAAATGGGAAACTGAAAGGAGGTCACTCTGCTTTTATTGAACTTTTTCCTTCTTGTCAAACCAGCAGGTTGTGTGCTATACTCCTTATGGGTCACTGATAACCTATCACAAAGCCCTCTCTGTTTGGATACCATGGCCAAAACCCCACCAGCCAGCTGAGCAAAAAAACTAAGGTGCAGGTACCATCCAAAAAGCTTCCCAGCACAATAGCTACTGCTGTCATGGGAAGACAATAAAGTGGGTTTTATGCTGGTATATTTTTCTCATCATATGCATGACAGAAAATCTAATGGGCCTTGCTAGTTTCTTAGTGGCTTTTAAAGCCCTATAAAATAGCCCACTATCAGTTCCATCTGTGTTCCCAAGATGTCTGCCTGAAGATCAGAGAGCTCCAGCAGGAGCTATGTTTTCATTCCCTCAACCTGCATGGAAGAGATAAGCTAATTATCTGAGAAATTAGAGAGGGAAACTATTAGCATCACAGAAGTGAAAATGAAAGAACTATAAGAATTTCTAGCTGGAGAACACCTACCCACCTACAGCTCCCTGAGGTCTGGAGGGGTTTTGTTAAAATACGTTTTATTTTCCAGGGGAAAGCAGTTCCTGCCAACAGTCCTGATCAGCAGAGACTTGTTTCATGTTGATAAAGAAACACTTTATCCTTCAGTAATCCACTTGCAGTCAAACCTCTAACTTTGCAGGCTTTCAAAAGGGCCCTATTTCTAGAGGACAAAAAGTTTGGGCTTCAAAATTACTGATGACAGGAACTAGAGACAGATTGGGGTAAACAAGTAGGAGGGGTGATGCTTCTCTTCTGATCAATAAATCATGTTGAGCCACTGAAGTCACAGCATTCTCTTGCTCTTTGGCAGCCTGGGGCTGTCCTGCATCACTGTGCCAGCTCCATGGGACTGGCACATCCTCATTGTCACCCTGTGCCCAGAGTTGTCCTCAATTCAGGAGAAAATACAAAACGTTTTATTTTTCCTTTCTCTCAGTTTTAGCTACACTTGTCTGACTTACTGCAGCTGGGTTGAGAGAGAGCATCCTCCAAGAATAAAAGACAAATGGATTGCATGCTGGTTTTGCAGTATAACTTACAAACTTCATTATTAGAAAACAAAGAGAGATTGGTTTGTTATCTTTTCAGTTTTATACAGATCCAGATTTGCTGTCTTTCTCTCACAATCACACCTGATAATTAAAAGAGCCAAGTCTGAATGTACCTACTGCATGAACAGATGCTGTTATTGCACCAGATTCTGCCAGACTCTCTCACAATTTGGAATACTTTCCTTTAAACACTTTCCCATAAAGGTAGCAAAGCTTTCCATGCACTGAGCCTCATACAACTCCAACATCATCATCAGAGGCAGAGTGGTGGTCTGAGTGATGCTGAAGTTTCAGAGGACATTTAAAACTTGCCTCTGAAACAGCGCATGCACAACTTCAGTCTTTGAAAACCCTCAGGTTTGGGTTAATTTCCAGAGATTCCTTCCAAAGCTGACATTTATCCTATCTGAATGCAGGCTGCAGAAAATGTTACTCTGGAGTGACATTAACCTTGCAACAGCTTCTATTTGGACTGATGGCAAAATTTATCTCTATCCTGCAAGCAAGTGCATCTAATGCTGAAGCTCTGCAGAGCAAATACAGTCACTTGAGTTTTGATGATACACAGCAGAGAAACACTGAAACAAAATTTTGTCTCATCTTTCTTAAAAAAAAATAAATAAATCAATATATTTTAAGTTTTAGAGCCACCACCTGAAAAATAGGCAAAACAAAAATAATACAGTCAGGGGAAAGTCCAACACATGTTTTGTACATATTAATCATCCATATAGGAAGTCAGCTGCAAAATATTTCACTTTCAACTCCTTCACTGGAAGGTATGACAATGTCCTTATCTCTGCTAAGCAATGAAGAAATCAAAGTTGGCAGTAAAAAGGAACAGAGGCAAGAGCAGATCTCATGCACCTAAAGTCATGTGTTTCTGAAGTTTTATTGCTAGGATTGATCACAGTTGATTTTTATTGCTGACTGATGAGGAAATCCACTTACTTTTCATATTTCCTCCCAGAGTTACCTTTTCAGAAGGCTTCAGACCTTTTGTTTTTTTGGGTTTTTTTAAAGCCATCTTTTTCTCAATAAACTGCAGTAAAATGAACGCAACAATCGATGTAGCAGCCCCGGTTCTTAAAATACTCAAAATACTTTCCTTTAAATACACCAAGCTTTCTCAGTACCCATACTCGGAATTCACAGAATCACTTGGGTTGGAAGGAACCTCTGAGATCATCAAGTCCAACCCTTAATCCACTACCACTGTCGTTCCCAGCCCATGGCACTGAGTGCCACATTCAGTCTCTTCTTAAAAACCTCCAGGGATGGAGAATCCACCCCCTCCCTAGGCAGCCCATTCCAATGCCTGATCACCCTCTCTGGAAAGAATAGCTTCAACACAAGCCATAAGAGCAGCATTTTAAAAAATCTTTACTACTGTAGGATAAAAGTGGAAAACTGCTTAATAATGAAACTAAACTACTGCCATCTATGTAATCATAGCATCAGCAAAATGATGCTATTACATTTTGGAAATTTATTACATTTTTGGGGGAGCTTCTTTCCCTGAAAGAGTTCTCAATGCAGGATTCACTCCTAAGACCACATCAACACTATTCATAGAATCACAGAATAAGCCAGGTTGGAAAGGACCTCAGAGATCATCAAGTCCAACCCTTAACCCACTACCACTGTGGTTCCCAGACCATGGCACTGATTCTTAAAAACCTCCAGGGACAGAGAATCCACCCCCTCCCTGGGCAGCCCATTCCAATGTCTGATCACCCTCTCTGTAAAGAACTTCTTCCTAATATCCAACCTAAACCTGCCCTGGCAGAGCTTAAGCCCATGCCCTCGTCTTACTGACAGCTGCTACAACCAACTTGGCTCCAACCTCCTTTCAGGGAGTCGTAGAGAGTGATGAGGTCTCCCCTGAGCCTCCTCTTCTCCAGGCTGAACACCCCCAGCTCCCTCAGCCCTTCCTCACAGGACTTGTGCTGGATCCCTTCACAGCCTCCTTGCTCTTCTCTGGACCTGCTCCAGCACCTCGATCTCCTTCCTGAACTGAGGGGCCCAGATCTGGACACAGGACTCAAGGTGTGGCCTCACCAGGGCTGCGTACAGGGGAAAAAATCCCTTCCCTGGACCTGTCATGCCATCCAGCAGCTGCAAGCTACCATCTAGGGAGAGACATACTCCAAGAAATATACTTGCAGCAGTGATAAATTTGACTACAGGCTACCCAGACCACTTCTACTCCAGGCTGGATGGGTGCAACGGGTGCTAACCCTGCCACTGCATGGGCTTACTCAGGCTCAGTGAAGTTACTACAAGTTAATTTTGAAGCAACATGCCCACTACTTCCCATCTTATTGTATACAAAAACCCCTTGCAGCAGCTACCAGTGGCCTCACAGCAGTGGCAGGAAATAGGGAGCAGGCAGAGAAGCTCCCACGCATGGCAAAGGAGAGGTGTCTCAGTTTCTGCAGATTACCTGATTCAGGAGGGATGTGCATCACAGCCTGGTGTGCCCTGGCCATTTTCAGGACAGAAAACACTTGTTGTGTTACCTAAACATATGTATTACAGTGGTACCTGGCTCTTTCAGAGACGTCTGGGAACAACTTGGCTTCTTGCACTTCCCACCCCTCTCCTATGCATCACAGTGTAAAGACACAGGATTAAGTGGCCCTGTGGCCTACAATAGTCCCTTTGAAGAACATGGAAAAAAAAGTAGAAGTTAATAAATCTCTCACAATACCCTCTTGAAAAGGCAGAGAAGTTTTTCGTCAGTTGTTCAGGGAATGTTTCTTCTGCTGACCAAAACTTGCACTAAACATATACATTTACATAAACATTTTGTATATTTACTGTTGGTTTGGAGAGACATGATACACGTGTCATGGAGGTCAATAACATTTTAATTGCTAAAGAAGGCTTTTTTCAAAGCCACCTGGGGATAGTTAAAACAGGATATGGGGCTTTTATTCCTGCTTGCCTTCTCGAGGTGAGCTCTATTCTCTGCTGTACACATGATAGTTGCTGTGCATACAGATAGAGCCCTAACAATACTATTCTGACATTTAAGTATTTCACCCTCTGGGCAGGACAGCCTGCGTGTATTTTTAAGCTTGGTTCTTGGGCCAAATGCAAAGAGACCACTGTGTGACTCTGAGCTTATCTTCTGTACTCCCATCTGAAAAGTTAATGCTGGGGTGTGTCAGGTATCACCTGGGGATTTAAGCAAGAGGCTTTTTGCAGTTAACCCAATCCCAGGCCTGCTCTGAGTTACCTTTGATTTGAAGGCAGTTTAGTTAACCACCAAACTGCCTGTTCCATTACATGGAATCAAACTCTCCTGAAATGTGGGTGCACAAGAATTCCTAATTTGCCACCTTAATGGCTCAGTATACTCCTTATATACACCTTAGAGCAAAGGTACCCGTGAGGTACAGGTGGAAAAAAGTTATTTTGCTGTGCTCATCTTCTCAAATCCAGTTTCCTTTGCTGAATATTTTTGAAATATCAGCATCTAGTTATGCTGGCAGTTGTCTGTACAGAGGCTAGTGCCTCCCTGAATAAAGTGCTCATCATTAAGAGACACAGCTTGTTGATCACTGGTTTCTCTTTTACCTGTACTACCATCAAACTCACTTCTGTTCATTTTCCAGCACCCAAAAAAGCAGGGTAATAACCATGAGCTCTGTCTCATTTCTTCTCATTACTGATTGCAAAGTTGGTCCAGCCTCTGTGAAAAGAGGTGGTCCTGGTCACTAGGCAGGCACTATTCTTTTCTGTGGGCTATATAAAACCTTATATATGTCCCTATTCAGGGGCTGCTGTAGGATTTTTTATTGACACCACAAGGAAACTGAGCAGGTAATATACTGATAGAAAATTGGACAAAATTCCATAGGCAGCAGCTGAGTTGTCGGCTGGATTTTAGACTAAAACAGAGCACCCTGGGGGACTTTTCCACCAGGACTGATGCTCCAGTGTCCCTGTGGCTCATCACCAGGCTCATCACCCCACCCTGGGTCACACCAGACAGTCCACAGAACTTCATCCATATAAACATGACTCCTGCAGTTCCTAAGAGCTTCCACGGATCAGCTCTTCCTCTACAGCCAGGACCAGCTTCTCTTGCAAGTGGGAGTACTCCATCATGTTACAGCAATGCCTCAGTAGTTCTACCCAAAAAATATGTTGTGCAGAGTGGGCAGCAAGGGTATTCTTAAAGAAGTTTTGCTTCAGGAAAGTGGGATGCTTGAATCATAGAATCATAGAATCATAGAACTGGCTGGGTTGGAAGGGACCTCAGAGATCATCAAGTCCAACCCTTGATCTACTCCCGCTGCAGTTCCCAGCCCATGGCACTGAGTGCCACATCCAGGCTCTTTTTAAATACCTCCAGGGATGGAGAATCCACCACTTCCCTGGGCAGCCCATTCCAATGCCTGATCACCCTCTCCCTAAAGAAATTCTTTCTAATGTCCAACCTAAAACTCCCCTGGCACAACTTGAGACCTCTTGTGCCCTCTTGTCTTGCTGAGAGTTGCCTGGGAAAAGAGCCCAACCCCCCCTGGCTCCAACCTCCTTTCAGGGAGTTGTAGAGAGTGATGAGGTCTCCTCCTCTTCTCCAGGCTTGATGTAACATTAGGGCCAGTTGCTTTCAACATCTTGTCAAATTATAAGTGTTTTATAAATCCTTACTTCACTATATCTGCTGATTTTGCCAGACTATTGCAAACCAGACTATTGGAGACACATGGCATGTGTCCTATCTCTTTCCTCTGCAGACTCACTTGCCCACTCAGGGGATGTTGTACGTGATAAGAATTCTGTGTTTTACTTCCACAAGGGGTGCAAAGATCTGGGCATTACAAAACAACCACTTCTGTTGACCTAGGGGACACGTGGACATGCTTGTACACAGCAGCTGCTATCATTTTGTCACCTGAATAATTCCTTGAGCACTGATGCCTTTTTTCCTACTGCCCTCAAGGTTTTTAGAAGAAGCAAGATTACTGGCTACACTTCAGGCATACATTAAATATAAATTTTGGTAAATGAACACCTCTTGAAAATCCTGCTAGGAGCTGTCCCCAGTGTATTTCCTGTGGGAGAAACTAACTCAATTTTGGTGATTTAAAGGTTCTGTCTAGTTCTTTTAAATATTCTTTTGACGTTGTATTGCTCTGCTTGTAATAGATTGTTATTGCCCTATATTGAGTTTTCAGAGTGAGGGTAAATCTTTTGTGATGTGATTGTGCTACCCCAAATTCAATATTGTTCAGAGGTCCTTTATAACTCTCAGGTTTCACCACAACAAGCGGGACAAATTTTCATTTTTACTCTTTTAGATTTTTATTCTCTGTTCTGAAACTCTAAGGGACTATATTTACAGTCCATGTCTAGAGTAGTTTTCATGAACTGAGAACTCAAATACCATGGTGGAACCACTGTTATTCACTTCCCCTCAGCCCCTGATTTACAGTATATATAAACATATATATATAGGGAAAGAGAGAACACAATGCATGTCCTGGCATCCTATGGTAGTACTCCTGATACTACAGAAAAAAAACCAACTTCCAGTTCTAATATCAAGTATATCATAGCTGTTGTTGCTTTAGAAATATGTAGTACATACATTTTCACCTAAAATTACCAGTCTAATTCCTTTTACGAGAACTACAGGTATGGTTTCTACATAGACCCTACTAAAGACTTGTCAACATAGGTAATGAGCAAACAGCAATGGTTATAGCATACAACATATTGCTATGCTTTTTCTCTATTGTATCTATCCATGCAAATGCATACAGAAACACACACACAGTGGAAGATTTGCCTGTTTTCACATCTCCCAAGTGTTTTTTTAAGAACTACACCAAAACAGATGAGTTTGCAAGTGTGGTGTCAGGTAGAAGCACACAATCTTAGCATGTACAGATGAGGAAACCTTTCATTTTTGGTGGCGTGGGCTCAAAAGATTCATAACCTCTGTGTGGATGGGGCTCTGGCACAGGTCTTGAGCTTCTTCCTAGGCTGCATGCACAGAGCCAGAGAGACCCCCGCAGCTGGCTTCCCACTTTTTATCTTAGATTGCTGAGGACTCTCTGGGTCAGGAAGAACAGCCCTAAACCCATTTTTAAAGTAGGTTTTACAATTGCATTTCAACCAGTGCACTGACACTCAACTCCAGGGCACTACCCCTGTAATTGTTGCTCACACACCTTTTGTCCAAAAGGCTTCCCTCCCCACATGCCCAGTTTCCTAATGGAGGCTTAAATAAAAACAAGCAAAACTTTGGAGGAACATCAGATTAAATGTGGTAAGGTACACATTAAATTTCCTCCCCCCTTCTTTTTATATTATTGGTAACAACAGTAAATGTAGGACAGGGTTTTAAAATTTTGTCAGAGAATTGGTGTATTTTTGTATGAGGATCCTTTCATATTGCATTCTGCCAAGAAGCTTACTGTACAGAAAAATAAATCAATTAAAACTCTCTGCTTATGGAGAAATCTCTTTAAACATCAACCATTCCCAAAGTCTTTGTGTTGCCCTAAATAATTTGACCCCTTTAAATATTCACGTTTACTCTGGAAAGCCACACGTATGGCAAGGGCAGTGTTTCAGAAACACTTTTCAGAGAAAAAGAGCATTCTTTTTTTTCTCATCTTTGTATTAACAAAAAATATCTGTACTGCCTAAGGCTATTTAGGAAAGAGACTCAACATTTATGCAGGTTAACAAAGCAAAGAAAGAAAATAGTTTGTCACTCTTGTGTAACTCTTCTTGTTTCATTTCGGTTTTCAGCTGGGGGTCTCTTTTTTTGTGTGTGCACATACTTCTGGGGAGGTAGGATTTCATTAGAAATGCTAAAGAAAACCAACCTTAATTAGTCTGAAACACATCAGTAAACTCCAGCTAGCTGGCCCAGAGTCATGTAGTGTGAAAGGCAGATACACTGGGGTCAGTCACGGGGAGTTAGGGGTTTAGTAAGACTCTCATGAGTCTACTTCTCAAAACTATGAGTGGTCAGCAAGACAAAACAGCCTTGATCACCATTCAAATTCATACATCTCTGGACAGGATGGTTAGTTAGAGTTTTCTGCCAACTAATGCTGCAATTATTCCTGGTGCCCTTTTTATCCTGGCTCACTTAGAGCAAAAGGTTTTGCTCAAACCCTTTTTCCCAGGTGAGTGTGCTCTGGCGTTCTCTAAGTTAAAGGTCCTTTGTGAAATGTGGCTTTGACTCAGAGAACATGATCTGCAAACATTTTCTAAGACATTTGGGGCTAAAATCTGCTCTGGCTTTCAGGCAGACACCCAAGGTAGTACAAGCTGTGCTGGCCAGGCCAACTGATGTATGTACCTGCAGTGCTCCATAGAACTTGGGGTGAATTACTCTGAATCTGTTCAAAATATTTAGAACATAATAAGAATTTGAGGGTTTTGAGGTGTGGTTTTTGTGTGTCTGTTTGTTTGTTCACCAGGAAATGAAGAAACCAGTGGGCAAGAAAGTCCCAAGCTGAATGCAGTGAGAGTGTCTGTGTTTGGCATTGGGCCACAGATGTTACCAAAGAGGATAATGTCCTCACTCAGACCAGTGACTTTGCTAGATTCACTCCATTTCAAATACTGGGACTTCATTCCAAAAAGAAAAAGGAATTTGAAATAAATCTCTCTTGAGGATATAATTTCTTCTTTGGTGGCTTTTCTAAGACCAAGTGGTCCTGGGAGGGAGAACGAGAAGGTATAGAGCAGATATTGCTAGGCATTCAATCACATTTTGAAGTAGAGGCTTGGCAAAACAAATGGGAAAAAAAAATAAAGTTTCAATGCTACTCTCAGATTCTGACATCAGCAAGAATGTGAATCAACAGAAATGCCTGATATTAGCTCAACAAGTGTCAAAATTCTGAGACACGGAACAACCCTGCAAAGCATTGGCAGCTAATAAGCTAAACAGATCCAGGTAAAATCAGCATCCACAAAATCCCAAATGCATTCCAATACTACTTATCTATCTCCTGAACATAAAGCAACAGACTCACCAAAAAGCCCTGAAGCATCTTTGCATCCTCAAGAGCCTTTCTTCCCCTAAGCAAGAAAAAGCGTATTCTGGTGTTTCCACAGTGACCTGAGTGAAGGAACCACAGAAATGACCCTGGAGAAACTTCAAGGGGAGGTTTATTGGATTATAAGAATCTGCACAGATTACTCCAAGGTACATGGTAAAAGTGCAGGATGCTATTGGAGAAAACCCCTAGCACGCGGAGAGGAAAAGGGGCCCCAAAGCAAGTTTTGCCTATTTTGTTGGATTTTTTTCCCCCTTTATCTATGTGGAGATCTCTCTGGCTGATGTTTAGCTTTCTTTGTCACGATTTTATCGCTGCTACATAACACATCCCAATGCATTAACAAAAGAATAAAGCTGCTGGGACAACCTAGCTGATCCCCAGGCTCTGACACACTGAGCTGCCATCATCTGTCTTTTCACCGAGTGCCTTGACTGAAAGGGAGCTGGAAATAAGAGGCGAGAAGCCAGTGCTCAGTGACACTGCAGGGACCACAGGAGGAAGATCACCTAACACGTTCTGCTTTCTTATTGTCAGCCTTGTCTGATCCTGAAGTACAGGTGCTGGGAGGTGAGTTTTTCTGGGGTCACTCCCCTTCTTCACACTCTGCATTAACTCCTTCTCTACCCCGTGGTGACAGCAGTCACGCACCCCACGTGTGGCCTTTTGAGACACTGTGCAAAGAGTTTCAGAAGGGTTTAGGAAAAGGTCTTCCAGTAGAAAAGGATTTGGGATAGCAGAAGTACACTGGAAAGAAAAAGTTTATACCTCCTGTGTTGCTGGAGTCTGCCTCCTTTGGGTCACAGAGGTGCAATAAGGCTTAATGGTTCTGTTTCTTAAAGGAAAATCCTAGCATAATGAACACAAACTAGAAGTTCTGAGCTGAGAAATTATTCTGTCTGCAACGGGTACAGCAGAGAGACAAAATCAAGCATCACCTTTCCCTCCTTTACAGGTCCTTTGCCCCTCTTCCCTGGCCTTTGTGGGATCTGCTTTTCCAAAGAGTTAAACTGGGTGGTTCTCAGGGGTTTACAACAGGCAAAACTATTCCTGAAAACCAATCTGATACATTCAACTTAGCAAGGCCCTGCTCTCTGCCTCTAATCTTTCAGCAGGGCCCAAGGGAGGCTAAAATTGAGATCAGCCTATTCTCCCCTCCAACTTTGATTCGCTATTAAATTCCGCCTAATGACGATGACTTTGCCATCTCACGTTCATCAGCGAGCTACAGGCAGAACAATGTGGGTCCGGTGGTGTATAGAGGGACATTGTTCCTGCCTCCTGTTTGCTCTGTTTGAGCAGCATAATGTGAAAATCCTCATACATGAGGGACATGTAAAACCAGCAAGTGGTGTAAGTCTCTGGGGTGTGACCGTAACTCAAGGCATACCTGGTGCTGTATTTGTGTGATCTCCTGTTGGGCTGAGAAAAACAACAACAAATCCTACAAGGGAATAATGTGCAAGGAAATACTGGAGAGCTTGATGGAAAATGCAATGCAATGCAATGCAATGGCAGAGGAGTCTCCTGCTGCTCAAGGGGCTTGATGCTCTGTGCTAAAAATCCTATACCACCAATTGTACACCTACGCGTGGCAGAAAAATCATTTTTGTATCCTTTTTGTAGTTCCTTACCAGTTTATAAATAGCACAGCCTTTGGCAAGTTGGCATATACACAAAAATTCACATGCAGACTTCTATGCCATTTTACAGAAGTGCCCTAACCAGAAACAGCACTCATTACTCCAAAGAATAGCAGTTTTCTTTACTATCCTGAGAGTTTCTTGCTTTCTGTCTGAGATTTTCCAAGCAGACACATTATGTATGTACATCTTACTTGATACCCAGGGGGTGCTGCCACCCACCCAAGCTGGTCAGATCATGCTAAGGGACACTGGAGGGACACTTGAGCTCTGCACACACAGCAGCACAACCCCTGGGTCTGTGGCACAGCCAGCAGGTCAGGCAGGTGGCCCAAATCATCTTCTCCACCCGTATCATTCCACCAGGTACCAGCCCTACCATACTGTAGACCACAGTTTACAGTATTTGTCAATCTTTTTTATTTGTTACATCCCTAATCTGCACTTCCAAATTTCTGGGTAGGCCACCACAGCTGGCTCTTGCATCTTATTTTAGTAGACAAGACAGAAAACAAGAAAAGCTTTTCATTTTCTAGGCTCATTTCCCACCACACACTATGTAACTCTTCCACTACCTTGCTCCTATGTGTAACATGCTCAGTAAACAAGCATTGTAAATACTCTGGGAAAACCCAAAAAAGCCTGGGAAGCAACAGTTCTGACATGAAGCACTTTTTGATGCCAGCAATTGCTTGGAAACTACAAGGAGTCCGTCTCTGCCTATCATTCCCTCCCTGGCTCTGAAATACTCCTATACTTTCAATGAGAAATTAAATTCCATTATTTCAAATATTTTTCTAAACTACTTTTGCTACTAAACTGACTGGTTTAGTTTTCTGTCCACTGATGAGGACACAGATACTTAAAGTAGGTGATATTTTTGAGCTGGAGCCCAAGTGTGTGTTTGCTCACATTTACCAGTCCAGTTCAAAAAGCATCCTCTGCAAACAGGAGTTGCATGCCCTTGATTTCTCTTTCTGCTTTTTTTTTTGCTTTTTTTTTTGCTTTTTTTTGCTTTTTTTTCCTTTTGGGGGGGGTGGGGTGCTTTATTGTTTGTCATTACAATAGAGAAGACATTTTTAAATATTTTGTATAAGATATTCAAACAAAAGTAGCAATTCATTAGGCAGAGGCAGCAACAAAACAAACCAGAAGGAAAGCAAAAGGAAAATCCTAATGCCATGTATTGAAAAGTATCAGAGATTTTCAGGTTTCTCTGCATGCACACACATCACCTTGACTCAGGAACACAATGTCTAAAATCAGGCTTGCATCAACATTGCTTAGGGACAAAGAAATCCATTGCCCCAAGTGCAAAGCTTAATCTGATTTTGCTCACAAAGGCTGCTACATGGTTTTCACTTGAGTCACTGGAACAAACTGATGTAGACATCAAATCAGGTTCTAGATGCAAATTTATCAAAAATAAAATTTTCACAGGTTTGTGGAAGTTTGATATGGTAATTAGTTTCCAGAACTGATGAGAACTGGTGAAAAAAAACCTTAATCCATGAGAATATCAACATCACTAAAATAACCAAGGTTAAAGCTGCCTGTTCATTTATGAAAGGAGCTAATTTTTGATCACATTTAGTGAGGGCACTGAACTGGGTGCATGTTAGATCACAAAATATATTGGTTATAATAATACCCTCATAAGGAAGGAGATGCTGAACATCAGAAGCTGGCTTTGTTTTTATTTATTATTGGCTAAAGGTCTTTTAGTCCTTTTTCTGATCATACCAACAAAAGAACAAGAAAAACCTAAGTACATCAGAGAATGTTTTAATCCATGTTCCCATCAAAGGGAAACAAATTACTCTGCCTTTATCTCTGAAAGGAGATCCAGTCTCAGAGTAACTTGGCCTCAAGTGAGGATGTGCCCAGTACCAAAAAGGAGAGTTCCAGAGTGAAAAGGAAACTATTTGGCATCTTAATTTTTTTTTATTACCGGCTACATCCTTTTCCATATCAGGCACTCATACGTTAAGGTTCATTTACCTACCTGGTTGCAATTTCTCTCCTTTTTTTAATCCAGCAGCAAGTAGATCTCAGCTCACTTTGTTTCTCAGCCATTTTTAGAGATAAGGCAGAACCTTCCTGTGGGATTATGGCTCAGGTGTTTATCAGCCAAACACCAGAAAAGAGGACACATGGGCTAGAGAGTGTGAGGAGGAGGAGGAGGAGTGCCTGACCAAAACTTCCCTTTAGGAGGGAAGGGCAGAACTCCCCTGAAACACTTTTGCTCCTGGGGTTGCCATTTCTTTCTGCTGTTTGGCTTATTTTGTCTGGTTTCTCAGGGGCTCACTCCTCAACAACCCCCTGGTTTGGACTTTGGAAGGTGACTGCAGAACATTGTGCAACCTGTCAGGCCTGAGGTCTTCCAATTTTAGCAATTTAAGTTGGATTCAGGGAGCACTCTTGAAGTGATGGATCTGCACATAGCTGAGTCTCTGCTTGCAATGCTCACCCACCTTCCCCAGGGCAAACAACTCCAACCCTCATTCCCAAAACACCCCAGGGTTCAACCCCCCATGTATGACTCCCAGCAGCATCATTGGTGGCTGCTCCATTAATGGTGGACCAAAAATTAATTTCTAGTTTGTCTTGCATTGATGCAGCACCCCTATTTTACCACTTCTGCTCAGCTCAAACCACTTCATACTATTCCAATACTTCACTTGTCACTGCAACAGAGTCAGAAGGTGGCCTTGGTTTACCTACGTAGAAATATATAGGCAAAAGCCATGTATAGTTACACAGATTATTGATTCTTCAACATCTAAAGCCAACTCACACTGTCAGCTACATTCATACAATTAAACTGAAGCCAGAACAGGTAACAGAAATGTGAAACAACATCACCAACCTTTAAGAAATAACATATCTTTTAAATAAATACCTTTTTTTAAAATGGCCATTGAACAAATTATAACTGCCTTGATCAAGAGTATGTCAACTTTTTAAAATTTATTTTTATTTTCCTTTTGCTGCTTTGGTTTTTTTGGCAGAAGTGTTTTCAATCGATATTTATTTCATAAACTAAATGTTATTTTGGATAGGAAGCAAATTTCAAATCTCCAGCTGGTCTGCTAATCATAAAAATCTAAAAATCTTAAACTTTGGGTCAATTGTTCGCTGTGCAGGAGAAGTAAAAAGATTGCTGTAATATCATGTTTTCTTCCATCTTTCACTCATCTTTCAAAACTCGGATGTGAATGGATTTTTCTCCTCTCAAAGCCTCTCCCCTTTAAATGCTGTTGTCTCTACCACTGATCAAGTTTCTGAGAAATGACTTTATGTAAAAGATGGAGCAAGATAAAGTTGCCACATTTCGTTTTATCTTTTTGGGTGAATTATTAGGACTTAAAGTTGTGGTGACAAGGCTGCTACCTTCTAATAGACCTTGTTGCCATGGGAGTGGGCTTTTTGAAAGGAACAGGGCCGACGGCCACCAAGACCTTTTTTTGCTATTATTTCCATCCTCAGCCAACACAGAAATCCTTAGTCACAGACAGGAAAATGCAGTGTAGTATACACAGTAACACTTGCTGACAGTGGAAAACAAAAGGAGTGGAAACCAATACTGCAGAAAGCTGAGTTGCATCACAGCCTACAAGCAAAAGCATTTCTCTCCTGTAAAAGAAATGCTTTGTGCATCCAAACAATTCCCTCACTCTGGGTCTCTTCAGAGATAAAAAGCAGAGAGGGCTGTCATCCTACAAAGTAGGCATTTTGGAACCCAGAGGAATTTCTTTTCCTCTGGGAAAAGAAAACACCACGTGGCAAAACCAGGCAACCAAGCAAAAAAGCATCTGCCAGTGGTCCAGCAGCTCCAGTGCCCGGCCACCACCTCCAGCTGGAGCTGGGATAACCCCCCAGAGAGGGTTAGCAGGGAAGGATTGCTGGTGGTGCAGACAAGGAGCTGATTCTGCCCCTTCCATACCAAGAAATTCCATCAGTCATGTAAAAAAGTATTTACAGCCCAGCTGGTGGACTCCATCCAGAATCACCCATGGGAATACAAAGATCGTGGCACAGGTTGGGGAAATCTTTCTCTAGGCAAATGTTTTGTGGGCTTGATGTCTGCATTCAGTTAAATCTCTAATCAAATAGGTCCATCAGATAAAACTCTGGCTGCAAACTGAGTTTTGCTATTTAGAACATGCTACATGGGTAAAGACTGAGATCTGACTGTGGTTGCGGAATTCTGGTGAGAGAGATGTAAACATAGTATGGTGGCTGCTGAAAACTAAACAGGTTACCTGTGTGACTGACATTCACTCTTATTTTCTACTCCCAGAAATTATAATAAAACCCAACAACCCAGCTTTATTAATATCTAATCATTCTTCTTTTTGAGGAACATAGGAAATTTGCTGCAGCCTAAGACATCAGGAAGCTAGAAAACTCCATGGATCCCACTGCAGACAAATAGCTGTGCATTTCATCAAGTTTTTATAAATTCAACCAAAACTGTGTTACGCTCCTCATGAATTTCCCGTGTCAGAAATTGGTTTATAAAAGCACAAAAGTATTTTTTAAAGACTCCATCAGCAGTGAGCTGCAGCACACAAACTGACATAAATATGTACGCTCTATCCAAAAGGAGTTATTTTTCCAGACAAAGGGTAAGAACAGAAATGCACAAATAAATTAGTTTGAAAGAGTATTATAAATGTAAAACATGTCTCATTTGGCAATGAGAAGCTGCTCTCAAGAAATATTCTGCCCAAGTTTTATCAAGTTTTAAAAGGTGATGCACTTAACATTCCCTGCTCAGCCTCAGCATGGCTCAAATGGCACAGTTTGCTCATATGGCACTTGTAAAATATGCAATAAGAAGAAAAACTCAAGCCAAAACACCAAGATCAGCATTGTATTGTATGCAACAGGAAAAAAAAAGTCTATGGCACTGTTTGTCTCCCTGCTTGTGTTTCTATCTAACTGGTACATAAGTTACTGGGAAGATAATTCCTAGTAAGAGTCATTCCTCCTTAGGCAACAATACTAAAAAATTACCAGAATATTAGGAAAATATATCTTCCCAGTGCTGGTCTTTAGTCCCTACCTTTAAGACAGTAGCACCAAGAAAATAATCAAGAACCCTTACATTGTTGTTACTCTTTGGAGGGTGAAAATTGTTTCACCTCTCTGGAATAATGTAGATGAAATTTTAAAACATCTTAACAAATGAGCCAAATTAAAGGCAGGTTTATTAAAAAAGAGAAATCTTGATTAATATAAAAGAAGACACTCATTGGATGCTACTTATTTATTGCAATGTGGCTCCTTAATGCTTAGCTCTTCTCATTTTTGATGGCTGGCAGTGCTACTTCTTATCAACAGATGGGGTTTTTCTCTTCACATACCAGAAAATCTGCTACTGAGCCCTCTGAAATTAAATTGTGTACAGTGATATTACTGCGGTTTGCACTAGAAGGAGTTGTTTAGTATCTCATATAAAAGGAATTGTCCTGGAAAAGAATTTAAACAGGCAAATTTACTGCTTACTCAGTGTTTGTAATAAGACCAAACAAGAATGTGTAAAGCTCTAGGTAAATTAAACTGTTCCTTCGATCCATCCATGGATCTATGCCAGTTCATCTGGATAAAACCTCCATACTCTTCTGTCTTGAGCAGTTGGCCTTGAAAAATTTTTATTTCCTATGAGCAAACAAATAGTTGCATTGAAATAAGATACTAATTTTTAATGAGAGAAGCAAGCAGCTGACATTACAGACCTAGGTGGATGGACCAAGGCATCTCAGCAGCTCTGGAAAATGGGCCAGAGTTGGGATGGGAGGTGGATATGGGTGCTCCAGGAAAGGACCCCTGGAATCACAAGTGTCTGTAGGCAGTGCAGTTTCATTTTCTCCCTACCTCCCACTACTGATCTGCACTCCTCCTGCAAATCCTCCTCCTCTTATGTGTAGGGCACCCATCACCCATTAGTTAATGACTTCCTCAGAAAGGTGACCACGTTTGCATTTACACCCTTCCAAAATGCTCTCTTGATTCTCAGCCTCCAAGTGCATCCCCCAGTCACTTTCAGACATCTGCCAAGTTTTGGGGGGAAAAGGTTATAAACAGGATTTGGGCTAAGAGGAAAGGACCAGATATGCTCTTGAGAGAAGGATCAGGACTTCCTTCTCTTGGCAGCCATGGGATAAGCTGAACATGAGCCAGCAGTGTGCCCAGGTGGCCAAGAAGGCCAATGGCATCCTGGCCTGTATCAGGAACAGTGTGGCCAGCAGGTCCAGGGAAGGGATTCTGCCCCTGTACTCAGCCCTGGTGAGGCCACAGCTTGAGTCCTGTGTCCAGTTCTGGGCCCCTCAGTTCAGGAAGGGGATTGAGGTGCTGGAGCAGGTCCAAAGGAGGCAACTGGGCTGGTGAAGGGATCCAGCACAAGTCCTGTGAGGTGAGGCTGAGGGAGTTGGGGGTGTTCAGCCTGGAGAAGAGGAGGCTCAGGGGAGACCTCATCACTCTCTACAACTCCCTGAAAGGAGGTTGGAGCCAGGGGGGGGTTGGGCTCTTTTCCCAGGCAACTCTCAGCAAGACAAGAGGGCACAAGAGGTCTCAAGTTGTGCCAGGGGAGGTTTAGGTTGGACATTAGAAAGAATTTCTTTCTGGAGAGGGTGATCAGACATTGGAATGGGCTGCCCAGGGAAGTGGTGGATTCTCCATCCCTGGAGATATTTAAAAAGAGCCTGGATGTGGCACTCAGTGCCATGGGCTGGGAACTGCAGCGGGAGTGGATCAAGGGTTGGACTTGATGATCTCTGAGGTCCCTTCCAATCCAGCCAATTCTATGATTCTATGATATGGCAGCGAAGGGCTCATAGTACCTATCAATCTTTGGGATAAACTGTGAAATATTTGCTTTACTATCAGATGTTCTATACGTGACTAGTGGGAGCTTCAAGTGTAAATAAGTGCAAAAAAGCTGTCTCTGAACCCTTGCATACAGTTAAATAAATGCAATGTTTAGTAAAAAGTGGAAAAAGAAAGATGTTACAATGGGAAATAATTCTGATAGCTGTCGTGTGATCTCAGAATGTTTTTTAAATGTTCATACAAAACAAATTCTCAGTAATGGCAAAGCAAATTAAAAAAAGGGGGCTTATGAGAAGTAAATCAATTAAAACATACTGAAGTGGGTTGTGCATTTTAAGGATTAAAAGACTGTATGGGGAACTGAAGACTACAAAGTGCTGATAAGATATTCACTAGTTAAAGAACATCATGTTTCTCTACTTATGTTGTAACTACAAAGAAAAGTGTCCGTTCCTTTCCTGGAACATCTGTGAATACAATGTTATTCCTCATACAGGCAGTGGTGTTCAACCTCCTAAAGGACATATTTCATATTACAAATACTTGCTAATAGCAACAAAATGCCAGCAGTTTTCTTGAGTGGCCCTAGGAGGTGCCTCTAATTCTCTAATCCTAAATTACATAGACATCACATCAATTTAATTTATGTAGGAGAAATGTCAAGTGTCCATGAGAGGGGACCTCCTGGGAAGCATTCAGAAATGTAGATGGAAGGCCCATGCCTGTTCTTATTTAATCATATACAACCTCAGAAGCAGAGACTTGAAACTGAGCAGAGGTATTCTCTTGATCCTCACCATTTCCCAAGCATTTATTTCAGAACTGCCTTAATTTTTAGTGCTCAGCTTACAGTTTGCATCAATTTTCTAAGGTAGTTTCATCCATGTCTGGATACAGCACTCCTTAAAGAAAATTGTGGGGCAGACATCTCTATAAATGTCACTGTAATAAGTCCCACAGATATTTCCAGCTGTGCTCAGGTGGCTAAACAATTATTCCAGACTCTTCCTCGTGAGTCCCAAGGAAACAGCTACAGAGAGAGCCCCATTTCCATCTTACCTCCTGCCTCCACACCCCTCCAAGCACGTGTTTTAACCCTGACTTTCTTCTCTCCTCCGAGGGGATGGGGGTGCTGGGGGGAAGCACAAATAAAAAGCCATGGTCTTTAAATTTGATTTGAAGGTGGTGAGTTTTGTGGTGGGTTTTGATCTCCTCCAGGCATTCCATAATCGTGGGCCAAGTTGCCTAGAGATCTTTGTCTCCCACCCTTCCAAGTCTCTCTGTTGTGGCTGACAGATCCATTGTTTTGGAAGCATGTAGCTGTCATGGGAGGTCATGATCTCCCAGGCATGAGGCAGTCCCTTCCCTACTTTGGGTTGGGCTTTGAAGATAAAAATGGTAAATTTGAACTTGAGTGCCAGCATGTTTGCTGGGAAGCCTTCCCTTTTGCTCCTTGAAAGCTTGGGCCAGCAGGCAGTGGGCATCACAGGTTACATTAACAATTATTAACATTATGATCCAGCATTATAGTTATAATACAGTAAAAATTACTAACATTATGATTTAATAGCTGAAGTCAGCTGGGTCAGGCCCATAGTGCCTGTGACAGTGCAAACATGTAGTAAGTGGCAAACACTTAGCCAGACACTTGCATTTGACCTTTATATTCTTTCTGTTGCATCCCCTAACTTGTCACCAAACACCCATAATGACATCAGTGTAATGTCAGTGTGATGTTGCCTTATAAATTTAATCTGTGGGTGAAAAGTGCAAGTCCCTAAAAGTGAATCCCACACAAATGCTTTTAGAAATACAGAGATGAGGCTGATGCCTGATACTTTTATCCTATATGGACAGAGGATACTATAGGATACTTTTATCCTATATGGTAAAAATAAAGAAAACCTACAAGAATGTTTATATGACACCACTGGTGTGGACTTTGTCTCTTCTTACATTTTATCTGTAATATCTGCCATTTCAGTGGACATTGCCTCTCTCTGCAAAGAGGAGGTGACATATAAATATGGGCAACATTTCTACCACTGGACTAATAGGCTGGAGCCTATGGTTTTCTCAGGGACCAACCCTGCTGCTTGTGGTGCAACTTCAATTTTTATTTATTTATTTATTTATCTATTTTTTATTTTATTTTCCCTCCTACACCAGTGCTCTGCCATCTACGGGTCCCAGCAGAGTGGATTAGAGCTGCCTGTCAGCTTTCTCTGCCTGTGTGAGCTCACAGAATAGCCTGGGCTCACAGCACGCTGGCCCTGCTCCTGCTCATCTTGGCAGAGAGATAAACTCAGCTTTCTGGCAGTGCATCCCCCCTGGCACATGACAGATGTGGGGCAGCCCTTGCCCTGGTGCAGCTGGGGAGCCAAACAATGGGACTGGCTGGGTCCTCCCCCATCTTTTTTCTGCTGTTGTACTGGAAGAGGAATAAAGCACATTTGTAGTGGGGTATCAGCATGTATAGGAAGGGCCTGGTGGAACCACACTGGAGTAAAGCAGGGTGAAACCAACATAAGTTCTACAAGGTCTAATAAACCCAAAAAACCCGAACAAAGCCACATAAAACTCCCCAAACAAACAAAAAATAAGAAACAAAAAAACACAAACCCAAAAAACTCAATTCCCCACCCCAAAACCAACACAATAACAGAGAAAAACTAAACCAAAACCCAAAAGAAACAAAAAACCCAAACAAAAAGACAAATAAAAAAAGAACAAAAACCAAACCACCTTTAAAGGCAACAAAGTTTTGTTGGCTCAAAAACTGGTTGATGCAGCCTGCACCCAACATCACCTCCTTGTCTGCTGCCCCATCCTGCATCTGCAGCTTGGGGTTCACTGAATGCTGACCCTTGGGGTCAGATTACTGACCCCAGGAGCCAGGAAAAAAAAAAAAAAAAAAGCTATAGAAATAAGGATTTGTGCTCCCCCCTGCTCTAAGGCACCTGAAAGAAGCTTCAAGGCAATTCCTCCACTGGCCACTGTCACCCAGGGAAGCTGCTGGATCCCTGCTTTCCTAACAAGAGCCACATTAATCAACCAAGCCTGCCTAAAATTGAGACTACTGCTGGAAAAGCAACCTGTAACTGGCCTCTTACCCTAATGGGCAAACCCCAGCCCTCAGGCAGAGCCTCCCTGCACATGGCCCAGGGCAGTCGGGATGCCTGGGGCAGCCCTGCCTAGGAGGAGGCTGTGGCAAAGATCTGGCTCCTAAAAATCTTCTGTCCTCAACAGCACCCTGAATTGCAGCATAAAAAGGTTGAAATCTCCTTCAGCAAGTGCTGCTTTACAAAGCATTGAATAACAGCAGGTAAGCAAATAGGCTGGTGAAGGGATCCAGCACAGATCCTATGAGGAGAGGCTGAGGGAGCTGGGGGTGTTCAGCCTGGAGAAGAGGAGGCTCAGGGGAGACCTCATCACTCTCTACAACTCCCTGAAAGGAGGTTGGAGCCAGGGGGGGGTTGGGCTCTTTTCCCAGGCAACTCTCAGCAAGACAAGAGGGCACAAGAGGTCTCAAGTTGTGCCAGGGGAGGTTTAGGTTGGATATTAGAAAGAATTTCTTTACAGAGAGGGTGATCAGACATTGGAATGGGCTGCCCAGGGAAGGGGTGGATTCTCCATCCCTGGAGATATTTAAAAAGAGCCTGGATGTGGCACTCAGTGCCATGGGCTGGGAACTGCAGCAGTAGTGGATCAAGGTTTGGACTTGATGATCTCTGAGGTCCCTTCCAACCCAGCCAATTCTATGATTCTATGATAAGCAGAGTCATCTGGGGGAGCAGTTTGGATGAATCAGGAGGAAAAGAGCCTTATTGCCATCGTTCATCCCTTGTTCACCCATAAAAATCTATATTTAGCTAAGGTGACAGCCTTATTCACCTGGTTTTAAAAATGAAAAGTTGTCACCTAGAGATGCAAGTGGTAGTAATCTTATTAAAACCAGAACAAACAAGGCACTATATAATTTCTCCTTGCCAAGTCCTACTTGACAGATGTTGCAGGCATCATAGAATCTTAGAATTGGCTGGGTTGGAAGGGACCTCAGAGATGTAGAGGTGGTTCAAAGTGCTGAAGGAAGCCAAGTTGACTCAAGCCTACCAGGAGGAGCCCTTGCTAAGCTTCTCTGGATGGAAACTGGTTCTTAAAGAGAGGGCTGGTTTTTCTGGGGCTTTGCCTTCCTCAAATGCATTTCTGCATGGATGGAGTTACTCTCACCAAAGCCCAGAGCATCCTTTTTCTCTCCCCAGGAAGTGCTGGAAGCTCAGCATGCTTAGGATGAGGCTCTGCCCCACCACTGAAATATGAAACAGGAACCCAAACTGAAATGCTCCAATCAGTAGGGTGCAGCTTGGGGAAAAGCCCTGTCCCTCTATATTTTAATTTTGCCAGGATGTCAAAAAGTCACTACAGAGGGTGTTAATGAAAATAGGAAATTCATATTGAAAAAAACAACAAAATGCTGGCATTTCTTGTCAGGTAAAGTAAAATAATATAGCTTCTGCCCAGCACTGGCACAACTTTCTGCTTTATTCTTCTTATTTTTTCTGCTTGTACAGAACATCATCACTTGCAAGTACAGTAAGAAATAAAGAAACATTAGCAAAAAATTAATAGCTTAAAAAGCTGAATTAGTGCAAAAATTGTCATTCCTGCCGTCAGTTTTTATTTAAATTTGATTAAGTGATTTATTTCCTTTTTTTAGGTTAAATAAAACGAAGATTAGTAAAAAGGATTTTTTTAAAAATAAGGATTTAGATTTTAAAAATAAAAATAAATTCGTTGTTTAAGTTATTAATTACTTGATGAGTAATACTCCTTGGAAGGTACTTCACTGCATTATCTTTGTGTCTAGTTTGCATTCATGCCTTATCCTGCTTTTTTATGGCATGAGATCCTCTAAAAACAAGGAAGCTTTGGGTAACCAAGGGTCCGGAGTTTTCCAGATGTGGGAGAAGACAGGAATTATCACTCAGAGTGTAAAGAAACCCTGAACATCAGGCAAAGAAGCCACATTTTAGTGGTTGAAGGGCATGGGGTAACTGTGATGGTGAGGAAAAGAAACCTGATGCAGTGATGATGCCTTTTGTGATAATCCCCTGTGTGAACAAAGGGGCTGGGGCAGCCTGGAGAGCTCTCAGCTCCATCTCCCAGTGACCACTTGCTCTGCCAGGGCCTGAAGTTGTTGACCCTCAGCATCTAATTCAAATGTTAACTAAACACTCAAGTTTCATGCAAGGAGGACATTTGGAAAGCTTTCCCCTTGGAATTTTGGTTTGGCCCATTTATTTGGTTCAGTCTCCTTGAGTTCAGAGTGTGGGTACCTGTGAAGATGAGAACTGAGAAGCTGAAGTGAAAAAGAGAAGAGGAAAAAAAATAAATAACTTCTTCAGACCAGAGTCTGGGAAAAGGGAGTCTTTCTTGAATACTGTGGCACAGGAAAATGAAGGAAAAAAGTAGTAGCTCAAATTTCAACTCAGTTTGTTTATAGCAATAAATAAGTGCCTTGGTCTCTGCTATAGTCTAATGTATGTTAAATGAAAAAATAATTTTCAAAAACACCAGTTCTTTGAGAAATGCTCTTGGGTGAGAGGAAATCAGCTCACCTGACAAAATACAACAGAGTTTCAAAAAAGAAGTGAGAGAGGGAAAAATCCCAGCAGAGAAGGATCTGCAGAGATCTTCCAGAAAGACTGATATTCTGATTATCTGGCTTTTCAATACCTTTCATATATATTCCTTCTTTTTAAACTATATTTTTAATAGCTAAAAATACTCTGGGAGTTTTTCATCCTTACCACTCTAGGCAGACAAAATGCTTTCTCCCCTCTAAATAGAGAGGAAAAGTGATGCACAGGTGCAGTCATTTGTTCAAAGTCCCCCAAGGAAGTCACTGACAAAGTCAATTAATGTCTTAGCCACTCAAGCCCAGTGTCCTGCAGAGAAGGCACTTCTGTGTGTGACGTGGATCAAATTCATTGCCCAAGCCATACCCACAGACCCTTTAAGTCTGTCCCTCAGGAAGATGGATGAAGCAAAGATAACTTTTTATTTCCCACTATCCCAAAAACTTAATTCTGGATCAGAGTTTTGTCTCGTGCCAGAGTTTTATCATCCTATGTTATGTTTATGTAGATGTATGTATCTGGCTATAAAATATCCTGATGATGCAATATTTCCTTTGTTAAGCTGTCAACAAAACGTTGACCTTTGCTCCTTGGAAAACAAAACTTTCCTGTCAATCAAAACCTTGTTATACATGGATATGACATTAGAGCTACGAATAACAATCTTGTTGATGGACAGCTGGTCTGCAATGACTCTCTTTTTAAATTGCCCAGAGTTAAGAGGCTTGAACAACTAACTAATCATTCTCTCCTAGAACCTGAGAACTATGCTTGAAAAAATACAATTTGTAGTCAGACAGACTGCAAGTTTCCCAAAGCAAACAAGCTGACGAGTTAGCTACACCTGGAGAGCAGAAAAAGCAAGAAAACAGCTGAAGGTTTGGAAGAGTTTTTTGGGGTTTTTTTGTTTTTTTTTCTTTTTCCCCATCCTAAAGGAGCTGAGGTTTACACTGGGAATTTTTCAGCACATTCCTTTTAGTGACTCCCAGGTTAGAAAAAACAAAAGTGAAACAAACAGTAAAATTCAGATTTAAAAAAATTGCTGGTTTCAAAAGCAAGACAGTGACAAAAATTAGTTATCCTGGGACTCCTACAACTTCCACCAGCTTGCTGGAGTCACTTTCTAGGTGACCTCAGACCTTCTCTCTACCACAGAGGTAGGAGGAAGGAGCTAGAACCATCATTTAACCTGTATTTGCAACTCAACAATTTCAGTGTGTGGTTACAGGCAGGTATCTTGTCTTCAGGTCACAGGGAAATTTGGTTTGGAATGCAAAGCAGAGGTGTCTAATCCAACCCCCTGCTCATATCAGATCTGGTGAGCTGGGGCTTTTCCCAGCCAGGTTTTGAAAACCTGTTCATTTTAGTTAAAAATGATATCCTTAATAGAGCACTCCCAGGGAGAATGTTTTCCTAAGAACTCTGCCTCTTCAACATTTTATCAAATAAGGACACCAAAAATTACTGTGATAGAGAGGGAGAGGAAAAAAAAAAAAACACTCATCAGGGTAAATTAGAAAAGAGATGCTTGTTTGAAGCGATCCTTATAGCTTTCAAATAATTGTCTGGTTGCATTTTGTTGTGTAGGATGCTGAATGATGCAGAAACACCACATTTATCAAGCACCCTGTCAGACACTTACACCACAATCATTTACATCTGCCAAGACCATTTAACCCCACAGCTTCCTTTGGAGCACTGAGGGTTTCCTGGTTTCCTTTGGGTACACTGGGATTAGAAAGTGGATTATTTCCCAAGGGTTCACAGTGTAGCTTTCCCTTCTCTGTTTTTTCCTTCTCATTTATATTTAGTTCTAACTAAGCTATGGGAAGGGAAAGCTTTAGAAAAAAGAACACAACTTGCCAATTTGCTTTTCTCCCACTTCTGCTAACAGGATTTGGGGACACTCCTTGTGCAGCTTTTACTGTATAAAATGCTAAAAGTTGAAAAGTTGAAAATGCTAAAAGTTGAAAACTACCTGGTGCTCTTTGGCATTACCAGATCCTTCCCTGCTTGTGTGCAAGGCAACAAAAAACATGTTCCATCACCTAACAACAGAAGCAGCCTCAGGTAGAGCCAGGTGGCTTGCAGGACAGATTTCCACACACCTACCCCAGGGCTATTCCATTCACACTCTTTCCTTTCTGCAAACCTCTTCTCTAAAAAAAAAAAAAAAAACCAAAAAAAACCCCAAAAGAAACCCCAAACAAAACATAATCTCCAAAAAAACATAGAGTCTACATTATTTACCAGGGCCACATCATAGATCTGTATGATTTATAGATTCTGTGATTAGGAAAAGGCAAGAGAGGGGAAATTTAAAATGGAATTAAGAAAGCATTATATATTCTACATTTGGTGATCATAATGCTATAGAAATACTACTGTAAGGAGCAGTAGCAGTGTTTCCATGTAACATCAGCTGCACTATAACTAAAAAGAAGTTTTAATTAATGGAAGTTTCTGGTGAAACTATAGTTCTGATGAACTATACCCTAACAAGGAACCCAAAACACCAAAAAAAAAGTTGAAACCAGAGAACGCCAAGCCTGAAATATTAGAGTCAAAGTGTTGTTTTTATGGGTGTTACTTTCAGATTTGGGAAATTACAGGCACCGTGATAAATATTTCAGTCAGTTGATTACAATGAAAAGTAATTAACCCTGCTCCAACAACAGGTGTTGTATGGGGAGCTGCTGGCTTTTATCATGAAGTTGTGGGTGCACGTGCTAAGTGTGTTCCTCATTTTCTCCTCTCTTTTATTCAGAGAATGCCCTGGGGAAAGGATCCTAGTGCCAGCATTTATAGGATATAAAGAAACTCCATTAAATATGTATCTGCCTGCTAACGACTGTGTAGAGAAAGAATAACTATGGTTGTGTAAGGCTATCCATTCAGCCAGCTTTGGTAGTAGTAGTAGTAGTAGTCCCATCTGATCTCAATTACTCTGTACTCAACTGCTAGTTCTGAGCAGGGGGTGAGAACTGGGTTTTTAACTGGCACTTTGTTTTGTTTTCTAATTAACACATTCAAAAAAGAATATTCTGCTTGCTTTAACAGAAACAGTCCAAAGTATCTGTAAGTATGAGCATGGCTATCTGTAAACAACCAGGGAAAAAATGTTGGAAGTGCAACATAAGAGATGCTCAGAGCACACTGGGGTGTCAATGCATTCAGACTCAGGTACTTGCAAGGGGAGGATGTGCTAAAGTCAGAGTCAGAATCAGACTCAGGTTTTCTATTCTCTTTGCCCTCAGCAGTCATCCTTACACAGGAAGAAATGCCCATGAACATACTGCAACCCTCTGCCACCCCCCATAATGCAGAATAAATGCAGTGGCTTCACTCTCCCCTTTCTATCTGCGTTTGGGAGGAGACAGAGGAGCTGAGTGTCTGTTTTTCCTGTCTTCCTTTAGCCTGATATAATGTTCCCCAGGTTCTGAGGGTCTTGTACAGATGAAATACAGGTGAAAAAACAAAGCAGCCAAGCCAGGTGAGCTTCTCCTGCTAAATGGCAGGGAGAAAAGTCCACTGGCTTTACTGACCCGAGCTGGCTTCTCTTCCAGACAATGAAACCACCCCCATCCTTTGATTTTTGTCAGAGTTGTCTTGGGCTGCCTGGGCCACTGTGTGGGAAAGGGTCAGGGGCAGCAGTTTAGCCCAGGGCATCCTCTGAGCACACGGACTTCTCAGCTCACAGGGAGAGACAAGCTCCTGACTTCTAGGGAGGAAGAAACCTCTATAGTCAGCGTTGGTGAGCAGCAAACTCTCTGAATTCAATATACTGCATTTTCTTTCCCTTTCATGGGTTATTTCTCATTAAGACTATGCAGCAACATGGAAAAGAAAAACATTAGTATAGATTGCTATGGATTTCCTTGCCAATAATAAATGGAGCTGTGTGCATTCCCTAAGGAAAGGAGAGAAGAAAATAACATTTATGATGTTGCTTGTTATTTTTCTCCAGTAGGAATAGACAGAGGGGGATGTGTTTGCAAGGCGGGTTTGTTTGTCTAAAGATAAACAGAATTGCCTCTCAAGCCAGTTGCATGATTTATGGGGGAAGACTTTTCAGCTTCTAAACAGCCTTAACAGCCTCTAAACATGCTCATAAAGTGTAATGTTCCTGCAGTCTGAGGCTGCGTGAGTTCAAAAGTCATCTCCTGCTTGTGCAGGGATCACCACTGCCCCATAAACTGAATTTACGGGGAGCAGGTTACATCCACTGACCCCCAGAGACAAAAGCCAAACCTGACATTGGTTATTTAATATCTTACTGACAAATGCAGCTTGGAACAAAAAAAAAAAAAAAAAAAAAAAGAATAAATATTTTACTCCAAGCCTTTGTAAGGCTGAGCTTTCAGGTTTGGGTTGGACTCGAAAATCGCAGCGGTTTGTGGTTTGGTTTGTGGTGCTGTGGGTTTTTTTGTGGTGCCTGTATATTACTTCCCATGAGGACACGAGAATCTGACTGAAAAAACAAACCACTATTTCCTTATCACAGATAAGTTTCAAAAAATCACAGTGTTTCAAAAAAAAGCCATCTGAGAGTAATATGGCTGCTCACAGTGGGTCCAAGGGTACATTTTGGCAGGTTGAAAGGAAAGGGCAGACAACGTGAGCCAGGTAAAAAGGTATTTGAGGGTAAAAGGCCAATTGCCACTAGAAGATTTGGATCTCAGTGTTAAGCACCTACCCTAAACCTGCTGCCTACATGGTGTCAAGCAGCTTGCAATCCAAGTACAAACACATTTATCTATCAGAAAAGGCTTCCTGGGAAGACTGTGCCTTAGCACCTCCAGATTAACTGATAATTTTAATAAAGTCTGTTATCTGGCAGGGGGCTGTTTACCCCTGACACTCAGTATCACATGGCTGATACTGAGTACTGAGGACTTGCACACTCACCCTGCCTGTATGCCAAAACTGTGGTGGTTTTCTGGCATCACTGGCCTTTCCCTTGCTGCATCCAAAGAAGCAGAAGGATCTAGCCCTGACATCTCTGCCCTTCTCATCCCACCAGCCCTAAGCTTGGAGCAAAACACGGTGCCATCACCCCCCTGGCATGTCTGGGGCTGCCAGGCTCCCCAGGAAAGCTGCTCTCCCACGAGGAAAAGTGAGAAACCCCACCTCAGGCAAGCAGCTCTCTTTATTTAACCTGAAATATAATAACTTTTATTTATAATTTTATTTATAACTTTTATTTATAACTTTTATTTAAACTGAAAGAGTCCCATTGGAAGAGGAAGGATGGATGCTTCCTAGGAAGGGTCCAGGTGCCCAGTGTCTCCTGCAACTGAGGCTGTTTTGGGGCAGAACAAGTCAGGTTTATGAACATTTCTGCCTGGAGGTTTCTGCACATTCCCACATCATCCTGACAGCCAGAAGGGTAATGAATATACTTGCTATTCCTCTCTCAAAAATACACAAAATTAAACCCACCATCCAGAAAACCAGTTTCACTACGAAAGCAAGGTAGCTACAACAACTGGGAAATATCAGGGTTTAAATAAATTCTATGATCTGAATCTAATAAACCCCAAGCATCTTTTGTCACACCTATAGAAGTCCACCTGACTTGACCAAATGATGAGCCACTGAAAAACTCTGCTTACAAAAGTTCAAATTGTTGACAGAGCTCTTGAAAGGAACACTGCATCCCACAGCTCTGGGGGCTGAAAAATCCTGAGGAGGAAAAATCCTGAAAAACCCTGCAGTTGCAGCCCTGGGCAGAGGAGCTAAAGGGAATTTGATCAGACTGCAGGCTCTGGAAAAGCAGGGAGGGCTGAAATGAAGACAGCAGGCACAGCAATGTGATGGGAGAGGAGAGGCAGGTCAGGGATGGGAGGAGCTGGCAAGGGAGAGTGGTGGGCACTTGAAGTCCTGGCAGAGAGCTTCAGAGATGCAAACCTCAACACTCCCCTGGAGGCAGCACTGACTTCTAAATCCTGAGAAAATTGACCTTTAACCACCAGTAACAAGTTGCCTTCCAGCTTGAGAGCTAACTACTCTTTGCTGTAACCCATTAGCTTGAGCCACAGATGCATCTAGTCCTCTTGATGGCCTAGATAAGGGTTCATTTGAAGACTCTTAAACTCTGGTTTAGATAACTAAAAACTTTAAAGAATTAAATCTAGAAATCACAATAAAGGCTTCTGAGGGTGCAGCATCACAGCCCAAAAATTCAAGGAGTCACTAGAATTGAAATTGCTTACAGACATACAGCAACAGCTCCTTCAGTTGTTAGCATGGACAATTTTCTATTTTCTCTAGGATAATTGCTTCATTTAATGCATTTGGGGGGCAAATCAGGATTGTGTAGCAAGAAATGCTGTTGCCTGAAGAAAGGGTTGCAGAAATCACAAGAGGTCTGGGAAGCAGTCAAGGGGTGGCAGAGTATCCTTACATTTAGAGAAAGCACCAGAAGAAAACCCTTCCTGGCCCATACACATGGTCTTAGAATGGGTGGGCAAGGAACACAGCCAGATTCTTCACAAGTGGAATGAGATTTCTATCCCTCTTGGAAAACTCTGCTACTGAAAAGCTGAGTAGCAACAGCAGGACCTAAAGCTTGGATGATGTCTGCTGAAGGCCAATAAGCACCTTGGGTTGACCCCCCAAGTCAGTCCAGGCTTCAGACACAGTCTCATTATTTCTCTTCCTGCCTCCACCTTCCCCTAAAAAAAACCCCATATACCTCACCCTACTGCCTTAGCCCAAAGATTAGTCTTGGGTCTAAACTGGTATCTATGAAGCACTCAAGATACTGAAAACAAAACAAAACTAACAAAAGCAAACAGCAAAAAAACCCAACAAAACCCTGGAGAAAAAAAAATAGTTTTATATAGAGTAGGATAGAAACTACATACAGCAAGTAAGATAAAGGGTCAACTGAACCACATATTCAATAGGTCAGTACATACTCTCACACCAGCAGTTACCCAGCAAATTAACTAACTAACCAATATTGGCATCTTGTGCAGAAGAATAGTATTCTAGGATCATGGAATTTAAAAAAAAAAATTAAAAATTAAAAAATTTAAAACTCTCATAAACATTCAAAGCGAGTTTCCATGACAAATATTAGGCTGGCACACTGCAACTTCCAAAATCTTTGTCTGTCTGGCTTTTAAATTGTGTATAAAATACTTCAGAGGTGGTTACTACTTGTACACAACGTTGTGCAGAGTGACCTGCAGAGGATGCATCAGCTCAGCTCCCATGCACTGGGGGTCAGATTGCTTCTGGGAATCAACTAGTAGAAGACTGCAGAAGATGCAGTTTTGTTTTCAGAGTACTTTAGGCACAAGTTTATTTTCTAAGAGACCTTTTCTCATTTGTTTTTCATTAATTGAGTGGTAAAAAAAAAAAAAATCAGATCACTTCCTTTGGCCTAAGCTTTACATTTGTATTATTTAGGAAAAAAAAATTAATTCAATAAACTGACAAGCACTTCTTTTGTGATACAGACTCTAATTTAAACCTCACTTTAACCAGGCTGCAGGCACAGAATTCGTGGCACAAACTGCTGAGAGATGCTGAAAAGTGCAGCCTTGGTGCACTAAAGGTTTGAGGGAGTCTATCTGCAGTATTATTTACAGCCAGGACAGCTGTGCTGGTGACTGAAGTAAAACACCCTGACTAAATATAATCTGAAGCCAGAGATAAGTAACTGTTTCAAAGCTATGTCCCTACAAGAGGCACATGTTTAGCTTTTCATGCATCACAATGGATGTCCCACATGAACTTTTTTCTTCTTCAGGTTTCCTTCAGCCCCCGACTGTCCCTGTCACCCTGTGCCAGATGGGAAGTGAGAGCTAAGCTGATCCACCTCTTTGTGGTAGAAACCCCCCGAGCTTCGGCTACAGGTTACTGAAGCCTTCATGAAAAATTCAGAGCTGGTCTAACAAGCTGGCTGAAAGTAAAATGCCTGTCACATTATCCACCCTCCCTTTTTTGCTAGCCCTGAGCTGCCAGCAGGGAGAGGTAGGAAACGTGCCTGGGACAAAGTTGTGCAGGGAAATAGATGTAAAAATAAGCATGGCACTTAATGGTTTTATTTTAAGGGTAAAATTATTTTAGGGGTAAAAACTAAGGAGCTCTAAAAGAACACAAGAAATTGATTTATTGACGTGCAGAGGGGAAGGGGACACTGAAAACTGCTGAGCTGCTGGAAAGATTTGGATATGGAAGTATCTTATGCCTCTCTCAGTAGCTAAATCTTTATTGCTATTATGCATCAGATGTCATTTAAGAGTGGTAACACACCACCTAATTCCAAAAAGGTTATTTCACATGCTAAACACTGTGTAATTTGCTAGAAGAGGACAAGATGGAGCACACAATGGAAAGCAGAATTGCCTGAATAGAAACTGGCTTTGTGATTTGGCCCAACCTTCTCATCCTGCAAGTGTGAGGGCTCACATACAGGCAAAGGTGCAAGCTCATCCTTGCTGTCTCCCAGGCAAAATACTTGAGATGGGCTGTGGAAGCAATATAAACCCAGCACCTGGCTCTAGTCCTAGGAGGCTGCAGGCTCTCAGAGCTGGGAAGCAGCTTTCCTCTTTCAGCTGCCTGCCTGCCACCTCCCCCCCAGGGAGGTTGCTTCTTGCCTACACACTCTGTATTCAAGTATTTGTAGGGAAAAACATTATAAAGTAAGCCAGAAAATAGCTGTATAGGGATATACCCTGCCTGGGATAAAGAAGTATTGTGTAGGACATTGCTTCTTTCCTGATCAAGGCTCCAGCTTTCCTGACTTCACCCCATATCCATTTGTCATTCAATGGTGTTTTAAAATAGGGTCAAGCACATCTCTAAATGTCCCATCATAACATGAAAAAAGGCAAATGCAACAACTGACCTAGATGCCACCTCCAGCTCTGGGTGCCAGTAACAGGGATGCAGCCACCTTGCCATGAGGCAAGCAGCAACATCTCAACTCTGGTCCCCTGAAGCAAACACAGCTCCTCAAAGATGCACATTTTTCCTTCTCCTGTGAAAATCCCATGTAAATGAAGTGTGGTCTTCATAACATTTGGCAGAAATAAGTGCTTCCTCTAGCTCTGGTACCAACGTGCAGGGTTCATTTGGGTCACACATGGCTATTCATGGGGCTCAGGCACATCTTAGAGCCTTTGGAGTAATCACAGACTGCTGAGCTGTTTCAGAAATATTATCAAGCTACCCAGATTACACGCAAAAAACCCCAAAACTAACAGCAACTACATAATTTGAAAACTGATTCTCAGAAAGTAGCATTAGTAACAAGTGCTCATTCCAACAGAAATCACATTATTACAACAGAGAGAACAATCTCAGTGGGCCATTAACACTTGACCCAAGTATGAGGAAGATACAGGAAGAATCAACACACAAAACACACACACACAAAAAAAAGAGAAAAATGTAAAATCCTAAGCATTTTTTGCTCCTATCGACTGAGATTTGTGACATGATTTTACTCAAATTTGAGGTAAAAAAAGCTTGCAACTCTTTTCACAGGTTACATCTTTTCTATTGAAGTTTTTTTTAAACTCTGGCTTTTTTTCTGTCATATCCAGCTCTGTTGTCAAACACTGGTACAATTACCTTAATAAAAATTATCAGTATTTCACTGGTATTTTCTTTTATGGTGCAGGCAGCCTTATGACAGTTACGAATAACATTCAGTTTTATTTGCTAAACATTTTTTTCTTGTTTTCTCTATCTCTGCTATCTTACAACCTAATCCTCTGCCTACCTGCCCTGGCTGCTTTTACACTCTCTCATTGTTTACAAAATGAATAATTAAATGGTTGATAATCTGCAGCCAAATCCCTCCCACCCTATTTCTCCTGCCTGGTCTATGCCATTTTCTAGTTTATTCCAGCATCTTGGTTTACAGGCCTTGATATCACTTACATGTTTGGAGGAAAGAAATGGGAGCAAATAAAGGTGTAAAAAGGTGAGAGTTCATGTTAACATGATCCATAATATTTATCTACTTGTAGGACATTTTTGCAACATTTGCTACATAGCAAAACTTGGCATATCTAGCCTTACTTTTAAAGAGTAATACAAAAAACACAAACAACATCTAGAGCAGCAAGAAACTCACTGAAAATGCCTTTATCAGTTTCAAACATTTCCCTGTTTTCCAGCTTGTGTCATCCCTGTCCCTTCTGGGCATCTTCCCAGGATCCCCAGACGCCGCTTGAATTCTCATGGCTCAGCAAAACCCTGGAGTCCCCGTACCACTTGTATTACAGTATTTTGTCAGTCAGTGCACAAACATCAAGAAAAACCCTGTCTCTTCCCCAAACAGCAAGTGACAGCTTCCAAAAATCCATGAAGCAGAGCCATCCCAGGAGCACACACAGCCCTCCAGGCAGGGACCACCTTCCGCTTCCCTGCACAGCAACAAAGGCTGGGGCAGGGGATGCTCATTTTGCCTTTCCCTTTATGGCCCTGACTTCTGAAGACTCAGTTTTAATTTAATTTTCCAGCTCAGCATCTAAACTTAGGCCTGTCCTTCTTCTTGCTTCCATTGCTTTGCACTAGGAGCAGTTTTGGTCAAGTCACTCGTGGGCATTGGAGCCCAGGTTCTGCTCACAGCTTGGCCTACGTGGGTTCCTCAACACCTGCAAAAGGAAGCTGAAGCTGTCCAAACAGCAGCAGGTGAATAATAATAAATAATAATAATAATAATTAAAAAAATAATAAAAATCATCATCATCATCATCATTATTATTATTGTTGTTATTATTATTGTTATTTTTAAAAGTACATGTGACCCAGACTAAGCATGCCATGAAACTGAAGCATTTTTTTTCTTTTTTTTTTTACATCCATTTTTCTTTCCATTTTCTTTGGACAGCTGAAGCCATACAAACAGCAGCAGGTGGACAATAATAATAATTTAAAAGTTAATAATAATAATAATAATAATAATAATAATAATAATAATAATAATAATAATTTTAAGTACATGTGACCCAGACTAAGCATGCCATGAAACTGAAGCACTGAGCATCCATTTTACTTTTCATTTTCTTCGGACAGCTGGAGCTATACAAACAGCAGCAGGTGGACAATAATAATAATAAAAATAATAAATAATAATAATAATAAAAACATTTTTTAAAAGTACATGTGCCCCAGACTAAGCATGCCATGAAACTGAAGCACTGAGCATCCATTTTTCTTTTAATTTTCTTTGGACAGCTGAAGCTATGCAAACAGCAGCAGATAGACAATAATAATAATAATTTTAAAATTGTAAATAGTAAATAACAATAACAACAATAATAATAATAATAATAATAATAATAATAATAATAATAATAATAATAATAATAATAATAATAGTTTGTGTTGGTTTTGTTTTTTTTTTAAAAAAAAGTACATGTGCCCCAGACTAAGCATGCCATGAAACTGAAACACTGAGCATCCATTTTTCTTTTTTGAGCTAAAGTTTCGTGAATTTCTTTCAGCACCAGAGGTGCCCAAACTTTGGCTACAGCTGTAACCAGGAGAGTTCAGATGGTGCATCAGCAGTTCTAACCAACTAAAGCAGCTTCTGAGTACACAGTAGTGATGATGAGCTTCATGTCATTCACACAGTGCCCATTCAGTTGGGATTTTATGAACCCAAACAATGAAGCTTGTGCTCTTGGTTATGTTGGTGGTTCAAAAAGTTAGGGTGACACCTTTGCAGTTCTCCCACAGATACATATCACATAAAAAAGTAGAAATCCTTTTCAAATTATTAATATATGTATAAAGGCATCATATATAATCTTACCAACAAAGAGAACAGAATGACAAAACAAACAAGTAAAACACAAAAAAAGTGAAGCTAAGAATTTTTAAATGCATTTAAATTGTGAAAACCTGTAACCTGGAGTTTACACTTTTCATCAGAAAGTCAAATCTATGCCCACTGACAAATGACCTAAAAAAAGGCCATGTTTCTTGTGATTAATTTGGTTCCTTATCCTCTGGGATGCCCTTGGCAGAGGGCAGAATCAGGTTTCTGTGTATTAGTGGCACTTTCACCATCACAGTTAGCTGGTGGTAAATCCTCAGTCTTCCAAGAGAAGGAAATTAGTCAAGAGAAGGAAATTAGTCTTCACTAGAAGATCAGTGCTTGGAGACTTGACTTTGTTCCAACACCCATTCACTGGAAATTCAGAAAGAGATGTGATTTCCAGCATGCCACCTCGGAGTGTCTGACATGAAATCTCTTTTGCCTGATGCCTGGGCAATGACAGAGATGGCACTTTCTGCCCTGCAGAGTCCCAGGTTCTGGGCAGATCAGCCAAGGTCCAGGCACTGCCACTGCTTCAAATCACTTTTCTTTTAAGCCCCCTCAAGATAATCCAAGAGACCCAAATCATCCCCAGTGGTATTTCAGGTTTTTTTCACTGCCCCAGGTTAACGATGGTTCTGACACTGGGGGCTTCTCCCAGGGCCAGGCACTAAGATCTTAATTAATTTCATCTAACATCTTAACATCTTAATTTACTTAATAACTAACAACTTAATTTCATCCAACATCTGAAAGGCAGAAGACTTTCAAGGCCCAGAACTTCTGACAGATCTACAGGTTCCTGGTAGCCTGCAAAACCTACATAAATCTCAGAAAATGTCACCTGAAACCCAGAGGTTCTCTGCAGAACAGTTTGCAAAGCAATATTTTTTTCTTCACCAAGATATTTAATTAGAAAAACCTGGCAAGTTTAATTGTTTAAAGTTAGGAATTAGTGAGATGCACTTAAAAAAGGTTCACAGAGCAAGAGGCATGAAGTTGCCAGTGGGACATGAGCACCTGGCAGGAAGATTTGGGGACCACCAGGCAATACAACCATCCCAGCCAAAATACCATTGCTGATGGAAGAAACTTCTGTTTCTATTTCCAGAGATGAGGTTGTAGCAGTAATGGAGAGTCAGGAGGTGTTGTCTCATTCCTTAGACAAGCAGCTGGGAACTGGGTGCTCTAAAAAGGAGATGTTAATTCCAAGCAGGACCCAGCATAGTAGTCAGGCTTACTTCAGCCATCTGCATAATAGGACTTGCAGTTTTTGAATGGCAAGAGGTGTGAAACACACAGAGACACAAAAAAACCCCAAAAAACCTTAAGTAAACAGGGTGGCACTCTGCTGAGAGGAAAAGAAGAAAAAGAAGGTAGAAAGCATTCTGCCAATAGTGCACTCTGTGCGTGTGGCAGATAAAGAGAGCCTGAAGTTTTTAAAAGGGAGATATCAGGAAACACATGAAAATTTGAGATGTGGGGACATAAACAGAAAATTGGCTCCAGGTAACCATGGTGCTGCTGGATAAATAAGAGAGGCAAGAAAGAAGCTGTTAAAGGGAGTCCAGAGTAAGCAAAACTATGACTAGAGTGAATCCCAGATGCTAGGGAAAAAAATGGATAAGGGAACACACTGAGGGAAGAGAAAGGAGTAATGTGATCGTGAGGGCAACATAATCAGCCAGAAAGTTGTGTCTTTCTTATCCTAGCAAATAATCAAATAATTTCTGTAGGAAAATCTTGTGCTAAGAGAATACACAGTTACTTAATTGCCAATTAAATAATACAGCTAAAGTTTTATATTCATTGCATTAAAAAATTAAATACTGACAAAACAAGAACTGAAAAATTTAATACTCAAGGGACTTTTTATAGAAGGATTTTTAAAGACTCAACAGTTAAACAATTTCCACTAATAAGTCCAGAAACATACAAACCAGAAACAGACAAAAGACATCTTGAGAAATTCTATGTACGTGTGTATCATATTCAGGGCTTGGGGCTTATTATTATTATTATTATTATTATTATTATTATTATTATTATTATTATTATTATTATCATCATCATCATTATTATTATCATTATTATCATTATTATCATTATTTTATTATTATTATTAACAAGATTACCACAATATGTGAGAAACAGAAGCAACCAATTAAGAAACATTTTTTTTTCTTTTCTTCGTGACGCAAGTTTTACACAAAGCTTCAAGAGGAAATTCTTTGTGTGTTTTATTTCAGTCATAAAATACACATTACAGCACCACTGAAATGCTGCAAGACATTTATCTTGGGCTCATATGGCCTTATGCCACCTGGCCCAGGGACGTTGGTGCGACAGTCGAGCACACACCCTGTCGTGTGTGCTGAGCTTTTATTGCCCATTCAAAGCCAACGTTATTTTGAAAAAAGCAGCAGAGCTAATGGCAGGAAAACCCCAACCTGGATAAAATCAGAGTCGGCTACATCTGCAGCCAAAATGTAAAGAATTCTAAATACCAACCCCTGATGTAAAAAAATCTCGATGAATCCCTGACTTTTCCGTGGTCACACTGCACCTTCCCGTTTCTAATGGGATTAAAGCTTTCAGTGCAATTGGTTTCAAGTCAAGCTGCTCTTCAGTTACTCAATTTATCACCTTTTCTTAGGAACAACTTACCACCTCTTTTCAGACTGAAGAAGAGCACACATACCTGTAGCTATGTGAATTTTCCAAAGAGGCTCAGCAAGAGGCAAGGCTCAGCACTGCATGCCAAGCTCTTGCCCACCCTCCTGAATCCCTGTCTGCCAATTGAATAGGTATTTATTTGTGTAGGGGGCTTTTGAAACACCTCTCGTGGCTGCATAGCAAAGGGCAGACACCCACTATAAGCACCATTGCTCTGGGGCCCTTCAGTAGAAGAGTCACACAGAGATGCAGTAGATGCTTATTCCAGTGGGTAGCTCCTGTGCCAGAAGAAAGTAAATTTTTTTCTTTTTTTTTTTTCTTTTTTCTTTCTTCAATGTCTCTTAAGAAGGAGATTAACTTTCCCGTTTTTCTGTCTTCTTTTTGTTAAGCAGGGATCTGTCCCACATGACCCAACCAGCAGAACTGAGCTTGGAAATAAGTACATTGATATTTAAATAAAAGCATGAATCTGAGAAGGGATCTCTTTCTTTTGTAAGGGGAGAGGTGTGGTTTATGACTTAGAAGATCATCCAGATTTCAGAAACAGAAATGGTTCTACAAGGTTCTCTCAAAATGCACCATGAGTTGGCATTTGTGCAACTTGAAAGAGACCCTCAAGGCACTGGTCCTGTCACTGTTTTCAGGGACATTAAGTACAGAAATGATGACACCACATTCAGAGCCAGGGTTTGCTCCCCCTAACCAGGTGACCATGTTGGAGTCCTAAAGGAGACATCCATATGACTGCAACTAAAACACACATCCATACATTTGTCTGAGCAAAGCCCTAAAGTTGACCTTGTAGAATTATCAAAGCTAGAAATATACAGAAATATAGAAATATATATTTTTATTCAAGCACCAGCATCAGCCTGAAACAGCCACGATTGTTTTAATAATGATTTATTACATCTACAGCAAGGGCTCTCCCTTCATGCACGGAGATCCTTGTTTTAATTGCACTGGATAGTGTGGTTTGGTTTGGTTTATGGGCACATCCTGTGCACTCTTGCACAACTGAGCAATCCCATTCAATTCCAGAGGCTTATTTATGAGCAGAAAGATGACTTACAGTAATAAAGAGCTACACCCTTGTCGTTCCAGTGCTCACCTGCTTGCCGAGAATGTTATCACAATACAAACAAAATAAAATAAAAAAAAAAAATCAGATTCCATTTTCAGCCGTGCCTGAGCAAAACGACTACACAGAGAAAGATAAACAAGCATCCTCTTACAGCCTCCAATTCCAGCACTGGTTCAAGGTGAAAGAAAGAAATTTGAACTTTTAGAAGGAAGAAAAGTTCTTTTTTTCACTGGGAATCCAAGACACAAATTCTGCTATTTTTTCTTTCATAGGAATGAACCACCTGCTTTTGAATGGCATGCTGCTGTGTTGGTTTCTTTTGTTGTTGTTTGGTTGAGTTTCTTTTTCTTTTTCTTTTTTTTTTTTTTTTGTTTTTTTTTGGGGGCGAGGTAGTGGGAGGTAGGATTTGGTTAGTTTGTTTTATTTAATGCCATGAGCATCGTGAGCATTTCTTACTGATTTTACATCAAAACTGTATTCTTATGGAGGACACCTAATTTTATCAAGCATCCTGCTTTATAATATAACTGCAGACTCTGACAGATTATAGCTGTGCAGGAACTGGGTTTCTTTAACACATGCTTTTGTTATATTTTGTTTTGCCTTTTATACCTACTTATGTCATTGTTTTTATTTCAGCCAGCAATAAGCCTCCAGGTCTCTGTCTCAATTTTTTTCATGGAAAATACCCAGTTTTTCATCTTGTTTGCTTCTCATCTCTTTCAGACAGAAGCCCTGCAGCAGCAGAGGGCACATTAACATCCTGGGGTAGAGTCATCTCAGAAGGAAATAGATCTTTTCCTGCCAGCCACAAACTCCTGGGATTCTCCCTACACAGAAGCAATACTGGGAGATGCTTCTGCCAATATAAACCCACTTGGACTGTGTAGACAGAGAGAAGGATCAGAGATTATGAGCTCTGAAAGGAGATTTCTTCCTTGTAACAAACTAAGCTAGTAAGTCTTTAAAAGACCAAGACCTCAGAAGTTGAGAGCTTCAGGGAAGGATCAATTTGTGCAAAAACTATGAACAAATTTTGGGGTGAAAACATCACTAGGCATCAGCAGATTTCATCCTTTACTGGGGCCTCAGAGACTGATGAAAAGAGAACCCAGTTACAGAGAGGATGAAGGGAGAAAAGCCCTTACCTATAACTCCACAGAATTCCCTGCAATGTGCTGTGCTGGCATGCCAGGGGCAGACAGCAAGACCCAGAAAGAGTTTGTCCTCTGATTTGTGCCACCAACAAAAGTCTCCCAACTGAGCTTACAGCAGACAGATGCTCTCTCACATCATCCAGCAGACTAAGGCACTGAGAAAAGCAAGGAAAGACTTCCTGGGATTCCAAATCCCTGTGCTCCTTGCTTCTGGGCTGGGTGCAAGGTGATGAATTTTGTCTTGAAGCTTTAAATTTATCAGCTCTGTACTCTGAAAATTTTATCTATGCCACAGACAAAAAATTACTACTGTTACCAGTCCTGTCTTGTCCTCATATGTCTCTCATATCTGTTTCAAAACTTCTTCTCCCAGCTGCCCAAAGGGTTTTACTTTAACATGGTACCTTCTTTTTTCTTTTTTGTAGGAACAATATGAAGGCCAATGGCATCCTGGGCTGTATCAGGAACAGCGTGGCCAGCAGGTACAGGGAAGGGATTCTGCCCCTGTACTCAGCACTGGTGAGGCCACAGCTTGAGTCCTGTGTCCAGTTCTGGGCCCCTCAGTTCAGGAAGGAGATTGAGGTGCTGGAGCAGATCCAAAGGAGGCAACTGGGCTGGTGAAGGGACTCGAGCACAGATCCTATGAGGAGAGGCTGAGGGAGCTGGGGGTGTTCAGCCTGGAGAAGAGGAGGCTCAGGGGAGACCTCATCACTCTCTACAGCTCCCTGAAAGGAGGTTGGAGCCAGGGGGGGGTTGGGCTCTTTTCCCAGGCAACTCTCAGCAAGACAAGAGGGCACAAGAGGTCTCAAGTTGTGCCAGGGGAGGTTTAGGTTGGACATTAGAAAGAATTTCTTTAGGGAGAGGGTGATCAGACATCGGAATGGGCTGCCCAGGGAAGGGGTGGATTCTCCATCCCTGGAGATATTTCAAAAGAGCCTGGATGTGGCACTCAGTGCCATGGGCTGGGAACTGCAGCGGGAGTGGATCAAGGGTTGGACTTGATGATCTCTGAGGTCCCTTCCAACCCAACTGATTCTATGATTCTATTCTATGATTCTATGACTTGACGGGTGGATCATTTGGAACTGTTTGGATGGTTGTACTCACGAGTTGTGTTTACTGAATCGGTGTCCAAGTGGAGATCTGTGATGAGTGGCTTTCCTCAGGAGGCCATGCTGGGACCTGTGCTGTTTAACATCTTTGCTGGTGACCAAGCTGTGGGGTGCAGGTGACACTCTGGAGGGAAGGGATGCCATCCAGATAGACCTTGACAGGCTGGAGAGGTGGAGCCCTGCAAACTACATGAAGTTCAACAAGGTCAAGCACAAGGTCCTGCACATGGGTTGGGGCAAACCCAAGCACAGATACAGGCTGGGTGGGAGAATGGATTGAGAGCAACCCTGAGAAACACGACTTGGGTAGGTAGGTTGATTGAAAATGTGCAGTTGCAGCCCAGAAAATCAACTGTATCCTGTGCTTCATCAAAAGCAGCATGGCCAGCAGGTCAATGGAGATGATTCTCCCCCTCTCCTCCACTCTTATGAGACCTCACCTGGAGAACTGTGTTCAGTTCTTGGGCCCCCAACACAGGAAGGACACGGAGCTGTTGGAGTGAGTCCAGAGGAGGGTTATGAATCCTACCAGAGGGATGGAGCACCTCTGATATGAAGGCAGACTGAAAGAGTTGGGGCTATTCACCCTAGAGAACAGAGGGCTCTGGGAAGACCTTCCCATAGCAGCCTTCCAGTACCTTAAGTGCATGTAGTAACAGGATGAGGGGTGAGCATTTTTAGCTGAATTACTGTAGATTTAAGAAAGAACTTCATCACTGGATGAAGTGAGACACTGGACCAGGTTGCCCAGAGAAGATAAGGCTGCCTTATCCCTGGAAGGATTCAAGGCCAGGTTGGATGGGGCTTTGAGCAACGTGGTCCAGTGAGATACTGGGTGGTGCTGGAACTAGATGACCTTTAAGATCCCTTCCAACCCCAAACACCCTATGAGTCTATGAAAACTGTTAAATTAAATCCCTAAAACTCCCAGGGCATCACTACTCTATCAGGTGTGGAATGAACCAAGCCCCACTCCAGGGCTACCATGGACAGAGGCCAGGAAGACCGGGAGGAGGAGGAGGAGGAGCAGGACCGGAGGTCCCGGGGAGAGGAAAGGAGGAAAGGGAAGGGTGCTGTCCCTGTTTGTATTGGCTCCCTTTCATGCTTTTTCCTTTTCTTTTTTTTCTTTTTTTTTTTTTTTTAATATAGGGTTGGCTCAGGGCATCCTTCAGAACACCTGGAGTGGTTACTGAATTCTTACTGGGCAAGCACAAAAGCCCCGAAGTTCAGTTGCAATAAAATGTTAATAATTTTTTTTTTAAAAGTTTATTGCAGGCTGTGTAAACTTCAATTTTTAAATTAATTCGGAGAACAGCTCACAAGTATCTTCAAAGCTTGTGTTCTTAAACATATCCTATTATTTGCAATATGAAAGCTTTGTTAAATACAGTTCATTTTTGCCAAATTATTCTTCCTGCAGGTTGACCCTGTAGAAGGGTAAATCATGACCTCTCATGGATTTTCATTTTGGGTATATAATATACTCAGCAGGAGAATTTCATATCACCATATCAACTATTAGTTCTGAAGGATGGTTGTCATTAGCACCTATTTTTCCTACACCAAGTAGTTCTAAAGAAGAATCTAAAATGGCAGTGGAAAAGTTGAAATGGATCCTGACACTGCACTGCAAATATTTTTTGCAAAATCTCCAGAAACAGAGCTAATATTTTTAAACATCTTGGTATGAGCCAGATGCCAACAAGTTAAATATCATCAAAACCTGAAAATGAACTCAGAAGTAGAAATTAAAATATATAAAATTGATTAAAGTACCTGATGCTGCCTATTACTAAAATAAAATGTTTCTTGCCCCAACTAAAGATTTTTCCACAAGTGTCAATTTTCTCTCCAAAAGATTAACACTCAAGTAACCTCACCAAAAAGCCAGTGATCTTAAATTAACCAAAATGCAAAAATGCATTTAATTATCAGAACCAATTACCAGTTTGCTTCTTCTTACCATTAAGATTTGAAAGATTTGCAGGCAATACAGACTGAGATTGATGTGTAACCAGGCCACAGATTTAGGTGGGGTATGGCACTGCTAAGGATTGCCTCTAATTTTTTGTTTTTCAGTCAAATATATCTTTCTTTGATGTTTTGCATTTACATTTCTCAAAATTTAGTTTTTGTTAATCAAGAGGATCCATCAAAATTGATGGTTTCTTTAAAAATATGTAGATTCCGAACTTTGATATTTTCTCGGTGGTTTATTTGAGTAACAAACTAAAGATCTGCCAAAGGAAGACAACAAATTAGTTGTTCCCAGTATTAGGTGCAGACTTTGAGGAGTCTTCCACACTCTCAGCTGCTGATTCTCTGGGTAAACTCTGACCCTTTACCACCATCTAGGTCAGCAGGTCCCTACATCATCTCCCTCATCTCTGGCAAAATGCCAGAGGCAGAGTCTTGCTGAAACATTTTGGAAAATGAAAGCCTGACTTTAGATGCTCACCATTCATTTTGCTTATTTCTATTTTGGGAAATGGCTTCTCTTGCTCCTTGTTTTAGGAACGAGGAAATTGCAACCACTGAGTCTTTATGGTAAATTTTGACCTGTTTTTTTCTGTTGGGTCAGGACAATGCTCTTGTATTTGCTCTTGTTGATTACTTGGGAAAAAAAACAAACAACCTTCCCACCCAAATAAAAAAAACAACAAAAAAAAACCCCAACCCCAACAAACAAAAACAACCAAAAAAGCACAACACAAAACCAAGCAACCAAGCAACATAAAAAAACAAAATGAAAAAGTATTCTTTCCAGACATTGCTTCCCCTGGGGGTGACAATACTAGGGAAAAAAACTATGAATCATTTTTTAAGCTGTTGTTTAATTAGGGATAGGCAAAGTTTAGTGCATCCTATGCACACCTCAACAGGTGAATAGCCACAAGCACAGCCAGAGACTGTTCAGCACTGGGGAGGTTGTGTTTCAGGTTGTGCCACCACCAGCTCCAGCTGTGGAAGTGCTGCAGGTGCATGCTTAGAGATATCTGCCATGGGGGGATGTCACCCAAGTGCCACTGCCACTCCAGGCAGGTATGTGGCAGCCTTCACACCCCTAATGGAATTCAGCTGAGAAATGGGTTCCTTGCAAAGATAACAAGCAGCCTTTGCAAGATTTGGTGATGAAACTAATTAAAACTGCCTTTCCTTCTAAGCATGCAATATCTTTGAATATTACACATTACAATTCCCCTTCAGGATGATCAGGGATGGAGTCAGCAGTCACAGGCAACAACAGCATCCAAATAAAGTGATCCAATTATTTGCTAACTCCAAAGTTGCAACTAGAAATGCACATGAGCTTTCACCATCTTTCTCAATAGGCAAACCCTGGGATTCTAATGGCAGAGCCCTGCTATCCCAGTCTCCATCCTCACAGCACCACAATTCAGCTTTTCCAGCCTTTTAAACAAAAAAATTTCAGGATTTTCCTTAATACAGAAAAGAAGTCACCAAACTGTAGGGCAGGGAAGAGGGTTATTTGAATGCAAACTAGTATACTATACCTTCAACAGTATGATTTATTTCATCCAGAAGTCTTTTGATGACCAGAGAAGAATCACATAAAAATTTGCTATGAGAATATTTTTGCAAGACAAATTGGTCCTCATCAAATGTATGGGTCAGGAGAATGATTTTGCTCACAGAAACCTTCATCTAGTTGCCATCTACCCCCAGGTGCTGCTCACCTTCACCCCACAAATGAAAATTACACCTCTTCCTCCTTCTCAAGCCACTGGACAACGTACAGCTGTACAGCTGGGCAAAGCACCTGCTCTGCATCCTGGAACTGGGAAAGGATTGACCCTAAGGAGAGGCATGGTGAATAATCTATCTGCTGATGAAAAGCCAGTCTTAGGCTGAATACCTTTTGCTTTGAACAAAGTTGCTTTGCAACAGGAAATGCTCTGGAATGACTGGAAGAAAGCATGTGGCCCAAGCAGAAGGCAGCACACAGGCTGCACTCATCCCCTGCCTTTCACCCTCTGCTCCTGTTGTCCACAGAAAGTCACTTTGCCTTTCTGAGCCTCAGATCCTTCTCCACAGAGAGGATAATACATAATTTGCTGGGAACTAGAGCACTTTGGGGAAACTTCATAGAAAGCTGGCTCTTGGTTCAGCATTAGTACTTGCATGAGAAAAAAACAAAATAAGAATAGTAAAGGAGTATGTGGGTAAATACAAAACAAATACTCAAGCGAGACTTTTGCCCACAGCAAATGAAGTCCAAAGGAAATCAGCAGTAGAGAAGTCCTTAGCCCAGTTTCTGTTGCTTTCTTGAAATGGAACACAGAAGAGCCCAGTACCTGCTCTGACAGAGGTCCCTGCTTCCCAGGGCTCCCAGTTTTTCTCTGTCCCACAGGCTGGTCCTGGCCCACTCCTCTGGACACCAGCAGCAACCTTTCTGTCAGCCCCATCGCTGGCAGTAACACTCCCTGCAAAACGCCAAGATAACAGGAGCAGCCTTTCTGTGTTAAAAGAACTTTAAAATGCATCAACGCCATCCCTTTTTGAAAAGGGATTCTGGAAGGGAAAAAAAATTGCAAGAGATACCATCATGCACGGCTCATTCAGAAGGTGGGCTGGGGGATTTAATTAATAAATAAACAAAAATCTGGCCTCTTCACACCACCCAAGGGGAGAAACGGGGGCTGCCCCGGACGGGGTTACCCGGAGCCCTTCCAATGCCGGGGGAGAGGCAGGAGGTCAGGGCGTAGCCGCTGGACGAGGATCCCACCCCGGAGCCGGGAGGGAGCAGGATCCCTCGTCGAGCAGGATAACAATATTGACTGTAGATAAGGGAGGTGCAGGTGGAGACTGAGGCCACGGTGACGGCTGCGGGCGGGTCTTAGCGGCTCTCACTCCTGCCCGGGCCCATGGGGCTTGTCTCGGAGGTTTTTATGGGAAGCAGGTGATGTTGCTAAACGGTCTCGGGGTTATTGCAGTGTTCCCTGAACGAGAAAACTTTACGTCTGGGAAGGGGGAGCGAAGAAGACAACTTCGTCGGTTCTCCTGGCTCGGTAGAGCCCCGAAGGAAGGAAGCAGAGTAAATAAATAAAAGTTCATAAACTTGCAGAGCCAAACGCTTTCCCCGGCCCGGAGCTCCGGCAGCTCCAACTGGGTCGCTGTCGGGACGTAGCCCCGGACCCAGCAGCTGGGGGCAGGCCGGAGCCTGCTTCGTATCAGCCCCGGGAGCACCAGCCACGATGAGGGGGGAGACCAAATACCCCCGGCTACCCCCTCCCCGTCGTGTCCCATCCCCCCCCCCTTCTCCCCCGGTGTCCTGCCAGCACGGCGGTCACCGACAGCGGTACCGAGTCCCGCAGCCTGGGCAGCATGCCCGGGGGCACCCGCCAGACACAGGGCACAGCAACTCTCTTAGGAAGAGGATTTTCCAGCGCGTTTTTTGCTGCTCGCTGCCCATACTGTGCACCTCTTTCGGCTCTGGATAAAACTGGGTTGCTGAGCACTGGATGGGAAAAAAAAAGAAAAAGAAAAACAAAACAAAAAAACCCAAAAACCCAAACAGACAAAACAACCCAAACCCAAAGATCTTGCAGCATAAAAATATTATTGAGTGGTTGGAGGTGAAATGATATGCGCTGACCCGGTGGATCGAGAGATTTGCTTGTCCCAAAGAGATCTTTCAAACACCGATCTGACACGCAGAAGATGGGTTTGCCGTGCCGGTGGGCTGGGTGTCTTATTTCAGCGAGTCACGTACCATTAAAGAGGCACTTTTACAAGTTTGCGGTGAGGCGACGAGGCATTAAAACCTGCTCGCTCGGTAGGAAAACCCGCGGTGGCAGCGCTCGGGGAAAGGGTTAACCCGCTGCCCGCCTTGCCTGTGAAACGATGGTAAATTACCCGGTGAGTTCTCCCGGGGAAGAAATTAGACTTCAAAAGGGCTGCAGCCCTCCTGAATATATATCAAGCAGATGGGCTGATGCGCTGTCTCGCTGATGCGCAGTTGATTACCCGCCCCATAAAAGTGCATCAGCCCAGCTCACCCTCCGCGGGTGCGCGTCGCCTCCCGCAGCTCTCCCGGGGACCCCGACAACAGCAGCAGCAGCGAGTCCCTTCCTCGGTAGAGAGGGAGAAATGGGTGCCCGTCGGAAGGGACCGGGAAAAAAAGAGAAAGGAGCATAGGGGAAATAACGAGAGGAGGGAGCAAAGGGAAGGAGAAAACAAGAAAATAAAATTAGCGTGGAAACCAACTGGGATGAAATCCCAAAAAGAAACCCCTTAAGCGGTGGGGATTTGCTCTCCCACTCCCAACCCTCGATTTCCCTGGCAGCGCTACAGAGAATCCATCCCCTCCTCGGCATAAGTTCCCATTCCAAGTCCCGACTACCCGCCGTGCTGAAGTGTGTGGCGGGTCGATACCCCCTCATACTGAGCATCCTCGGTTACACCGAGCTGGGGACGACAAGCTGCGGGGAGCGGCAGAGGAGCCGAACTCTTCCCCTCCTGGCCGCAGGACGGGGAAGGGGCGGCCGCCCCGCCGCTGGCTCCCCGCAGCGCACCCATCCCTGAGGCTTCGCACCCATCCTGCGCCTGTTCCCTCCTCCCGATCCTAAGCGAGGAGGGAGAAAAAAAGAGACTCCAGAAAGCCACCCATTGTAGCGTTTAAATGCCTCGCTGCTCAAACCGCCTTTGACACGCCTTGGCTGGGCTCCCGAAGGCATTCTGTGCCATTTGATAGCACTTCAGAAGAGGCCTCTCTCTGTCTCCCCCGCTCCGGGGCAGCCTGGAGGTGCCCAAGGCCGAAAGAGGACGCGCAATGCCCGCGCAAAGGCAACGCAGTTAGCGGAGCCGCTCTCTCTCCTAACTGCCCGGGAAGAGGCAAGAATAGCGGGTCTTAAAAAAAACCCAAAAAACCACAAAACAAATAAGCAAACAAAAAAACCAAAACGAAACAAAACAAAACAAACAAAAAAAAAACCCCATACAAACAAACAAACAAAAACAAAACAAACAAACAAAAAACCAAAAACAAAACAAAAAACAAAAAACGGGGGAGGTGGCGGCAGGGCAGCGTATGGCTTGCCGCAGCCAGACCCCAGCTCAGGGAGGGCTGCCGCCTGCGTGCCCCGGTCCCATCTCCGGTCCCGACCAACACTCAGCCTCGGGCAAAGACCATCGCAGCGTTGCAAGGACTACGCGAAGACAAACAAACTTTCCCTCTTGTCCCCGGGGTGTGCCAGCGGGGACACTTGCAGGGCTGGCCTGACCGCGGGGTACATGGTCCCCACGCCGGGTCACCTCCTCACCCACGTATAAGATGCTCCCCTCTCCCTTGTCCCCCTTTTTTTTCTCTCCCTGCTCTCCTGGACAGGCACAACCCTGGCAGGTGCGACGGCAGGTAGCCAGACCCCAGGACGGCTCTTGCCCGTGGGTGACAGTGCCAAAGGTGGAGCCACCTATGTCAGGGGGGCCCAGGACGGGAGATGTCCCAGAAGGGAACGGGACTGTGGGACGGAGAGGGGGGACCGGGGTGCTTTTCCCCGGTCCTGCAGGGTGGGAAGCGAGGGGTGACTGCGTGTCTCCATCCCTGCCGGCCTCGGCATGGCTCGGCCGTCCCTCGGTGGGCGCCTGCCCCTCCGCGCTGTCGGAGCAGACACGCTGGGCCGTTCCTGCGTATCCTTTTCTCCTCCTTTGTCTCCCTTTCTTTGGCTTTGACTCTTTCAGGTGCCCCGGCGGTGCCCTCGCGTGCTGCCGGTTGCTGGGAGGTGGTGGGGCTGCCACTGCGCTGCTGTTGTGCGAGGGGAGGGAGGGAAGGGGGCTTGAATGCTGGCTGTTGTACTCGGCTGGGGTGGGGGGCCGCAGAGGAGGAGGAGGCCGATGATGATGATGATGGAGGGGAGGGGGTGACGATGGAGCTCAACGCGGGCGCGCAGCTCCCTGGGGAGCCGCCTGAAAGGCCGCTGCGCTCACCAGCTGACAACGCGTGCTCTGCTCCAGACACGGCGCGCACCGCGGCCGGGACCGTGGCCAGACCCCCCTCCTCCTCAGTCCCCCAACCCCCTTGTCCCCCCCATTGTCCGCCCCATCGCATTGTCCGCCCTGCTCTAATTAAGAAGCACTGGCCCCACGACCAGCTCCCCCCTACCCCCCGGCCACCCGTGGTCCCAGCGCTTTTCTGGTCTCCCCTCGCCGGGTTTAACCCTTTTTCCCCCTTCCCTCCCTCCTCCCTCTCCGAGGCCAGAGGTTGAGCGAACATCAGCCAGAGTTCTGCAAGGCAGCGATGCGCTCCGACCGACGTTCTGCAACCTCGTTCCACATCCCCCCCCTTCCCTTCTCCTGCCCCTCCACCTCCTCGCCTCTCCTGCTCTCCGGGCCCCCGAAATCCCTGCGCTAAACACATGATAACCTCCCGGCACCGGAGCCCACGGCTGGAGTTTACCCGGCCACCCGATCCCAAAAGACGACGGAGCCTCCGTGCGCCTCGCACAAAGGTGACCACCCCCTCCAGACACCCCCACACACACACCCCGCGCTCCTTTCGCACACCCCGGAGGATGTTCAGCGTTCAGCCAAAATTTAACGCTCTGACAGTGGGCTTCAGACTCGCTCTTTTCAACTAAAAACCCGTTTAAGATGATAAAACTCCACGAAGCAGCAAACCGCGCTAAACTACTTCCACGGGCTGGTGCGCATCGCCCCTCTTGTTAAAAAACTTTGCTCTAGTCTATACAAAACAAACACTGTCGCAAGCTCAATAAAGCGATTTATCCATCTTCATTACTTAAATAAATGTTGTCTCTTTGTTTGTTTGGGAGATATTAAGCATGCTTAGCTTGCAACACATAGTTGATTCCTTTGCTAGTATCTTGGATACTTGGATCTGACTTTGGAAGGTAGGAGCTAATTGCTAATAATGGAGAGAAAGGAACCAGCCAGCATAGCGGGAGTGGCCTGGCATATGGGGAATGAGCAGCCTGAAATACTCAATATTCAAGTTTCCAAAATATTAATGAGATTATAGCAACCTGCAGCTATACGTTACAGCTTGTTAACGGAGTGTAAGAGAGGGGGGCTGCCAAGCAGTTGTTATGCAAACTCCAGAGCCGAACCTCAAAATGGAAATGCGGGGCTGGTATCTCTTTCAAGGAACTGTTAAAAAAAAAAAAAAAAAAAAAAAAAAAAAAAAAAAAAAAGACCCTCGGACAGTGAGTGGTGACAGTGAGTCACCAACTGCACCATGCGGTGCTCTCATCCGTCGGGGGAAGGGACCTCGTTCGAGGGAGGGGGTAGGATTTTGGTCTCTTCAACCCCTTTGCGCTTCCACAGTCACAGAATCACCCCCCGGGACAGCGGGGACAAGGAGGGGTGCTCGCACCCCTGCAATTGCCGGGACCCTCTCAGTGGGGTGCTGCCCCGAGTCACGGGGGCAGCCGCTTCACCCACTCGGGGCACAGACACGAAACAAATCAAATAAGGAAACCAAAACCCCCATACCACTACTCCCCTAAGCGAGGGCTCTGCTGCATCACTCCCGTGCAGAGGGCCCACGCGTGTTCCCAAAGCAGCGACACCGGCTCTCACAGCTCAGAAATAAGTGCCGTAAACAAAAGGCGACCAAAAAACCCACAACCAACCACAAAAAACTCCCACAACCAACCAACCAATAAAAAAAAAAAAAACAAACAAAAAAACCCAAAAACAAACCAAACAGCAATAAACCTCCACAAACAAACAAAAAAAGGTGGCCGTTTTTAGGAAGGAAAATTACTCTACCCATGGTGTTTTCACGCTGCCGGACCCCACACCGCCCCTCTAAGGTATTGGGCGGGCGCAGGTGTTTGTAGGGCAGCCCGGGGTTACCGGGGGGGCAGGTGCCCTGTTTCTGCAGCGGAACGTGACACGCTCATGGCTCCTGACTCCTGGCCGCTCCCGGTTAACTGATGGCCCCTTGGACCCCCCCCAGGTGTCACCTGCTGAAACCCGAGGGACGCCAGCACTGACACTGCTCTGCTTTAGCCCCGGTTCTGGTGCCACAGGCAGGCTGGGCAAAGCATCAGAATCCTCCCCAGGCTTTAACCCGAGTCCAGGGGCCACATCCTGCTCCCTTGGCCCCCCCCCGGCTGTTCGCGCGTCCCCCAAACCCCGGTGACTTTCCCCACCTGCTCCCAGACCTCTCCGCACAACTCACCCCGTTCCCCGAGAGACAGAGGGGGGGCTCCGTGGGAGGCCCCGTTGGTTTCCCTGACCGGCGAGGGGGAGAAGGGAAGCGGCGATGCTGGGACCGGCGGCTACCGAGCTGCCCTTAGCCCCTTGCCCCATACTTGTTGCAATTACCCCGTATCGGCTGTGAACGGCGGGACGGAGTTGGGAGGCAATCCCGGGCAGTCCTGGCAGAGGTGGAAGTCCTGCTCCCCTCAGGGTACAGACCCTCCCGGTCCCCGGTTCCGCACGCCCGCGGGGAGCCTCCCGCCCTCCTGGCGCAGTCTGCTGCTTCCAGGGCATCGCTTCCTGCGGTTGTCCCGCTCACCTTCCGCCGCCGGGTTTTGACCCCAGCTCGGAGCGTGTAAGGGGAAAAGCTAAACCCGACCACGACTTCAGGCTGGGGGTTGTTTTTTGGTTTGGTTTGGTTTTTTTTTCCACGTTTATTTGATCTTACTTTTTTTTTTTTTTTTTTTTTTTTTTTTTTTTTTTTTTTTAATTAAAATACATAAAACAATGGCAGCTGGCTTTGCTAAAATTAAAACGAACGATTCCCGCCGTAGAAAAGTTTGTTGATTTAAAAAAAAAAAAAAAAACAAACCAAAAACAGAAGCAGAAATAGTAGCAAACACTCCATAATAAATACGTTTTCTATTACCACAAAAGCAAAATAAAACGGACATAAAAGTTTGACACGACAAAACGGTTTTCGTTTTTACGAGAGCATTAGGGTTAAGTGGCTTAATTAAATAATGGTCTCCAATTGGCAGTTAGCTGCGTTCCTCTTGAAACCGCATCTCCAGCCGCTGATAAAGTGCTTGCGCCAAGTTTCCCCCCAAAAGACGCCGACATGGTGCGCTAAGGAAAATCCACTTTTTTCCCCACTGTTTACAGGGCAACACGGTTCGTTATTTATTTTTTGGGTATGTTTCCACAGCAGTTCGACTCGGGCAGGGCAGGATCAGTGTCCAGGAGGGCGCGGGTGACAGCGAGGGTGCACGACAGGGAGGTGGGGAGGGCACTGGGGAGGGAGCATCCCTGCCTGACCCCCGGACAGCAGCAGCAGCGGAGCCAGACTTTGTTTTTGTCTGTCATTTGCTCGCCGGACTCCGCGCTGCAAGGTGGTGTATTGGCAGGAGGGAACGGCAACGACTTCTAGGCAAAATAAACTTTAAAAAGTGGAAACTAAAACTTAAAAGCCAAAAAAAAAAAAAAAAAGCCAAGAAAAACAGCCAACCCTTAGAGCGCGGATACAGTCACTCGCTAAACTGCCTGGAGAATCCCAGGAGCTGCCGGAGTGTGAGAAGAGGGGGCGGGTATCAAAACGACAGAGGAGAGCCCCGTCCCATCCGAGAGGGCACCGCGGGCGGCTTGCGCACCCTACGGCGGAGTCCGCGGCCCGAGGGGTGCTGGGGACAGTGCCCCCGCCCTAGCTGGCCTCGTCCGAGTCGCTGTAGTGGGAGCGGGGCGAGAACTCCCCGTCGCTCCTGTGGGACCGGGGAGACGTCTTGCTCCTCTCCTGCGGCGGCTGCCCGGGCTGCGGCATGAGGAGTGCGGGGGAAGGGGCTCTCTGTCCCATCAGGGCTCCGTCCGTAAAGGAGGGAAAGTGCAGCGGGTCGAGCTGCACCGAGTAACCCCCCGCAGTCGGCGGCGGGGGGAAGCGAGTCCTGCCGTGCCCGGGGGGCGAAGCTCTCGGCGGCCCGGGCTGCGGCGCCGGCGGCCCCGGGGGCGGGCCGGCTCCCGCGGCGCAGGGAGACTCGAAGGGAGCCCCGCGGTGCTCGGCTTTGCCAGGGGTGTCTGGGGGGGCGGCGGGGCTGTGCAGCAGCTCAGCCAGCGCGCTGATGTAGATCTGCGCCATCTGCAGCGTCTCGTACTTGGAGAGCTTCTTGTCGTTGTTGAAGGAGGGGATGACATTGCGCAGCTGGTCGAAAGCGTGGTTCAGCCCGTGCATCCGCCGCCGCTCCCGCGCGTTGGCCGCCAGCCGCCTCTGCTTCTGCACGCCGCTCACCTGCGCCCGCAGGCCCGGCCCGCCGCCTCCCCGCGGCCTCCCGCCGCCCGCCGCCGTACCCCGCGTCCCGCCGGGGCTGCTCCCACCTCCCCGTACCGCGTTCCCCTCCGCCGCCGCCGCCGCCGCCACCGCCTCCTCCTCCTCCTCCCCGGGCAGCAGGTAGCGAGGCGAGGCGGCGGGCAGGCGAGAGGGGCAGCACACGCCCAGCCAGCCCGGGGCGAAGCCGCAGCCGCTCCCTTCGGGTCCCGGCGGTTCCGATGCCCCCCGTTCCACGCGGCCGCCCTCGGTCCACGCGCCCCGCGGCAGGCTCATGGCTCTAACGCGGGTGCCGTGAGCCCATGGGGGTGGGGGGGGATGTGTGGAGGGGGGGAAGGGCAGGACCGGGCTAGCTCGCGCGTGGCGGCCCGACGGCTCCGGTGTCGGGGCGGGCGCCGCGCCCCCCTTTAAGGAGCGGCACGCGCCGGGGTCCCCCCCCTCTCCCTCCCTCCTCCTCCTCCTCCTTCTCTCCCCCCCCCCCCTTTCCCCCCCCTCCGCTCCCCCTTCTCCTCCTTCCCGCCCCACCCCTCCCGCAACCCCCCCTTTTCCTCCCCCCCCCGCGTCCCTCCTCCACTCGCGCCGGTCGCGTGTCGCCGCGTCCAATGGCGCGCGCGCGCGGGGGGCCGGCGCGTGCGGGGAGCCAATGGCGCGCGGGGCGCGGCGCGGGTGGAGCGGAGGTTGGAGGGGTGCGGGGGGGGGGGGGAAGGTGCGGGGAGGAACGGAGGGAAAGGGAGAGGAGGGGGGGAATGGGGAGGGGTGGGGGGGGGGGGTGGGGTGCGGGTGGTGGTGGGGAGCCGGCGGCACGCGCAGTCCCGCCCCGCCCCCGCCCGGTGTGGGGCGGGCGCTTGGCGGGCGCTACCGCACGCGGCAGTGCGGGCCGGGAGGGAAGGCGGGAGGGGAGGGGAAGGAGCGATGGGGGCAACGCGCTTGGCACACGCATCGCCCCGCACCGGGCGGCCCCGCCGATTAAAGCAGGAACCGGTCCCCGACGCCCAAGGAATCTCCGTTGAACCCGCCGCTCCCCTGCCCCGCCGGAGGCTCCGGTAAACGCACACCTCGGCGGGAGAGGTGCTCTCCCCCGCCTCCACTTGCCGGGCCGCCGTAGCCGTCGGTCCGCCCGGAGCTCGGTTCGGCTCAGACAGCGCGGTGCCGAGCGCTGCCCGCCCCGCGACGGTGCGGTGGGGCGGCCCGGCCCCGGGAGGCGGCGGGGGAGGGAGCGCCGCGTCGCTTTGCAGGGGGTTCGGCGGCGGTGTCCGCCCCTGGGTTTTAGCACCTTGATCGCCGGTTCAAGCCCGGTGGGGACCCTCTAGGTGAGAAACGGCGGCGTTTTCCGCCGGGATAACACATCCCATCACATCTGCGGTGCACCCGGGGCTGCCACATGTCCGGCAGGGTCCCGGTCCCCCGCGAGCAAGTGCTTTTGTTGGGCCAACAATAGCTCCCCAAAGGTGGCGGAGAGGGAAATAACTCCGGGCACGCATCTTAACTTCCCTTCCGAGCAGCCTCCCCTCCTGCCACCGCCGCCCGCTTGCAGAGGAAAAGTGGAGTTTTACTCCTCTGAATAGGCGTGTTGAGAACAAAGTGATGGGCACAGTATGAGGTAGATATGTTTTTTCAGACGTGAATAACTCGCAAGCCGAGGAGGGAGCGAGGGAGTGCAGCAGCTCAAAGCCGTGCTGCGGTGACATCAAGTGAGCAACCTTCTTCGTTTACGAGGCTGGCTGAGCAATTGCAGGCGCCTGGGGCCCACCTTCCACAAACAACTGGATGGTACTGAGAGAATGGGACCTTGTTGGTTTGCTTTCTTCAAAAAAACCAGGCCAGCTTTCACTATTTTTGTTTTCTGTAATGATGTTCCGAAGGTAAACCTGGATTTTTTTTTCCTCCCTTAAACAAGTGGCAGATTTCTGAAAAATATGAAAAGGTTTACTTGGTAAAAAAGATGAAGAGGAGCAGAAGTTTCTGCCTTGTGCCGTGAAGCTGGCAGGCCACCTGTTTGCAACTGGCAGACACTTTTATAAGCTCCTATCATATTACCCCTCACACATAGATGCTTCTATAACAAAAAACCCCTCACTCCATCCTGCTGCCCCACTCTAGTTTTTTTTTTTCCATCCCTTGGAACATCTTCCCTCACCAGGTCCTGATGGTACAAGCTTCCTTTCCAGGAACCCCACTGGACTCCTTTCCCCTGGGTTAGACCTGTGCACCCCAGTTTGAGCACTGGGTGCTGTGGCTGAGAGCTGCTCGATGTGAGGACAGGAGGCCAAAGCTCAGAGATGAGTGGGAGCTTTGCCAAGCAGGAGGTGCTGACAGGTTTCCAGAAGCCCAGCAGGCTTGCAGGCACAGGGAGAGCGATGACCATGAGGTGCTGAGGTCTTGAACATCTCTCTCTTGGACAGCAAGCCTAGTCCTCCAGCCCACCAGCCAACTGCTTGCCAAGGCCATCAGGCCAAGACCCTAGGCATGGAGAGAAGAGACATCCCATTAGCATCCTCAGGTGGATGTGGGGTGAGTGGTACCCAGTAGGGCCCCTGGCCTCCAGGTACAGTGGCAGGGCCAGGGCTGGAAACAAGGTGCTGGGGGGGCTTCCCTTATCGGGAGCACTTTTACAGAGCACAGGGGTGGTCAGCCTAACACCCTGGGGCAGTCCTCAGACAGTCAGCCCATCTGACAAACACTGTCAGCTACATATTTTTTAAGCATGGGTGTCGGGAATGTGCTCTTTGAAACCAGAGGCACTTGTGACTCACTAAATAGTTTGTCTTTGGAAGGGCAGGCACAATGAGCCATCTCCCCCACTGATACCACTGCTCAGGGGGGAAAAACCCTTCCTTGAAACCCACTGCTCAGTGTGTGCCTGTACTGGCAGCGTGCACACATGAGCTCAGAGTCAAAGTCAAAGGCAAAGGGTGGTTTGTGTCCGCACCGGGTTTAGCTCTGCTCTCCCAGAATAAGATAAATGTAAGTGATGAAGAACTCCTGGGGCTGGCTGAACTAATTTTGTATTCAACACTGCCTGGCCCTTTTCTCTTCCCTTTCTTCCTCTCTCTGTATGTTCAAGCCTACTTGAGTTTCTTTTTTTCTTTTGTAGAAGTTGGTTCTTTTGAAGAGGTTCGAGGCACGCCTCGCCGCAAAGGGAACTTCCCGGGAGTCGGAAACACAGGCACACCGGTCTGAAATACTTACTGTACAATAGCAGGAATGTAGGAAGCCTTGAAAATGAAGCTGCTCTCTCTAAGAAAGTGTCAAAGCTTTCAGAGGAAAACAAACTGAACTTATCCCCCATATCTTTATGCAGATTTCTCCCCACTCCTCTGTTCCCCCCCCCCCCCAGTCTGGTTAAGGGCCGAGGCGGCAACTCAGGGTCAAGCACGTATTAGTGTTACAGAAAAATGGGCTACAAAAGTGTGTGTGTGGGGAGAACAGACTTGCAAAAAGCCTCCTTTTATCATTACAGCCAGAGACATTTTCAAAGCACACAAAGCACACTGGTCAGCCCTCAGTTTAATTGCACTCAATAGCCTAATTGCTCATTTAATCCCATTTCAAGATCAGTCGGCTGCTCTGCAGGCATCACCACGGGTTAGGAAGTATTTTATTCCTTCTCTGCCCTCACCCCACTTTCACCACATCTCCTCCTTTCTTTCAAAAAATGGGGGAACTCTGTGTCTCTCCCCTGGCCCATGATCTGGCCTTCAGACAGTGAAATGCACGAGTGGACCAAGTTCTGAGTGCTGTGTGTCCAAGTCAGGTAATTCCCACTGAATTCCTACCAGGACTGGCCCATACCTCCAGCAAGGGGAGGGAAGGGGAAATCCTGCCCACCTAGTGACCTACCCACACCTTGGAATGGCAAACCCTATCTAGAAGCTGCTCCACTGAGCTACAACCAACACATAAAGATGATGCTCAGCCTAATAATTTCCTGCCTCATCAACTGCATCATCAGAATATTCAGCCAAATAAAAAGTGTTGGTATTTATGTATTCAGAGTGAATGAGCTTAAAGCAGAGGATCCAGCAGCAAGTCTTGCTTTGATAACTCCTATGCTCAGTGCCTGATGCTTTACTGTCAGATGTGTTTTATATATGCATTAGAGTTTTAAATATGCATTAGGAGTGATGGCTGCAAGGAATTCAAAAGCCCAGCTACCTGGGGCATAACTATTGACTCTCAGAAGGTTTGGGAAACCTACCCCTTTCTATTAGGGAAAGTCAGGACCACATTCTTGCTGAAGCAGAGGTGCCCTCATTTCTGCAATTTTCCTGAGCAGGTTTTCACAATGACTCAGTGTCATTTACTTCAGCTCTTTGAGAGTCTATTAATCTAACTCCCATTTCTTGGGGACATTTACCCCAGTAAAGATCTAGTGCAGACCTATGCTCTGGGCCTCATTTTGCAGACACAATCTACTGGTTACAGTTAATTTTAGTGCAAATACTCCCACTGCCTCCAAGAGAAATGCAAAGCATTGCTACAATACTTGCCTGCCTCCTGGGGTCATTGTAAGGCATAATGAATTCTGCTTTGTAATAGATTTGGAAATCTTATCTATAGAATTTATACCTGTATACACTTTGCCCCTTTATTTACATGGCTGTAACTGCTACTGAGAATTTAGTTTATGCTTATATTTAAAAAAATCAACTTCATATTTAAGGAAGCACTAACAACAACAATTTTCCTTTGGTCATTTTGTTTTAAACACTTGGTTGTTTCTACACTCAGCTTGGCAAGGAGTTTTCTGTAAAAAACACTAAATGTCTTCAGTCCTACCAAAGTCTCCAAGAGTTGTGGCAGGTCTCAGTTATGGGACTGTTTCAACCACAGGCATCCAGGGGGAAAAAAAATTAAAAAATTACCAGGTATATGGCAGAACTAAGATTTTAGAGGAAGAGCAGTTAATGAGTTAAAAATAATTATATGCTGCATAGAGATGGATTTTTTTGCAGTACAAGGCTGCTTTAATGCAACAGAAATGGTAGAATCAGACCTAAGGGATATCTTTGGGTCAGAAGCTTTCTACCTTCCCCATCCTTGACTGATTCATCTCTGTAATTCCAGGGGTATTTTGTTTGCCCTTTGCATCAGGAACAGTCACTTGAAATGAGCAACAACAGAATGCTTGTAGCTGCCTCCTGCTTAACACATTGCATGTCAGGAAGTGCTGTAAAAGCAAGTGTTGTATAGCATTCATTAGGCTGTTGTTATATTTTGCTTTTCTTGTGTTTTACTCTTATAAATCCCTTAACCAAGAAAACGAGCAGTACCGTCAACAATTTCACAGCATAAGAACTTCATCTGGTTTAAGACTGGGGAATTAACATCCTTCCATCCAAAATATTTCCTTCAAATCAGTTCTGGTCACCACTATCCTCTGTCTCTTGCACAAGAGCGTAAGTACCCCATAGTTCTAGGCATGTAGTCTGGTATTAATTTACCTATTTAAACTTATCACCACAGTATTTTCTTTTTTTACCTGTCACTTTAGCCATTGCACACACTATAGTTATAAAGGTTTGCTCCAGGAAATTCTAATCATATTCTAATTACATTATATATACATATATATATACATACACAAATATATATATATTCTAATCATATGCTTGATGTATAAACAAAAAATTTAGCTTGCAGACTTTCTGTGGCACATAAGTAACATATTCCAGTAGGAAAGTGAGAAAAAAAATAATTATGTGTAAGCATGAGGAAAAAAAAAAAAAAAGACATCTCTAATAGTCTGCATTGCCCCAAAACAACAGCATTAATAGAGCAGTAACCTGGAAGCCTGGAGGGGGTTTCTTCAGTCATACTGGGCCTTGGATATGGGGCACTTGCATCCAGCACCTGTAAAGCTCCTGGCAAGCAGGCAGCCTTGTGCCTGAAGGAGGTTTCTCAGGAGGGGAAAAGCTAGCCTGGAATTTGAACCTTTGCAGATCTCCCAAAGAGATGAGGTCTCTAAAATGCAAAGAGCAAATATTTAGAGTTACAGAAGCCAAAATAATGCAGAGAATAGGGGGAGAAAAGTGAGTCAATGGAACTAAGTGGGTGCTGGTCAGCACCTCGCATCAATCCCCCACAACAGAATTTGCCCACCAAAGAAACACTTGTCAGACAAGGGAAAACCACCACATTGCTGCTGACAGGAAATCCTCCCATTTAATCCCTGATAGCAAAGAGCACAGAAGCTTCTAGGCAGAAGCAATTTCCAACACAACAGAGCGTGGCACCAGCACAACTTCAGGAACTACCCCTTGTGAAAGGTTGTGAGAACAAATCCCTCCAAAGACATCTTCATCTGGTCTGCTACCTCACAAATTAGGAGGTCTTAAGGATTTTAATATGCTTGTTAAAAAGTAACACCAGAATAATTATTTTTCTCTTTTTTCCTACCCCTTTCTACATGAGGATCTAACACCATTCTGAGTGGGGTTGATACACACGCAACCCCCCCAGCACAGAAAGATTTTTAAATGCTCACAAACAAATCCTATGACAAAAATTAAGCATCTCCAAACACTGGAAACTTTGCAGAAGAGACTTTCCAGAACATGGGACAACAGAGAGCTTCAACAGAGTGTGTTGAGAGCCAGTGGCACTGTGTTGCAGTGCTGTAGCTTTCAGCAAGCAGTTCTAAGGCAGCAGGCTTGCAAAATCCTGCCTCTACCTTTGGAATGAATCTCCCTGAGCTATTTGCTCCAGAGGTAGAGAGGGACTTGCTGTAGTTTGTAAGAATTGCTATTTCATGGGCAAGTAGGATATTTTGAGCTCTGTAAAAGTTTTAGGAATCCCCATAGGCTACCATAGTTTCAGACAGTAACTAGACAGTGACAGATGCTCTCAGTTATTCCTCACTGCCCTCCCAGGGGAAGATGAAGAAGGGACAAAAAGAGAGACTTTAAGGTTGGAAGAAAAAACTTGGGTAGGGTTAATGAGGTAGTAATAGCAGCTTACAAACATCTAAACATGAAGCTTGCTCTCCTCAGTTGGTCATTACTTCCCAGCTGGAAAAGTCCCACATCAGACCAGGCAGTAGATGGGAGTGCACAAGTCCTGGGTCTCAGTGAAGAGTTTGCAACAGCCTTTGAGAAGCCAAGCTGGTCCAATTTTCCCTGTTTGGGAAGGCAGAAGGTGACCTGTCGTGATGAATGACATCCTTCTCAGGTGAGGAAACAAGGAGCAGGAGGCAGACAAGCCTTACCACAGCTAGCATAGAATTCCTTGGAGGACTCTCTTGGGAGCAATTTTACACTGAGGATCACAGGAAGAAATACTGTGATGGGTCCATTTGGGTCACCTGAACCATCCTCTCCTCCCATAGCCTCAGCTGCTCCCCATTATCACTTCCACATCAAAACACTGGCAGCTGCTGGTGGTGTCCCAGGCAGGGGTTTTTTATTCAGGTCCTCTCAAACTAGGACATAGGGTGAAGCCTAACATTCATCTGCAGTGTGGAAGAGCCATGCTGAGGCCAAAGTGAACCCCAGACACAGCTCATGGCCTGCTGAAGCCAGGCACTTGAGAACTTCCACCAGGAACCCCCAGTTTTCCTTAGCCTGGATGTACAGCTCTGGCAGTCAGTGTAACATCCCCTGGGTAGGTCACACAGGTGTTCAGCATGAGGACCTGAGTGGCTCAGTTTTGGGGAGAGGGATGGCTGGAATAACCACCATTCTACCCTGCATGGTTTATAAGCACAACCAACCACCTCTTGCTTCAGAGTCACTGCTGCATCCGTGCCACTAGAAATTATTTTTGCTGCAGACCTGCATGCATTTGCATCCCAGGGGGAGCATGAGGTGAGAGCATCACACGAGGAACACTTCAGGCAAACCATGTCCAGCAAGAGCTGCTTTGAACAGAAACTTGGTATCCCTGTATCCCCATATCCCCACATCTCTCCGTGCCCTGCCGACAGGCATGGGGGGGAGGGGGGGCTCCTCCCCTACCAGCCAGCCGGGTGTCCCTAGCCCAGGGAACCCGCTTTGGTGGCCCTGTTGCTTGGCGAGTGCCATTTGCTCACTCACGGAGCCCCTGGGACCCAAGATGCTCCCCCCGCTTCACCCCAGCGAGATGGCGTCGAAGGCCACCGTCCCGTCCCCGTCCTCCCCCAGAGCCCCTCGGGTGGGGTGTGCGCCCCGGGGCTGCCCCGCTGCCGGCAACAGGTTGAATATTGTAGGTACGGGCGATTAAAGTGTCGCCGGCACAATGGCGGTCTGTGTCCCATTCGCCACGCCCGGGCTGCTCTTTGCAAAGCACACACAAGAGGTGACACGGCGCTGGCCCCCGCCATTATCCCGGCGGCATAGCGGCGCGGCCCGCCCCGTTTCCCGGGAAATGCGGCTCCCCCGACCGCCGCGGGACTACCGCGGACGCGCACGGCTCCGCACTGCCCTCCCCTCCCCAAAGGACCCACCCGGGGAATAGGGGGGTGGGGGGGTGGACGCCATTCCCGGGGGCAGCCGAAAAGCCACCGCCGGCGACCCGAGGAGATCGGCGGGGACAGCGCCCGCCCCCGCCACCCAAACCCCGGCGAGACGGGGCGGACACCGCAGCCGCTCCGTGCGGTACCCGGAGGCGATGCCGCAGCGCCATCAGCCGGGCCCGGGCGGGAAGGACGGGAGAAAAAAGGCCGGGAAGGAGGGGTGGGAAGCTTAGAAAGAATTTCTTTACTGAGAGGGTGATCAGACATTGGAATGGGCTGCCCAGGGAAGTGGTGGATTCTCCATCCCTGGAGATATTTAAAAAGAGACTGGATGTGGCACTCAGTGCCATGGGCTGGGAACTGCAGCGGGAGTGGATCAAGGGCTGGACTTGATGATCTCTGAGGTCCCTTCCAACCCAGCCAGTTCTATGATTCTAAGGGGTGGGAAGGCCGGGAGAGGCGGGCAGGGCTGACCGACACCGTGGAGAAAGTCACCCCCGTTCCCTCACCGCTGCTTTCCCTTCCGGGCTTCCCCGCCTTCCGTGATTCCATGATAAAGGAAAATCCAGCGTTGTACACGGGAATCAGTCTGCTGGGATTCGAGGGGCTTCTGACTCCAGCAGCAGAATAACCGGGGCTAATAGGGGTTTTAATACCTCCCCCTCCGCCCACCTGTCCCCCCTTCCCCCTTTTTTGGCCATGCAGGTGATGATCATTCACCGAACAAGATGAAATCTCAGCAATGAATGCAGATGTGTGTGTAAAAGCACTGCACCTGCTGTCTCCTTACCTGGCTTCAACCTGTGAAATAAAAATTCACATCTGTACTCCAGGATAAATTCTATTTATGCTCCAGTGAATGATTATATATATCATGGATAATAACTGCCTGGCTGGAAGGTTTTAGAAGGGGAGTTGCTGGTATGTGTCAATATTTATGCAATAAAGGTTGAGAAATATTTATGGAAATAAGTTGTCCCTTTTCAAACAACTAATTTAAAACATCACAGGGCTAATGTAGGTCTGAATAGCCCTACATTTGTCAGATAGTACAACAGGCCTTTAAAACTGAAGATCACAATGATGTTTATTGAAGATAAAATAAATGTATCTTTCAAAAATGAGATTTCCAGGTGTACCAGCTCTGTTTCTACCTAGCTTTCATCTTGATGTAGGAAAACTAAAGCTTCCTGTGTCCCTTACTGGGAATACCTTCTGTATTATATGGATAGCCTAAAAGGATTATTTTTTTATCATATCAAGTCTTTTAGGGAATTTTGTTTCCTCTGGGTGGGCGCGAGAAGAAAACTTGATCTGCACTCTTCTAAACTTGAAGAGATATCAAACTGATGCAAGCAGCAGCAGGGATTATTCAGAAAGGTCAGTAAAAAAGAGCAAGACAAACCATTCCTGTGTTGCCTGAGCACAATTTCATAAAGCAGCTTTTCTGTTACACTACATCAACTTCTTGCTGTGTTCTCTGTCATGCCACAGAGACTCTTTCTTAAAAATGTGGCAAGTAACCACGTTAGTGGTTTTGTTCCTGGCATTTGCTTTCCTCCCTCCTGTTTCCTCACGTGTAAGCAAAAGAATTAATTAGCAGCAACGTGGGTCAGCTGTGATGACTTTTACTGTGGTCCACAGTGAATATTCATATACAGGGGAATATTCAAAACCAAACAAGACCTCCCCACTGTGTGTGTGAAGAAGCATGTCCTTGGACAGTGGAGGAGAAAGGATAGCTCACCAGCAGTGGCAGGGCTACAAAGCACTCACACAGCCAGCTGCTCACTCCCCTTCCCCCTTTTTTTTTTTTTCCTTTTTTTTTTTTTCCTTTTTTTTTTTTTTTCCCTGGCACTTGACAGTGACACGAGCTAGACTGGCAGAGCATGGCAAATATAAGAGTCAGTAAAAAGGGGTTATTCTCCCAACTGTGCTTCTCAATTTCTAGCAGTCATAGAACATGTACCACTTTCACACCAGGCTCCCAGGCAAAATGTTTGCCATGGCATCTTCTGGCTGTGCTGAGTGGGAAAGGAGCCTCTGTAGTTGAGTCTGGGCAGTAAGTGGCACTTCTGAGCCTTTCTTCAAGTGGCAACAAAAGTTGGATTCAGATGGGACAACTTCCTAGGTGTAGAAGGAGGCTATGGCATTTCCATTCAGGAGAAGGATGGCTCCCATGGATGTTTGCAGATGGAGCTTTGATGTATGGGACATCCCATCTACATCCCATACACAGAGAGCTCCTAGGACAGCCTGTTTAGTCTGAAGGGGCTGCTGAGAAGGTGGGAGCTGGTTTTCACCTCTCTGGCTTGCTACATTTTTTCAATGGTGCCCCATCTATAGTCATGGACCAGCATGGAGGACTGGGATACTGCACTCTCCATAGCAATAATGCTGCCACAGCCCTGCAGGGAGGAAAGGGCAGGCAAAGCTTGGCTGTCAGGTGTGAACCCTCAAATCAGGGGTGGGAAGTACCTTTGCTCTAAAATAAACAGCCCTTTCCTTCCTCCTGCTGCTCTCCGCAGCCTCTCCTGACTGTGGTTCTGTGTTTGAAAAAAAAAAATAAATTGCTGTTAATGTTTGTTTTGGCACTCCACAGCAGTGCTTTATCCTTTATCCCATGTTGTGTGGGAAACATTCCTCTTGGAGCAAGAAGTAGGAAACAAGCATGATTTTTTCAGACAAGGGAAATCCTAGACTGAAAGAAAAGTTGGTTTTATTAGTGCTGGTAGGAATAATTACCTTAATGAGCTGTTGGGTCAAGGAGGGGTGCCCTGTGCTTGCTGGGCTGCAGGTAGCTTTCCTTGTCCACTGGTATGGCCATGAATGATCCCAGGCATGGTGCTTGTGCCACAGTGCCCACATTTGTACTCATATGGCTTGTTTTGGGCAGCATGACCTGAACCTCTGGGAAAAACTCCCTCTTGTGGGATGCCAACCTGGTCATCCAAAGGCCACCTGGTAGTTGCTCATATGTGCTGCTTCAGCCCATTTTACCACTTTTTCAGGTGGCATTCCAAAGTGTGTGCCTTCTGGCCAGTCTGTTACCACTTCTACAATTCCTGGATGATTGAGTCGTTCTATTTTAGCTCTCTGTGAGAGTAAAGCAATCCATTTGCTCCATGTAGCAAGGGAGGATTCTCTACCTGTGTACATAAAACCCAGGACAGGTAATCAGGGCATTAGGAGGAGCTGTGCTTCAGTACCAACCACTTCTGAAGCGGCTCTCACTCCTTCGTATGAGGCCAATATCTCTTTTTCAGTGCCTGTGGAGTTGGCCTTGGGAGCTTTTGTAGTTTTGACCCCAAAATCCTAGAAGTTGACCTCGAGTCTCTCCTGGAGCTTTCTGCCAGAGGCTCCATGAAGAACCATCACTCCTGGCATGGGTGTAGAGCACATTTTTTGTGTCTGGCCCTGTTCAAACTGGTCCAAGGGCCACTGCCTGCACACTCTCCTGTTTAATACCTTACATGTCTCCAGCTGACCGTGTACTCAATGTCCCCCTTCTGCTGGGAGCTGGAGAGAAATGTGTGACCTCCATACATCCCTGCTTCTGTAGCCCCGCTCATGAGCCTCAGGAATGGGGGTAACAGCTCCTGCTGGTTTTAAGGACCCAGAAGGAGCAGGGAAGAAATTGTGTCTCTGGTCTTTGACCAGCACAGCCATTCTCTCTTCCCACTGCCAGCCCTCACCAGTGCTGCAACCCTCCCCTTGGCTCCCTGCTTGTCTCCTTCTGACTCCAGAACCCTCAGTAAATGTCTTTCTCTGAGCATTTGGGGAGAAGAGGTTTGGTTTTTTTGCCTCGCAGCAGTCAGCTGGTGCTGAGACACTGAATTCTTGCTTCTGCCTCAAATTTACGGTGTGACCTGGAGTAGTTAATGACTTGCCAGTTCAGTTGCTTGGCTGTAATATTTTTCCTTCCTTCTGATTAATGCTAGAGAAATAAATTCCGTAGGACAGGCAAAGTGTCACGACACTGTGATGAATGGGGGGAGGGCAGATTTTGTAATTCTTGACAGATAGCAAATTTATTTTTAGAACTACACCTTTTGAAAGGCACTATTTTCATTAAATTCATGGCTAGTGTAATTTGGGAACATTGCTACAGTTTTTTTGGTGGGTAATTTATTGGGCAGTGAATAATTTTACCCCCACTGACCTTTCTTTGGAGGCTATTTCTGACCCCAGGAACAACGTCTTGTGTGAGACATGACACATCATGATGTGTTCCCAGTTGCCCACCGTGGATGACACGTGGATGCACGTGTTCACACCTCAGGATTTATTAAAACTTTAGGTATTAAAAACTTTGCCTATGACTCATTCTTAGGAGCAGATACTTGATTTTGTCACTGATTTCACAACAGCTCTGCAGAGTGAAGAAGAACCACAGATACCAGGACTGAGAGAAAAATGGGTAAAGCTGGGTTGTGTTGGGATGACCCCTTTATAGTTTTGGAGACTCTTTTTTTTCATTAGCTACACTCATGAGCATGCACGTGGGTTGCTGGGTTACTTTTCATGTCAGCAGCATTGTGCAGATTAACCACCAGCAATGCCATATTGACCCATCTACAAGAAGCACAGAACAACAGCTCCATGTTGCCATCACTTTGGAGCATTCTATGTGAGTTGGAAAGAAAAAGATACTTCTAAAAAATTTGATCTCTTTAGGGAAACAGTACTAGCACTTTGTTTTATGAAGACAGGAGGGAAACCCAGGAGATTTTTGCTCTGGTCATGCTGCACCTGAGCCAGTGACAGCTGTAATCATTCACCAGACTGGTCCAGCAGAACCATTTTTTATTTCCAGGTATTTCACTGCTGGTCAACAGGAACATCTTACTAAGGGATTCTTTGAAATTGGATAAATGTTTTTTTTTCTACTGCTTGCTTTTTTTTTTTTTTAATTTTTTTATTTTATTTTATTTGTAGCTGCTATGTCAGCATGGTTGCATGCCTGGGATTGCCATACAAACAACTCATCTTTATATAGAGCTGGCTCCTATTTCCAGTGGAACTCCTACAGCACAAACACTTGGCAGTCTTTCACACCATGACTTTGGTGGATTTTTTTTTTCAGAGAAGGGGAGGAGAAGTGTCACATAGGATCCACCTTAATGTAGCCTATTATGGAGAGTACAGAGTTACTATCTGTAAAGCTACCCAGCTCTAGGGAGGTGTGGCTGTGAGTATAAGTAACAGGGACAGTCCTATGTTCAAGTAAATTACTGATGACACCAGCAGGACAACACTTTCCAAGAGGTCATGATTGCTTTACAGATCAGGAATAGCCTAAAACAAGGTCTTTGATCATGGAAGTGCCTTTGAGGCTAAGGGAACCCCCACTAGAAACACTGCAATGAGCTTGTAGGGTCAGACCCTCCATTTAACATATCAGAGAAAATGAGCAGAGCTTGTCTCCTGCGTGGTTTTTATGAAATAGTAAAAGTAGCCTGATGATAAAAGCTTCTACCATCTTGTTGCTGGGCATTTAGTGCCCTTTGACACACAAACCTACTGGCATTAGTGTGTAGGGACCTACAAATTTTAACCTCATCAATTTCAATAATCTAATTTCCTTAAGATTTTCATGTTATCTGGATTAAGATTTTTTTCTTAAATGTAGCAATGAATTGAAGGCTCCTTCCAATGCATATTTTAAACTATAAAATGAACTGCTCTGAACGCCTGCTAAGCTTAATAGAAAATTTTAAGAAGTGAAAAATACGAAGTGAATGAAATATACTGAATATAAAAAGCCACCAGATATGCTTCACACACTGCAAGCTGCATCATCTAACAGATCACATCCCATCTGTGTCAGTGCCAAGGAACTCTAAAATCATTCTAAAAAAATGCTCTCCATGAATGGTTTCTGAAATCTAAGCCTGACATTTTAAACATGGTAAATCTTGGGAATTTCCATGGATGACTCACAGCACCCTGGCAAGTCCACCCCATCTTCATGGGCTAAATCCCCTACAATAAGTGTCTCAAACACATTCCTAAGTGGAAACCTTACTAGGGACTGACAATTCCAAGGAGCTCAGCAATTTAACAAGAGGAAACGCAAATTTAGAAAACAATTTTATTAGACAAATTATTTAGACAAATTATACACAGAAAGCTCTGCCACTTGTAACTGAGGCCTCCAAAAAGTGTTTTGTGTATCTGTATAATAGGCAACACATCAAAATAGGCCTATTTTAAATATCATACATGGTTAACATTTTTTTTAATAGCTAAAATCACTGCAACATCTGTTATGTCCCTACATAGCTTGTTGGAAAGAAATGTTCTTTTTTTTTCTTTTCTTCTTCTTTTTTTTTATTTTTTTATTTTTTTTTAATTTTTAAATTTTTACTCAGAAGTGTGGATGAGTTCATGAAAGTTACAAGGGGGAAGCAAGTAGTGCATGCTTTTAGACACTTGCAACCCTGGAAACAAAATGGCCTTTTGCACGATAAGAATTTGTTCTGCCTTACACAGTAGACAATATTTGAAGATTTAGTACAAAAAACAGTGACAGTACAAGATGCTCCCCCAGAACAGAATTAGCATCAAAATAGAATAGATCTGAAGAATATACCTTTTAATTTATCCTAAAGCAAATCACATAGGCTGAGTCCTATTAATCCTAGCCAAAGAATGAGTTAGGTTAAAATAAGTGTATGGTTGCATTGAAAACAAAACCAAACCAAAAAATCCACAGGATAAAATGCTTGAGTTCTACTTAACTGCATTTTTAGTTTTAAGGATTACAAATTGAAAGCTCTTCCTACATTTCTAAAGGGTAACAGTGTTACTTAAAAAGCTGGTGCCAAAGTGGGCACTGGTTTTGCTCTCACTGCTGTTCTTTCTCTTGCTCTACAATAGTTGGCATTAATGTAAAAAATGCATAGCTCCTCTAAACCTAACTTAACATATAAAGGGTTAAAATGAGTGCCTGTTCATATTTTCTTTTTTCCTTAGAACAATGTGTGATTATAATTAAGGCCACATCTGTATTTCTCAAGGGCTTTTTTCTTTTCCTCCACTAACACCATTACTGTATTGATCAACTGTACCGATTTGGAAAAATAATTAATTAACCTTTGATCTATGCTTAAACTCCTCTAGAGCTCTATTAGTTGCTCATGAATGTGGTGTACCTACGAGAGAATTCCATTTGTCTTATTAATTAAAGGTAAAATTATCAAGGTTAGCCTTATAGAATGCTCAATAGCCAATGCAAAACCTAACCAAAGGAGTTACATCTAGGTACAAATGTTAAATTGCCCCGGATGTTCTAATAAAAAAGTATAAAATATGCTCTGTTGGCAAACGATGCAAGTCAGAATAACATTAAAGCAACCTGTCTTTTCTAAATGAAAAGACCCCCTGCACTGTACATCTTTCCTGTACACAACACATTTTTACTAAAGCTTTATTAAATGAATTGCAATAGCAACGGCTGCCATTTTATAGCTATATATACATGTGTATATATATATATACATACCATGTGTATATATGTATATATATATATGTATGAGATACTAACTTATTTAACACAACAGAGGCTTCTGCCATATGATACAGTTCACTGTACATAAGAAAAACTTTTAACACTGTACAATCACATAAAGGTCATATGCACTGGTGCAGTGCAAAAGTAGATTTAACTGTAGTCTTTACTGGCATAGTAATGGCTTTTTGTAATCCTACAAAATTGCATTCTCTTATTATGGGGCCTGGATGGTCTTTTGATTTAATTTGCTTTGCCTTTTTTTTTTTTTTTTTTTTTTCCCTTTTTTTTCCTTTTTGCCTTTTTTTAAATTTTTCCATTTTTTTTAAACTGCAGAGGGTTTGCCTTTGGTCCACAGTTAAAAGGACACACAGCAGCGGAGCACTGACTGGATGCAGCAGAATCTATGAAAAGGACTTAAGTTATTGCAATTATAGTAAAAAAAGGCAGTGGGGGAGGAGAAGCGAATGCCCTTCTGTAAAGTAATCCTCAGGGTTTTTCTATGCATGAATTGCAGCACGTTTTCTATATTTAAGGTATATGAAAAGCTTGAAGTAACCAAAACCTAACGTGGTGATACTCTAAAGAATAAGTGATTCAAGTAGTAAAGAGAATAAGGGGAGACAGAGGAGACCAGGCTGAGAAAGGAGGAAGAGTTGTTACTAATAATCCTGATTCTTAAATAAAAATTAAAGGAAAAAAAAAACCAGAAAAAAAAACAAACCAAAATTGAAAATAACCCTGAAATTAAAAAAAAAAACAACAAACCAAAAGCAAACAAACCAACCAAAACACAACAAAAAAACCCTAACTCGGAAACAAAAAATAAGAAAAATAAAAAAAGGTTACATCCATGTTAGTCCCACAATATCACATCTGCTCCTTACAAGGGGAGTCCTAAAAAAGGAACAGTGAAGAAACTTGGTCTGATGCTCAGATGGAGGTGCCTCGGTCTGGGTCACTACCAATATTCAGCCCCAGAGTAGGAGTTGGTTGGTAAGGGATGGATGACATCGTTTTGATGGGGCTTCTGAAAAAACCCCCGTTGGGTGCCCTGTGCCTGAAAGGGCCAGTCCGGTGGTCGGGCACACTGCCAAAGGAGAAACCTGAAGCAGCTTTAGCAGACAGCGTGCGGCTCAGAGTCTGGATCTGTTCTGGTATGAAGGTGGTTGTGGTGATGTGAGTGTTTCTGAAGTCACTGATTTGTTCCAGCGCCTGACGCGTGGGCAAAGTGTCAATGTCCAGCGGGGTCAGGTCAATCGATGAGGTGGAGAACTGTTTATGGGGGCTGTCGTCGTCTGTGCAGAGGCTGTTCACACGCCTGTGGAGGTGCTCCAGGTCGATCTCCTTGTCATCCTGGGGGAATGAGAAAAAAACAAGAGGCTCTGCTCACCGCTTGCCACCCGCGCGGGCTCCGAGCTTCGCCGCGCGGTTCGAGCCGCTCGGGAAGCGCAACGCGCGCTGAACCACGGGTGGCTGTTGGCTGGCAGCATCTCTGGGTGCCACCAGCAAACATTTCCACCTCCTGGAGCTTGGGGGGGGCTCAGCCAAAATGAGGTGGACCCTTAGGGCACAGCTAGTTCAGGCCCTGAATCTGGAAACAAAACTCCGAGCGCTACTGGTCGGTGTCCGTCAGGAAAAGCCAGGCTCGGAGTTAGATGGGTTGGAGTAAATAACAGCAAACTTTGTGCCATGACAACAAAGTATCATCTCAGGAACCTGGGGACAATGCCAGCTCTTTAACTCCTCGATAAGGACTAAATTTGGATGTCACGTGGGAGGCTCTGAGGGATCAGGCTGCTGTCTTTGTAATCCTCTCGGGGCTTAAGGAAGGGCTAAAACCACCTCAGATTGCTTTTTGCCTGGATAATACATATTGTGGTGGAGAAAAGCTGATCTTCCAGACCAAAAACCAAGTGCTCGTGACTCACTGACATCACACAGGAAGGAGTACACCAGGCAATTTTAAGTTCTGATGCCAACAGAGGGATTAATTCTCCCCTTACCTACAAAGAAGCCATTCCATCAATTCTGGTGGAATGATGCTTTTTTGGGTGAGGAGAATGTGGCCTGGGGCATTTATTATAATGTATCATCCCTCCTCTTACCTCTGTCCCTTTTCCTTCTTAAATGTGTCCTCCCAGAGACCTCAATTAAACAAGTTTGTTTGTTATAACTGAGATTTTCAATGCAAAAAAAAAAAAAAAAAAAAAAAAAAAAAAAAAGAGAAAGTCCCAAGTGGCACAATAAATCACCTGCATTGCACATACATATTTCTGCTGAAATGCAAAGCTTAATTCAAAGCAGCATTAAACACATACAGGGCTGTTCCTTCAGCCTCGGTAGCGCAGCTCAGTCAGAACAAAAATGAGTTTCAACTAACCTTAAAATTTACCTTAATCTCTGTGAAATCTACTGGCTCTTCCAGGCCACTAGAAATATCTCACACTCTAGGACCGCACAGAAGATAATTAGGCAGCTGATAGGTGTGCACTGATGACTTCCAGCCTTGATTACTGCAACTCAATGACTGGCTTGATCCAGAGCTCCCTGAATCAATGGGAAAGCTCCTAGTATACCGAATGGGCTTGAGATCCCTCCTTTGTCTAGGAATGAAGTCAAGCACTCTGAAAAAGTCCACACCTAGAACAAACTGCAGGAGTTCATCTACTCAGCAAAATGGATCACCAAATATTTGCACTGGAATCACGCCCAACACAAGAGCCCGACTGGAAGGAGACTGAGAGGCCAGATTCCCACTGGGATTTTACCCTCTGAGGCCAGGGACGGGGATGCAAACCAGGGGGAAAGGAGCAGGGAACGGGGTATCAGGGATCTCCCAGGGAATGGAAGATCACTGACCCACAGAGGCATCGGTTTGGGCTCATCATGGGAGGGAAAAAATGCAGTGCTCATTTCTCAGACTGTAGTTTATTCACATGTGGACATAGACATGGATGCACATAACAACCACACAGGTGACACCAAAACCAAACGCATTCACCAAACGCTCTCTCCGAAAAACTTTGGAGCTGCATATGGATGCAGGAGAACTGGGGCCACATCGGAAGCTAAAGCAATATACAGAGGCTCTGTTAGCACGTGCAAGTCATGACTATGTCTCTGAGGGACAGTCCTAAGTATTTTTCAATTTTTTTGTTAGCTTTTGGTTTTGTTTTTTTGAGGGTGTTGTGTTTTGTTCGGTTGGTTAATTTTTTTTTTTTTTTTCTCCTTTTTAAATTTTGAAAAAACAAACAAGCACTTTGCAATTCACAGCACCAATCCTGAAACAATTGGAATTTCATCACTTCTGAGCCTCTATAAGTTACTCAAAATATTCCTCTTTCTTCTCTTTACAGAGATGCATTTGGGGCTAGGATCAGACCAGTGAAAGTTTAGAAGCGGTGATATTCTCCCATGCTTAGCCCACAACCCAATCTCCACCCAACTGAGACACCAAAACGAGACCCACTCACAGTAAGATTGTGCATATCTCCATATTATGATCTTTCCTCTTCTCTCTTGTGTGATCAGTAGTGAAACATTCAGCAGTTTTCACATTTAAATTATCATCAGGCTTCAGAGTCAACATCCCATTGAGATTACTGGGGCGGTTCATACTTCTCTCAGAGCTACTGTTTAAGGCTGTCTGCAGACTCAGGCAGACATCACTGAGTGGGTTACTTCTGGCACGCAACTGAAAAGTTATCTTCACAACCATAAGACAATTTTTTTTCAGTGTAAATGCTTGCATTCTGGAGCACAAGGATGGCAGCCACCAGGAAAAAGGGTTGGCTTGCTGACCACAAACTGGCCCAATCTGACCCCCGACTCTGGACTAGTGGCCTGGAAGAGCCAATGGGTTTCATGGAAGCTAAAATGAATTTTAAGAAAGTTAGTTAAGAGGTATTTCTTTGCTGAATGACCCCCACATCCAGGAGAGTGGGGGCATTCAGCACAAACGTCCACGTTAAACTCAGTTTTGAGCCAAGCTTTTCAATTTGGTGCTGAGATTTGAAATGCTAAGCTAAGGACCACATAACAAAGATCAAGGAGGCCAAATTATACCATTTGTGGCAAGTATAAATCAGAATTTCTCCATATTCGAACACTCAAGTAGGGAATTTTATAGTTATATAAAATAACCAATTATTGTTTTCCTTTGTTAGATATTTTTGTGTTCTGCACCAGATAAATATGAAGTTCTGAAAGTCTGGGTAAACAGCAATCTAGTAAATTTTAAGTTTTTAAAATAATTTACCAGTTGAAACTATAGGGTTTCCATTCATGAGAAACCCAATTTAAGCACTCAAATTTTTATTTTTTTTTATTATTTTTTTTTTTTTTTAAATAATGGTCTGGTCCAGATCTTGTACAAAAAAAAAGCTTGGGAATTAAAACAGGCAAGAAAAGTTTAAACGTATTGTAACATCAGTGCCAATGCTGTCTAATTAGGTAGGATAATTGTTCCTGCCTGATTCCACAGCATTAGATTAGCAGGAATAAACACAATGGAGAAACTGCAGAGAAGGTGAGACCACTCCACACAAATTAACAGCAGTACCCCACAAGCTACACAGATAGAAAAGCTGGAGTTGATAAAGCCACATTAAAGCTCATCTATAGGTTTAGCACTGGACATTGCTGCCAAGCATGTTTTAATAATTTTTTTTTTTTTTTCCCCTGATGTCAGAGTGTTTTGTAGAGCTACAGACTGAATTGTAAAGGCAAGAAATTTGTTGTAAAACCTCGAAGGTTCAGATGGCTGGTAAAGGGATTTCCACAGAAAGGAAATCATTACACCTTCAGGTCTACAACTCATCTTTGGTGTAAAACAAGGTATCTTCCCATGGCTTCCATCCAAGACTTTCTGAAACAAGCCTGCAGTAGGTTTCAGAAGTAAGTCTGGCTTGAACCTGAATAATCTAAAGTACTCTTGCTTCCCTGGACTTCAGATTAAACAACAAGAACTAAAAAGTTCATGGAAGTCTTAAGAGATTAGCAGTTCTGAAAATGGGGACAAGATTATTTAAGAAGCTAACTGCTGATTAAAGGGCTGAACTTGGCAAATCTATTTTGAAAGACTCAGCCACTGAGCTTAGGGGACATTTTTTGCAAGAACCACCTAAGAAACTGTTGAATTTACTGCTGAGAATTAGCTCTCACCAAAGGGAATAATGAACTAAATATTGATGTATTAATAATGTACTATTCTAAATTTTGTGCTCTACTCTAGCTGCATGTTTAGACATCATTAATATACTTTCCCCTCCTCCCCCATCCAAGCTTTTCTGGAAAGAATAACTAAAGAAAGAATAGCTTAAGAGATTTTGAGAAACATTTACCTTAAAAAAATCAGGAAGCTAAGTGAATTTTTTTAAAATTTATTTCCCCAGCCTCTCTAATGCTAGAAATTTAAGGCAGCAATCTTTAGGCATGAAAATTCCCCAGGAGAAAGGGAGGGTCTAATACCTCTTTTGAAGGAACCCGGGAGCCTTTTCTTTTATTCCACCACGTTTCCAACATTGCAATGAAACAGGAGAGGACAATCCCAGCTGCGAGGATGCAGAAAACACCTGCAAAACTTTTTATGTCCAGGGCACCTCCTTTCTGTTTGGTATCCACAGATGAGTAAAGATCACACTGCCCATTCTTCGGCCACCACTTATGCTTCAGTATGTCCATGTCACCACTCTGCTGCAGCTCCAAAATCCTTGAGGAAAAAGCACAGAATCAGGGGTTACAGTGGGGGTGACACCTGAGAGTGTGAGGATGTAATCCCACTACTTGCAGCCTTCCCATGTGTCTTGGAAAGCCAAGCAGCTGATGAATCCAGAGGGAGTGATCTGGGCAAAAAACCAAGCCAGAATATGGGGTTGTCCATAAGATCGAACATGTGGCTACCTATGCTCCACTCCAGATACTGGAAAACATGTAGAAGTTTCTCTTTTCTTCTTTTAAAACCCTTAATGAAAATGCTTTAGTTAATATACCTGATTTTTTTTAGCTGGCTTTCACTACACAGTCTGCCCGTTGACTTTTGTAGTGCATTAGACAATATATATTTTGCATTTGGAGAAGAGACATTTCAATTGGAAAAAAAAAAAAACAAAACAACAAAAGGAAAATACAGTTTAGATAAACCACTGGATACACATTGTAAATATGTTGTAATATAATATTGTAAAAAGCTCTTTATTAGATTACCTACCTGCTGCTTTGGAGAGAGTGCAAAACTGTAAAGACCTGAACAGTCAGTAGAGACAGAGTGCAGTCAGTAAAGACTTAAATTAGTCTTGCTTAGGCAACCTACTAATAAGGATTTTTCTATAGGAAGGTGATTTGCTGCAGAATTGCCTGGTCCTTGCACCTATGTGCCCTGCTGATTGCCAAAGGTTTACTGGGCAGCTTGCCATGCCAACCTATCTAGCAACACTTCAGGTGGAATAAACAGTTTGAAAAATGAAAATTTAGCTTGGTAGATTTTCATATTTAGTTAATTTATTCCCAAGAAGAGTGTTTTCTAAAGAAACATTAGGAAGTGACTTGAGAAACAGCTGGATGCATCTGGTTACCCGAAATAAAAAAATTCAGTGATTATACTTAATAAGACGGGGAGAATGTTTTCCTTCAGGTAATAAATTTGTTTTTCATTTCAGTGTTGAAAAGCAAACAATTACTTGTGTAATCATTTGACACAGCAGGCAAGGAATCCAAGTGCACAGGAACCAGCAGAGCTCTGGAACGTTGCTACCAGAGCCTGCAGAGCATTGAAGGGAGAAGAAAAGCTGTCCCACTGGCTTGGGACTACCACAACAGTGCAATGCAGTGTTCTACCTCAAGATCAGAAAAATACAGTGTTAGGAAAGGGTGTTTTAATGCATCTTGGAAGCAATGGATGACTGCTCTATATAGAGACCATTTAATCTGTAATACCACCTGAACAGTCACTGTCAATGAATCATAGAATCATAGAACTGGCTGGGTTGGAAGGGACCTCAGAGATCATCAAGTCCAACCCTTGATCCACTTCTGCTGCAGTTCCCAGCCCATGGCACTGAGTGCCACATCCAGGCTCTTTTGAAATATCTCCAGGGATGGAGAATCCACCCCTTCCCTGGGCAGCCCATTCCGATGTCTGATCACCCTCTCTGTAAAGAAATTCTTTCTAATGTCCAACGTAAACCTCCCCTGGCACAACTTGAGACCTCTTGTGCCCTCTTGTCTTGCTGAGAGTTGCCTGGGAAAAGAGCCCAACCCCCCCCTGGCTCCAACCTCCTTTCAGGGAGTTGTAGAGAGTGATGAGGTCTCCCCTGAGCCTCCTCTTCTCCAGGCTGAACACCCCCAGCTCCCTCAGCCTCACCTCATAGGACTTGTGCTGGATCCCTTCACCAGCCCAGTTGCCTCCTTTGGACCTGCTCCAGCACCTCAATCTCCTTGCTGAACTGAGGGGCCCAGAACTGGACACAGGACTCAAGCTGTGGCCTCACCAGGGCTGAGCACAGGGGCAGAATCCCTTCCCTGGACCTGCTGGCCACGCTGTTCCTGATACAGGCCAGGATGCCATTGGCCTTCTTGGCTACTGCATTTTCTATGGCACATCTAAATGACCTTATACTTATTCTGTGGTCCTCCCAGGAATGGAAGCCTTCACACAGCCACAGAAAGGACATTCTTGTCCATCTCTGTGGTATCCCAAAGGGAACAGGGCCTTTGAGGAACAGGCTGCAAGTGATACACGTGGCATTGGTGATGCCAGAATCACCTTGGTTGCATAGTTTTGTATTTATAAGTAGTGGAGCAGATTCTGTGCAACACCTGCTGACAGCACATCACTGAAGGTCCAGTCCTGGAGAATGGAGAACAAGGTCAGAGTTCCCTGGACTGTATTTTGAATTCTCCCAAACCCAATGCCAATTTACAGAAGCCCCATCCCAAAGCTTCCAGAAGGGGCAGGAATAAGGCAAGGATGGGAGAACTCTGCAGTCTGTTGCAAGAGACAGAAAAAATATTCTGAGACATCTGCATTGTCTCAGAAACTTTGGAGGCAGAGGCTATGACTGGAAGAGACACAACTGGGACAAACTGGGACTGTGTGCTGGAAACCTTTCCCACCATAATTACTCCTCTGTGACTGCAAACACCACTCTCTACCATGGCACACAGTGCTTACAGACATAACTCACCATAATTCTGGTTCTTGCTGCTCTAGCATCCTGCATAAGGACTTAAATGAAGATTTTGGGCCAAATATTTCAGTAATTCAGGTTAGCAGGAGCAGCAGATAGTCAGCATAAACAGAACCCTTTTGTATAGCTTCTTCTGGAGTAACAGCAGATTAATTATTTATGCCAAATCCCAGCATTTGGCATATGTGCTTTTATATTTGGGAATTACTGTACTATCTACACAAGGCAGTAACAGAACAACATTGTGGGGCTTATTTCTCCCATCAGTAGCTTTAACCTCTTAGCAGGGCTATTTTCTATTCTGTTCCACGAGTAATAGAAGGAACCATCCAAATGATTGCTCTATTCTCATTAATTAAATGATTCTTCACTTGTCAGTATAATTCCTGATTACACAAGACATCTTTTCAGCAAGAGGCATTTGCATAAAGACACTGAACTTTAGCTTGTTCCTTAACAGAGATTTATTCCTAATTGTACTCCTGGTAATTAGTGTCAATTTTCTTTATGGATGTAACATATAAGTTAAATTAGTTAAAGGAAAACATATATATATATATATATATATATATATAAAAGCAGCAGAAAGGGATAGCAATTGTATTATTACACAGAAAAGCTTGAAAAATGGAAAGCTTATAAAACTGCAGCTGAACACAGATGTTGAGAGATAAAATACACATAAGAGAAATTATAAGAGCATGAATATCAAACTATATGAACTTCATACAGAAAAAAGGGAGACCCCACTTCTGTTCTTACTTAGTAGACACTGCTTCTGAACTCACCATCTCAGAGTAATAGCTGAGAAAATTTAACCCGACTAAAATGTTCCCAGTTATGAAAATTCTGATTTTTGTAGCACCTTTTCAGAAATGAAAATCATACTTTAGTTGAAATTCCATGGAAAACAAAAAGAGGAGGGCAGGGATGCCGCAGGGATGCTGCAGGGGTGCAGCACATGGGGTGGTGCAGGAGCTTCCCACACGATGGCACTCTTGCTATAAAAATATCTCCTTTTCCTGCAGCTCCTGCTGGGTGTCCTTAAACACCCCACCCAGACACCTGTTTGGGGAGCAGACACTGCTTGCAGTTTGATTTCCAAATTAAAAAAAAAAAAAAGAAAAGAAAGGAAAAGAAAGGAAAAGAAAAAGGAAAAGGAGAGGAAAGGAAAGGAAAGGAAAGGAAAGGAAAGGAAAGGAAAGGAAAGGAAAGGAAAGGAAAGGAAAGGAAAGGAAAGGAAAGGAAAGGAAAGGAAAGGAAAGGAAAAGAGAAAAAAGAAAAAAGAAAAAAAGAAAAGAAAAAAGAAAAGGGAAAAGAGAAAAGAAAAAGGAAAAGACAAAAGAAAAAGGAAAAGAAAGAATAAAATAATAACGATTTAAATAACTGCTCTGAATGATAGCAATGTGCTAAATGCTATAATTCCAGCAAATGCTTCTTCTCACAAGTCCATTTTTACAACTGAACGTTCCCTCTGCATCTTTGAGCCTGCTGTATTGGGATACAGAAGTAATACTACACATAAGTCAGTAGTAAGAGTGGTGGAAAGTAATAAGCAGGGTGCATGAGTTCCTGCTGTTCTGACATCCATGTCTTAAAAAGCTTACCAAAGCTTAGATACTGCTATAATTTGAATTTATCAAAATAATCTGATTTGTCTGAAAACAGCAACCTTTAAAACTTGCTTATGTATTTTCTCGGGCAGGCAAACTGTTATAGTAACATTTTTAAAGTCAACGACATAGTTACTAAGCTGCACAAAAGAAAATATCTGCATGCACTGAAAATAATCTGGTCCTGAATTCAGTGCCAAGTGATGCCTTGTGGATAAACAGGGAAAACTAAACTTCCTGTGGTTTCCAAACCTGACAGTGATGTGAACAAATCCTGCTGAATCAATGGGAATTGGGCTGGAATCAGCTCAGTAACTACATACATTGCTGCTGGCAATGAAATGTAATTACTCCTGCAAAATATCCATAGGTAACCCCCCCCCACACACACACACTATGAGAGCAAGGTGTCACAAATGCTACAAAATTGAGACATCTTGGACAACATTGTTTTTTTCAAATCTTTCTGAGTTATCAGTAGCAAGCAAGGGATGTGACAGGCCATTTACAATGAGATCAAAAAAGGCAGTGCATGTTCTGACATGCTGAAGGGTACTGAATACATGCTTGCTGCACCAGAAAGGTGTTATCCAGAGGGATAACTTCACCATCAGCACTAAAAAAGAGGATGCAATGAGTTGCTAGTCTGACTCTCCAGCATGGGTCTGCTGTAAAGAGGAGGTGAGCAGAGACATGACAGCTGCCCACTGTTAAAAGGAGAAGAAAATGCAAATATTTAAGTTATTTATTAATGAAGAAAATCTATTTGTGTGGTACAACCAACCCCTTAGTGGACCATGCCTTGGGTCCCAGCCCTTGTACCAGCTCCCAGGGACCTCCTGGGAGGGCTCAGTGACTGCTGCTGGGCTCAGATTTATTTAAATTCAAATTTTTAAATTTATTTAATATTCCCCCTGTGGTTTTGCCTCGCCCAAATGCACAGAACAGAGACATAAGGAATGGTCACAAATAAAACTTAGAAGTGTTTATAAAGCCAGTGGGAAGGTGTTCATCCAGACATGGCTGCTTGCCAAGCCCCAGCTGCCCGACTCAGTTTGCCATCCCTAAACATAAAACTAGAATTAAAAAGGGCACTAGGATCATCAAAAAATATAACCCAGAGGCAAAGGAGGTGTGGGAAGGTGGAAGGCAGAAGTGGCTGTCCCAAGGGGAAAAGGGGGAGCAGTATCAGTGCCTGCTCCCAAACAGACTGAAGGATGCTAGGAGAGATTACAAGATGAGCAAAGCACCTGAAGGAGAGAAATCATTGGTAATCCAGTCCTCCCTTTGACTACACATCTTGATAGCTGTAAAAAAAATGCTGTTTCCTAAAGACAGTATCCTGTGAGGACTTTTTGTTGTTTTTGTTGGGTTTTTTTTTTGTTTTGTTTGCTTGTTTGTTTGTTTGTTTGTTTAGCTCATTTTGATGAGCTGCCAATCATGGGCTCCAGGAGAGGAAATTTTTCACACCAGTCAAATAGAGCTTGGGCTGCCAAGATTAGACAAAGTTCTGCTCCCTCCCCACCCGTTCCCACCACTCAACCCAGCAAAAGTGTCCTTGGGTACAGCTGCAAAAATCTGTTTTCTGGCAGGGACTCAAATTTAAACCTGACTACTTTTGCCCCAAAAGGGTGAGCAAGAGGTTGCCATCAGATCTGCCCTTCAGCAGCACTTGGCATCATGTTGCTGGTGCTAGAAATTCATTCCACAGAAACAAGGATAAAGCATCTCATCTCTGAGATAAGATAGAAGAACCAGACCTGCTCTTCAGCATTAAGGATTTTTATATCAAACAAAATTAAAAAGGAAAAAGCAGATACCCTTCTGTTTTGCTTTGGCATGAACCATTAGCTTCAGAAGGTCCAGCACTCATGACCTGGATCCCATAAATTAGTTATAACTTTGCTTAAATTAGTAAATGTTATGGCAAACACCAAATTAATTCATTATGGCAAGTCACAGTATGTTGTCAACAAATGTATTTCTAAGGTATATTTGTTCCCGTGCACAGTCTTCTACAAAATTACTTGAAAAGTCACAGCAAGCTTTATAAAAAATTTAGTACTTCAAGCACTTGAATGCCTGGGGTGTAATTTCCCTCTTTCTTTCACCATAAGAAACATCTCCTCTTACCATAAACCCAAAGCAAGTGAAGCCAAGACCAGCCAGTGGAACCTGCAGAAGAATGAAGGTAATTTCTTTGTGCTCCATACAACCAGGACAGCTCTGTGTAACGTATGTTGATGAATTTGTATTCCTAACCAGTAAAATTCAGGAAAAGAATTAAACTGAATAAGAAGTGAATGTGGGGCTAAGCAAAACAGTTGAGACATGTAATTTTTCCACTGAAACAGTGTGAACAAAACAAGGCCCTAACGAGACCAACTTCTTTCTCGAAGAGAATACAGATCCTATGAGAGGCTGAGGGAGCTGGGGGTGTTCAGCCTGGAGAAGAGGAGGCTCAGGGGAGACCTCATCACTCTCTACAACTCCCTGAAAGGAGGTTGGAGCCAGGGGGGGGTTGGGCTCTTTTCCCAGGCAACTCTCAGCAAGACAAGAGGGCACAAGAGGTCTCAAGTTGTGCCAGGGGAGGTTTAGGTTGGACATTAGAAAGAATTTCTTTACCGAGAGGGTGATCAGACATTGGAATGGGCTGCCCAGGGAAGTGGTGGATTCTCCATCCCTGGAGATATTTAAAAAGAGCCTGGATGTGGCACTCAGTGCCATGGGCTGGGAACTGCAGCGGGAGTGGATCAAGGGTTGGATTGATGATCTCTGAGGTCCCTTCCAACCCAGCCAATTCTATGGTTCTATGATTCTATAATTAAAAGTGTAGGTCCTGTTCTTAAAACAAGGCACTGCCAAGGCTAACGAGGCACCAAAGGAATGTGAACATTGCACAAGAAGAACATAAAGATGTCAGAACCAGCAGATAAGAGGAAAATTATGGCTAGGGTCTGATATCCTCTTGTAACAATATGATGAAGTCAGTGAAATCAAGAAAGGTAAAAAAGTTCAAGATTGAGGAAGACCTTTACTTCATCCAAAGACCCCTTGACCACCCCCGGATATCTCCCCAAAAGAAGACTCCGCCCAGACTGCAGCTATCATGAATATTATAATGGCATGACGTAATCCTATGAATACGTAAACCCACCTCCTTTTCAATATGCATAGAATTATAATCAATAAAAAGTAATTCCAGAGTTTTAGGTGTGTGCGTGTGAGTGGAGGAGACTCCCCGCACACCCAGCACTGTTTTGCTTATTGCAATTTTATCAATTAAATGAAACCATTAACAGAATATTGAGTCTCGGACATCTATAACATCTTCCATGCTTCTAACATCATCTCTGAGATCCAAAGATCACCTGTGCTGGAACAGAGATAGCATCTCTTCCTAAAAAACCCACTGCTTCCAACTATCCCCTCCCATGCTGCCACCAGAGGCAGGCAGGACTGGCATGGGTGAGGAGGCAGCATCATTACTTACATCCAGCTTCAGGACTTGACTTGCAGGTCCCAAGCTGCATGTAAACAAATCAGTAGCTCTTTTTACAGCTGAAATAATTGATGATTTCACCCCAAATCATAAAGCCTCAATGCCTGGGGTCAGGGAGAGTTTCACTATGAACTTACAGAGAGCACACTTGGGAATGCAAACCTCCTGGCTAGGCTGTGACACAAATGATGTTTTAATCCATCTGTACAGGATACCTGGGGTCACTAAAAATGGAAAGCACCCTTTCAGTCACCACTCACTTCTTTTACATCTTCTCCCCAAAATCTCACCTGACAGAAGATTTCCTCCAGTGTCAGCTGTCAGCTATCCCCTGCCTAAGAAGCCCTGTGGTTAACAAACCATGTAAAGAGCTGCTCTTCTGCTTAAGAGGAAAGAGCAAACAACTGAAAAAAAAGTACTTTAGGTTTTTTATTGCTTGGTTTTTTTGTTTGTTTTGTTGTGCTTTTTCCTCCTCCCCAGGAGTGAGATGCAAGCTGACACTTATTTGGGTTAATTAGTATTTAACCTATTTCATTCTGATCTTTTTTTTTTTAGCACAAAGTGGGAAATTAAATACCAGAAGTTTTTAGTAAGAAAACACCCAAATTAAATATTAAAATAATATGAATATTAAACAACAGATTAAATATTGATATATAAATATTAAAATATTTGTCCTTAAAGGAATAGATTTTTTTTTACAAGTAGGTCATTAAGAATAACTTTAACTGAACTGCTTAAACCATCTGCTGATGAAAAGGAGAAATGGATTCACTGAACCTGACTTAGCACTGAATGATTATGCAAGCCTCACCTTCAGCTAAGAAGCAATTACATGAGAAAACAAATTACTAACATGACTAATCTGAAGAGTTGTGGACCAGTGAACTTCATTTTTTATATATTGTATATGTTAATGCTACCTTTAAAAGTCAAGCACACATTACAGCTATGACAAGGTGATAATTCCTAATATCAAAGTGGGGCTCCAATGGTTTGATAGCAGAAAGAGGTAAAGCAATCCCTAAAGACTCAAGATCTGCAAAGGAAAAGATTCAAAGTCCCAGAGAGACCCAGAGCAAATCTGCAGTCAGAAAGGAGCACCCGGGGTGGGCTTTGAAAATGTCAGCAGCATCCTTAAGCACGCTGTGATATTTGGGTTACTGGGTGCAGGAAAAGATCTTCAATTTTAGTGTAAGAAACTGGAAATGATCCTCTTTGCTCAGTGTCATGCTTCAGGCAAAGCAAAGCCTCATTCTTATATACAAACTGCCTACCATCCACACTTTGAGAGGGAATAGACACATCAGTCACATTAAGTCCTGTTAACTGACAGGCTGGAGCAGCTCATTTTTTAAAGAGATCTAGGTGGCACTTGTATTTCTGACATTTATTTGCTATTTACTTAAGCAAGGATGACAAAATACAGGTGAGGATTCTCTCAGGTTTTTAAACTGTTTATACAGTACTTTTCTAAGCCCTTAAAAATGAAAACCAAAGCCTTCATATTTTTATTTTAGATAGTGTTCAAATGAATGATTTCTATAGTTTGATTTAAATATCACCATTTGGACTAGAAGGCACACAAATTAATAGTTTAAGGCTACCTCCAAGGTGAACAGGGTTGTTGATAGAATAGGAAAAGCTAGACAGATAAATACAGTCTGAAGATCAAATCACAGCAACATGCTTTGTGTCTGAAATTTGACATTTAAAAATATCTCAAACGTTTTTATCTCTTAGATTCTTGGTTACATTAGTGAAAGCTTTCCAGATCCATTCCCTCCAGGGTTTTAAATGTACTGGGGTTTTAAATGTACTGGGGTTTGAAATCCATACTTCTGACCATGAACACTGCCATGCCATAGAGCAGGGTTATACTGGGAAGAGTCCTCTCCAGACAGCTATTCGGATGCTGAAAATGAAAACATTTAAGGTAACCCATATGATACATGAATACCTCAAAATTTAGTTCATTTCTTCTATTTGTTCTCCCAAGCAAAAGCATTTGGTAAAAGAACCATTTCTAGAGACACCCCCAAAATACATTTTTTTTCTTTCAAGCCTTTCTCAAGCAGCACTAATGGAGACTCTCCAAGAACACAGAGCAGTACAGTGGCTGCCTGGGGAAGCCCAAGGAATTGCCACAATTCAGCCTCAAAAATTACAAGAGTCCCTGCCAAGTTTACAGGAGGCACTGAGAAGTGAATTCATCCTTTAAAAAAAAAAATAAAATTATATGTGCCAAACCATCCTCTGGACAGAAGCCTGACCCAAGTTACAAACAGACCTGCCTGATGTGGGTGCCCCTAGAAATGCTGCCTGGGCCACCTTGGGTGCTCTAGGGCCATCTCTGCCTACTTTCCCTTCCAGGGTGCATCAGGTAAATTCTCTTCAAAGACTCAAGATATTGTGAATTTCTCTACCTTGATGAGAACTAAGATCTTCTAACCAGCCCTGGGGATAGAGGGAAATTAAAAAAAATATAGCAGTACAACTCTGCAAGCCAAGAATGTGCCTGACAAGTGTGCTACAGTCAACCTGTAGGCAGCCCTAACAAATGCAATTTCTGCTGCCTTTCATAACTGTGTTCCTCTTATCTATGGGGAAATATGGTAGGAAATCAATCTATTTGCTCTTCTTTACCAGTCTTGGCAATTACCTTCAATAATGCATCAGCGTGCCAGGCTGCCAACCCTGTGCATGTAGGTTTCTGCTGACAGATTTTTTCAAGACAGACCTTTCAGTGCCCTGGCAGGACTCTCAGCAACACAAGGATGTGAAGAAACCTGGCACAAAATTCCTGTTAGCTATCGTGGGTTACAGAAGTTAATATCTGATGGTTTACTGCCCACCTTCCAGTGTCCTGATGGGCTGCAGCCTCCTTTGCATGATAGGAATCAGGGCTTTAAGCAGCATGGTGTTTACTGGCAGGATCACACTCCAGGAGATTTCCATGTTACAGAGAAGTGCTTTGATAAGAACAGAGTGACATCCAATCAGGGTAACAACCTGGGGGAGGACCAAGGGCTTATTCTATGAATGAAGGCATCTCCCTGGAAATGCTGCAGGTTTTTTCAGAGCTGCACCCAGCTAGGCTGGCTGATATTCTCCCAAATTTTGCCTTAGCAGGTCCTCTGGTCCTTTCTGCAATAAGCAAGGGCAGAACATAAAGAGTGTAGAGATATTTTGTTTGGCCTCCAAATTTTAATGCTTTGGAGCAAGGCAGGGCAACCCAGACCTACCATCACTTTGGCTGCTAGAGGAAGCAGAGCAGAAGGACTTGGGAGGAGGATTTGAAGCTTTGCATTCCAGCTCCTCCAATCTAGGCTCATATTATTCACACAAACTTGAGGGATGGCTGTTCTGTGCAAAACAAGTTTGCCAGGCAAAGCACACACACACAGAAAAGCCACTAGCATACCCAAATCTTTTCTCAAAAATTTCAGCCCAGGCAGAAGTAGGAGGAAATAGCTGCTTTTCTTTGCAACTAATCCCTTCAGGTCAGAACTGAGACTTTTCCACAGAGTAAGAAGAGTAAGTGAGTAAGTTATTACTGTAAGCAGAGTAAGTTATTACCACCCACAGGAACATAGCCCTATTTATACTCTGTATTTTGAATAGTTCATATTGGAGCATCCAATGATTACATTCAATAGTAAACATACAGAAGCAGGAGTTAGATACATTTTAAAAAGGAGAAGTTTCAAGGAATAACCTCAAGCTTCTTAAATTTAATGCTAAAAGAGCAATTATTTTAAAGCATTTGACCTTGTGACAAAATCTCGTGATTTTCATGAGGAATTCTGCCCTCTTTCTCTGCATATCTTGAGTATCAAAGTCCACAAGATTAAACCAAGTAATTTTCTTATGATCTATTCCTAAAAGTAAGCAAAACAATTTCAGTGTTTAGGTTTTCAGTTTCAGAGCTCCTTATTGTTTCTCAGTGTTTGGGGTTTTTTTATGTTCCTAGAAGCGTGTGGGGTTTTATTTTTCCCCTGTCACCAATCTATTGATAAGTGACCTGAAGATTACATTCCATTCAGCTCAGGGAAACCATGAGCTTGCATAGCAATGCCAGCACTTACCAGTTGTATCCTAAAAGTGTGTTACAGCTTGACCAACCAGATCTGATATAACATGCAATTCCTTGAAGCACAAATCTTTCACAGTCAGCCAGACCAGATCATGGGCACACTTACCCTCTGTCATATTGCACCTCCTGTCACTTCTTTGATAAAATTATTAAGCCCACTTGCAGTTATTCAATTTCTACCATCCAGATCTCAGAGGAGGAACCTTGGGAGCACTAAAGGAACTTTTTTGTCCTCCCTCTCTACTAGACACAGCCCATGAAGCAGCTTCCCACAGGGGCTGCTGGGCTGGGCTTGCTCATGCTCTCATGACACTGTGCCACAGCAAGGACTATTACAGAGAGCAATGTCAGGGTTTGTTGGGTAATACTGCAAAATGTAGCCTATCATTTCCCCGGGCACAAGTCACAAATAAACTGTGGCCCAAAAAAATAACCCCAGAAATAAAACACAAGGCATTCCCAGGTGCTGTTCTATCAACCCCTCTCTGCAGAATGCCAATGGCTTTGTAGGGGATTTAACAATTTTATAGCTTAGGTCAAAATCAAGCCATTTGGTGCTGAGATTCAATTTGGATAAGCTGGTGAGCCTGCTCAGGGGATCTGTCCATGTCTTCAAGATCAAGGGCATGAGGGCAAACTTTCTGATAGCCCAGAGAGGCAAACTCCTTTTCTTTGCTGGCAGAGGCCGGGCCAAGAGCCAGATGAGGGCTCCTGCTGCTGTATCACTGCATCTTGTCCAGCACACAGCATGGGACAGGTTTGTTGATAACCAGGTCCTATCAGAGAGTGTTCTTAGCAATACCCACTGCAGTCAAAAGTAGAGTTTGGAGGAGAGATATAAGTAAAAGGGAGACATAAAATAAAAAGTGAAGTCTCATGGGTTTAGTGGAAAAATCAAGACTATTGAAAAATCAAGACTGAAAATTCAGACTTCTTGAAAATCTGTCTGGTGGGAGAGCTGGTATTATAAATGGTGGGATATTTCCAACCTGAATTTCCCAGTTCCAGAAAATGTAAGTCTATTTGTGGAAGGACAAAGGAGGCTATTAACAGGTTCTTGTTTTCATCCAGCTTGTTTACCTTTCTCTGCCTCTGTGTCAGACTGAAAATTAGGATTCCAGTGATGGCCCTGTCACCAAACTGCAAATGCACAGCTGCAGGAGATGATGCACAGTAAATCACTGTCCTCTCACCAGGAGCTGCCATAAATAATGCCATAGGAGTTCTCCCCCTGCAACCAACATCTGTCTGCAACTGCTGGGAGCAGAGCTGTAACGCAGCCCCCAGGTAAGCAGCAGAGAGAAGGTAAAGCAGAACAGTCTGAAAAATAATATCCTGGCATTTATCATCACATTAGCTTGTAAGCCTTTCAAAATATTTGTCTCTTCTCTCCCAGAGGAGATTCTCTATAAGCAAGTTGTCATAACTTCAGACAAATTTCAGGAACTCGTTATGTTAATTTTTTTAAAGTACCTGATCTTAGAAGTATTTTCATTAACAGCAAGTATTATCACTCCACTTTTACAGAGGAGAAAGCTGAAGCAGAGACCACAAAACAGGCATGGCAAACCTCAGCTGAGTGGTGGAAGCAGTGGCTGAACTTTCCTCTCTCTGTTCCCTTTTGCAGTGGGTAGATTTATTTATTTTCTGGAGAGAAGGATGCAAAAAGAGAAGGCAAGGAAAAAGACCCATTTTGCAGCCTAGATGACAGCTGGAAAATCGAAAGGCATGAAAGCACAGGTGACTTCCAGAGCAAGCAGTTAGCTGACTGTTGCTCAGCTTCTCCATTAATGACAGCTTTTAAAACTTGTGCTGCACCACAGCTTCTCTACTGCTGGTCAGAATTTCCCAGGCACAGCCCCAGAATTACCACCAGGGACATGTCCCTTGTGACAGCCAGGCAAGAGCACTGACCCTCTCCAGATTTGCAGGGATTAAAGCAGCACCAGTGGCCAGGGACACGAGGAGGTGATGGAAGAAGGGGCTGAGCTCCTCCTCTACCTTTCCAGCAAAGCTGTGACATTTTCCATCCTTTTCTAGTACCACTTAGCACCTGGAAGCTCTGCACCATTCACCCCTTGTAGAACTTGTTGACCTTAACTCCAACTCTTCACCTAGGTCAGACCTTGCAAACACCTGGAGACAAACTGCAAGGGATCCTTCTCTCCCTGGCAACATTTCACTGAGGAGAAGGACCAAGAATAAGCATTGTATTGCAGTGCATCCCCTGGGCACTGCTTGCAGCTGAGGGTAAATAGCTGAAAATCCAAGGTAATCTCATATTCATTCCTCTCATGCTAGGCAAAAAGTAGGAGCAGGGTTTTTTTGCACAGCACTCATGCTGATGTAAGCTTCACATAACTATGATCAACTCTATAGAACAGTTTTAATTAGGATTTCGATAATCACCAAACATCTGGTAAAGTTTCCCTTGAATATTTTTCTAGCCAGCATGGAGGGAAAATGGATTTACCAGAGTTCTGTAAAGGCTCTTTTTTTTTCTTTTTTTTTAACAAGGATGTACTCGGCCTCTGAGAATTGTTTAAAAAAAGCAATCAGACTACAAACATTCAGATATGGCTGTGATAGACTGTGGAGATAGAAGGAGCTTTTCATGGAGATTACTGTACAGATATTTAGAGCTGAGCAGATTTTTTTCTCTTGTTTAGAGTAGTTTCTAATTCTGATTTAAATCATCAACTAAGACAATTTTTTTTCCTTCTTATCTTCCTTTTTTAGTTGGGTTGGTCGAACTGGTTATTGTGGCCAAATTTCTCAGGCAGAAAGATACACATGCAAAATGGAGGCAAACTGGGCTTCCACCCTGTTTGCCCAGTTCAAAGCAAGGACTGGCAGCCAGATCTCCTTTATAATGGGGATTATCAGGTGGAGAGGAGAATTCATGCCAGAGACCATGATAAGAGACTCCTACCCCTGGAAGAAAATCTCTAGGTTAGACAGGGGTGCAGGAAAATCAGATATAGGAACTTGTCTGCATGAAGGAGAGCTGTAAGCCTCTGGAAATTACCAAAGCTTAGGTTTCTCCTCATTTTCCCTCCCTCTGAATCAGAATTTTAACTTTCCAGCCAGCTCCTCCAAAAACTAAATGAAATACCCAGCATAGCATTTCTCTGTTGGAGCAAACCACCTTCAGCTGTATTGGAACAGAGCCCACCACTCATCCCCCTCTCTGGCAGAGGGAGGACATGGATAGGAAAACACAAAGCTCACCCATGCTGTTAAAAATAAATTAAAAAAAAATCTTTGTGCTGGTTAGAAAGATGATGAAGGACTGGCAAACCTTCTATCTCCTGACACCTACTTTCCTTCCATTTCCACCTCTCTGAACGAGTGCTACAGCCAGAGAGATCCCAACCAGCAACACGTTGAGCATGAGGCCAGACCTGCCCTGTGGGATAAACCAACAACTGGTGCCCAAGGAACCAGTAATCCCAGGCTGTGTATTTTACTTCTGTAATTTCAGCTACACACGAATGGGATCAAATGAAAACGGAACCAGCTGCAGAATAAGGCAGCAGAGGTTTTCTCCTTGCTGCATACAGAAGCCAGCACAGCAAGGAAGCAACCATCATACCAGAAATCTGAAGTGGATTTTGTTCTAATGCCATTGCCAGGCCTGGCATCCCAGCACAGAAAGCTTTTGCAGACAGAAAGATACTTGTACTTGCTAATTTTCTTCTTGCACCCGTTTTCCTTTAGAGCAGTAACACTGATAAAACAGTTGGGTCTTGTTCACATCTACAACAGAAGTCAAGTTTTACATATTTTCCTCATAGATGAGCTCCTTAAGACTGTGCACATATTTGCAAACTGATCAATCTTTAACAGGATACACTATGAATTTTTAAAAATTATTTTTAGTGCAAAGTTTAAGTTGAACTAGGTTTCAAATGGAACATTTAGAGCTATATGTTTTACTGCAGGAATATCCCAGTGGAGTGCCAGCAGATTTGAAAAATACCATCAGCCTCAGAAGCTTTACATGTAGCTCACAAGGAGCACGTGTTGCACCATTTTCTCACAAGCAGATGCTGCTGTAAGATGGACATTCCCCTCAGGAGTGTTTTTTGCTTTTTTAGGATACAAGATCTCAGTGTGGGCATCAAGACCACCAGGCACACAGACAGGGCAGTGTTACAGCATGGCAGCAGGGATATTCCATCATCTTTATGGAACATGCAGTACTGTGTAGGGCAGCCAAGCTATTTTTCCTCTTGTAATTACTTACAACATCACTTCTTAACCTGTGCCCCTTCCCATCCCACCTGCTGAATTGCTACCAAGAGCAAATGAGGTGTGAAGTCCTCACCTCACCTCAGGAGCCATCAAGTATGATAAGGTACAAAGAGCTTTTAATTAGGCTACCATGGTTTAGAGGAGTAATTTATATGGAAGCAGGCGTGAAGCTTTGGAGAGGTGCTGAGAGAGGTCCCTGTATCACAGTGCTGGTACCACATTACTGACCTTGACAGAAAATCCCAAAACAGCTTCCCAGCTCCCTCTTGGGGCAGGAGGGAAGAGAAGCCATATGAAGCTGTACCTACAGAATTAAGTTTTCCTCCAACATACAGTACCTACTGTGCACACGTAAGAGCAATGCAGCCAGAGCCATCTCACTTCACTTGATGCCTTCATGGTTTGCATCTAACTGCTGGTTCAGGAAAAGTCTCCAGTACAGCCATTTCTCAGTAAGAATGGAGACCATGGCCTTTCTTATTCACTAGATTATTATCTGTTCCTGCTGGGCTAAGTTAAGTGAAAACACCCCTCAGATGATTCATTTTGCAGTGAGCAGTTTTTCTTATTAGCACCTTGTAAAATATTTCCCAACATGTTTTATTGCAAAAACAGTATTTGAAAAAAACCAAACAACCCACAACAAACCAGTTAGAAAAATAACATGAAAGACAACTATGGAAAAAAATCATTATCTTAATTACAGAGCAGCTTTGTCCTCTAATGGGAAGGCAATTTCTTCCCAAGACAACATTGCTCTATTAGAGGATGCACTTCAAATAGGACCCCAGCTTGCACACTGGGCTCAACTTCTAACCCCTCACAACTTGTGTTTACTGTATTTCAGAATTATACTAATGGATAAAAAAAATACTTTTTTTGTTTGTTTGCTTGTTTTGGACTGAGATTGTAGATTCATTTTCTAGAGTTCCACTGATAAGGAACTAAATATTCCATGAGATTCAACAAAGTAAACAAATAGTAATGAACAATTTGCTCAGTGGGTTTTTGGTTGGTTGGTTGGTTTGGTTTGGGTTTTTTTTTTGCCACAGCACACATTTGAGTGTTTATGGATAAGGATGAGGGAGAAGGCAAATCAGGAGGATATCTTGTTGGCTGTTACAGACAATCCAAGCAGGATGAGGAGGCAGGTAAGGAAAGGCTCCACAAGAAACCAATGAAAAGGAGTTATTGGCAAATAACCTTTTTGTTCTGTGATGTTCTTCTGCCTTGTTGCCTCCAGCAAAACAGAAAGAAAAAAACCACCACAAAATAAAAAAAAAGAAAGCAAAACCCCACAACCCTCCTTGATATAGGTAAGTTTCCTTTTGCTAATACTGGGTATTGCACTGTGTTGTCCAGTAGGGAATTAATCTTGATGTTAATTCTAAAAAATTACATCAGCTGAAGCCACAGAACAAAGTTCTTGCTTTGTATGTTTGGAAATTCACTAATTCCATGGTACCATGGAGGATACTCAACTGGCTGTGGCCAAGGAGAGCTGTAACACTTCCCAAAGATATATCACTATATTACACAGCTTGTATCCTAACAGAATCATCATTAAAAGATGGCAGTCTACAAAAGAGGCATATTCTTATCTAAAAACAGAAATGTACCACTATAACTTTGAGGAACCCATTGTCAATGGGATAAAAAAACTCGTGTTCATGATTACAAGACAAAGAAGTGACTGAAAAATAGGAAAGATTCATAGCATGGTTTTGTTGCCACTACCTCACTCTGCTAAACAACATCACCACAAAATTGCCTCCTTCCAGCAGACTCAGACATCCTTTACCTGGCAGAAGACACATCCTCTCTACTTGCTGGTATATAAGTGGGACAGAAAGGCAGAACTAAAGGGCAGGACCAAAACTTTCCAGTAGTATCTGTAACATCTGTAATAAGCCAAAGGAGGTGTTGGATGATGTTAATCCTCCTTGCAGCTGGGAAGTAGTATATTTGCCCCAACAGCTCTTGAAAGCTGTCTGTCAAAGCAGAGAAAGGACTGAAGCACAAATCTGATAATCTGAGGGAGGATGCTGGATGAATGGTCCCAACACTGTCACCAGAGGTGCTCTTGAAGGTTTTAAAAGTGTCATTGTAGAGTGCCACAAGTCTTAAGAAGGCTATAGGTATATCTCTTAGCAGGCTTGGGGTCAGGCTTAGCAATCCATCCTACTACACCTTTCTTAAATATGCAAAGAACTAGTGGAAGAAGAAAGGATCATCGGTCATGAGGGTGACCAAAACTATCACCAAAAAGACTGCCCAAAGAACAGCAGGACTCATGGAAACATGAGAAGCATGGAAGCACACTGACAGCTTTCAGACTTGTGGGAGATCTGAAATAGGGTTGCCTAGCTGACAAAAGTGATCCCAGTGGCACAGCCATGGAACTGTCACTGGCAGAGATCCCAGACCAGAATCTCTGACACCTCTGACAGAGCCTTAGAGATGACAGAAACAGCATCTCCACCTTCATCAGGGACAGGCACAACTTCAGGTGTGGTTCTGTTTGGAGAAAGCACACCTCCTGAATTTAATGGGAAGAGTTAGGCCCAAGGGTGTTTTTCCCCTCAATTTCAGTGAAATAGGGTTTTCTCTCAGTGGTCTGCTTTGAGTTCACAGGATCAGTTATGAAAAAGACATTTTCTTCTCTCTCAATAACGTATCACTCACTGTGGACCCACTCTTGATACAGACAAACCATAATAAGATTTATTTCTGCTCCTAAGCACTGCTTGGGAAAGTAGTTGCAATTCTCTTAATTTACCTGTGTAAAAAAATAATTCAGTTCTGTGCGCAACATCTGTTTAAGATCCTTTTAGGCAAAACCTGTATATAGTGCAACATAAACAGGAAATGTAAATATTTTGTGCAAATGTAAAGACACTCTAAATATTATGGTCCTACACAATGATCAGTGTCAAACGTGACAATGAAGGCAGATTTACTGCCCACAGTCCAAATACAGAAGTCCCCATTGGTTCAAGAGCTGCTAGGAGCTGATCTACTTTGTGTAGAAAAAATACACTCAAATGTGAACGAAAATTTGAGCCATGGAAGCTCAGCTTCCAAAAAATATCGGAAAATATAGTGCTGAAATGGTAAAACAAACACTGTAAATTGTATTTTCAGCACCCAGCTTAGCATATATAATCACTCATTTCCGAGAAGGCAGTTTGGCTCCATTTGTTGGTAATTTTAACTCAATATTTTATTCATCATGGTGGTTGTGGAACATCAGTTAAAATGGGAATGCTCATACTTGCAATTCTTCTTTTTGTTCAAATAGAACTGCTTGTCCTTGCAATTCCCATTTTTGTTGCAGTCGTGGCTTTTTTGCAACATTTTTCCTAGGAATAGGTGTAATATTTCTGAACATTAACATCCACAGAAGAAAAGTTGACTCTGTGTTAAAGAATCAGAAGTAATAGCCAAGCAACAGAGGTTCAGTTCTTTACTTGGGAACAGCTTCCCTGTGCTCTCGTACAGAGGAGCCTGATTTACAACTTTGTTGAAGAGGAAGCAAGAAATGCAAAGTCCAAATTGCTCTTTTCTTCTGAGCTGCCACTGAAAAATGTATTTCCTCTACAAAAATATAATTCTTTTCAGAGTTTCTTTGCCCTCATTCAAATACAATGAATAACCAATAGGCTAGATCTACTCTCCTGTCTCAGTTCATAAATATCATTATGGAAAGTGGTTCTGCAAAAGAACTTTGAGGGATCCTGCAAAGCTTGACTCTCAATTCTAAAAATCTTGGTTCAAACCTTGGAAATTAAAATTTAGTCTGAATAATATTGACATAAATTACTTCCTTTCTGTACTAGCACAACTTAAAAAAACATAGCCCCAAATTGAGAAGACAGTCTCTTAAATCATGACTCAAGTCAAGACGTTCTTCATGTAGGCAAAAATCTAAGTTTTGAAAAGAAGTAATGCTGATATAAGAAAGTAAAATACCCCTAAAGAATCTAAGGCTATTGAGGCTGGAAAAGGTCACCATCACAGCAGAGTCTCTTGCAGAACAGAGACATTCCACCCACAGCTCCCACCCCAAGCCCAGCTGGTGCCAGAGCAAAGGTCCATCCTTCTGAAAAAATAAGATTTAAAGTCTGTAACTAACAGAAAATTCTCCATGCCCCACGTCCTCGCCCATGGAATCGTTCCAAAAGTTTATTACCAGTGTTCAAAAGAAAAATATACACAGACAAAAAAAATCACAAACTTCAAGCTTTAACTCCTAAATTAATCTGGATTTCAAAGTTTCTAACTTTGAGACCTTGCTATGATTCTGTCTTTCAGATTAGAATACTCTGTTATCAAAATTTTCTTCCCATGTAATCACACCACAACTGTTGTTCTTTTCTCTCTCATTTTGATAAGCTGAATAACTTGAGCTTCTAACATCTTTCATGGTAATTCATGTTTCTCAGATTTCAGGATGCTTTTATAGCTCTGAATTTACATCATGTGTCTGTACCAGAAAGGAACTTAGTATTAACAACCAATAAAAATGTCACCATTGCTGCATACAGAAACAAGTCCTTTTTGCCTGCTCTGTAGCATCCAACTTGCATATGCAATTCCCATTATTTCTCCTTAGGACTCTAGAAATAATTTATTTTAGGGTCTGTTTGTGATAGGAAAGATAATTTAATTTCTAACAAAATATTTCATCTGGCCCAGAATAAAATGCTTTGTTTCTGACATCTAAGAACTTTCACTTTTTTAAAGTGAAATGAAAGACAACTAGAGATAAAATAAATTCTGAATAGAAAAATTGTTATTAAGATTTTAATGTCAATATTTAACATTCTTTTTTTGGGGCTCAGTCTCTGCAAGAGAAAGAAATTAACGTCCCTGTTCCAACATACTTTGTTTGCTCTTGCCTTTTTTCCCCTCCTGAAATCATCTCAATAACTTCACAGTTTCTATGAAGGCTAATTTGGGTTCAGGTAAACTACAAAATCAAGACAGAGTGACTACAGAGGTCTCATTTCCATGCAGTTTATTCCTTCAGAGGGAACCAAGTTAAGTAAGCACAGGATACTCACCTTTCTGAGAAATAAACTTTATGTGCACAGTTATTTAGATGGAGATGGACTGCAAGAACCTGAATGCAGGGCCCCAGTAGATGGCAAAAGAAAAGGAGAGTCACTGAAAGCAAAATGCAGCTTGGAGAAACTTTATTAAGTGTAATGCTAAGTTAGCCCTGAATGGCACAGCTGGCAGCTAAGGAAGCAAAGAAATATTCCTGTTGGAAATGTGAATACCAGTGATTTGAAAAATTTTGAAACTATAAACACTGGAGCCAGAAATGTCATTTTAAAGTCAATTTTCAGAGAACTAATACAAGAGCAGTCAATGCTGGAATAAACCAACACACCTGACTGAGCTGTTTATTGTCAGAACAATAGCTGTGATGCACACCACCACTGTCTGGAAAACAGCCTTACTATTGCTTTTTAAAAGGGAAAAAAATGTAATAAAAGGTTCTCAGCCACTGCAAGAGCAATAACAATATTAATGTCATTTGAAAAGATGGTCAAAGCACTTTGCTAATACACAGGAATCCTCAGCTTCTTTTGTAATGTATCTGCTGGGTTTGAAAATTGCATTTCCCTACTCATTCATATTATTCCAACCATTCTCCCAATCTTTTTGGTTTTTAAAGAATCGCCACAACTCCAAGAAAAAAGTAAACATGAGCCTGGGGTTTGCTTTTCTCCTGCTTTCATTAAAGAAAAGGAAAATAGGGTTGCAGGTGGCCCTCAGAGGAAGAAAAGCTGCCTTTCCTGAGTAGCAGCTCTGCAATGTGCCCACAAGCTGCTGCTGGAGTTGCCATGGCTATAAAGAGGTCCATTAGGGGAGGCATCCTCACTCATGATTAGGTTTGGACAGAGGCAGAGGGGCACTTGATGTGGGATGGAAGAATGAAAAGCTCTTCAGACATTTTATCCAGCCATAAGTAGAGTTACAGTACATCTGAAGTATTTTTGGGGAAAGCCCCATTCCTTCTGGAGCAGTGCACCAGGACAAACCTTGTTTTGGATTCTCACACGTGCCAGCAGTGATGACCAAACTCAAAAATAATACAAGCAGAGGATTCATGGATTTTCTTGCAATCTTATGGAAGAGATCATTATACTTTCTGAAGGGCAATGGGACCAGAAAAAAACTGAATAAACAAGCACAGACCTGGATGATGCAGGACTTTATGGTGAGGTTTTGTGCCCCTGCACCAAAAGCACTAAAGGAAAACAGCATTTGAACTTTTCATTCTAGCTGCTCCTACCTTCACTCCTGAAACCCTGAGCCTTCTTGCTAAGGAAGCCTTTTATTGAGGGGAAAGGCAGATGGGGAGGGTAGCAATGAACTGCCATGCAAGGAATAAAATGATCAGCATTGGACTAAAATACTTTCAGATCACTGAGAAGACTGCTTAAAACATCAAACATTAAAAAAAAGTCCTCTTCCTTCATCTCCCCCCACCTCTTTTCCATCCTTTGGGATCTAACCCCTTCCACTATAATCCTCTTTCCTGCACCCTTCATCTGATCATCTGAGATAGGGCTGGAGGGGAAGCTACATTCCAGTTTGCTCTTTATTACATGAATTGCCCCATAATATAAAATCTGTGGGGTTTGTAGGGTTGGAGGGGAAGCTATGTTGCAGTTTGCTGTTTATTACACTAATTGCCCCATAATATAAACAGTGTGGGGTTTGTTCCCTCTCCCCACACGCTCACCTTAGATCCAACACAGCAGCTTTTCCCATGGGAGAACGATGTGGGGAAGCTACATCTGCAGTAAGAGAGATCCACCCTTGTAAAAAGTGGAAAAGGAAAAATCAACTGCTATCTTTTATTTCAGAATGCCAGGAGAGCCAGTGCCAATAGTGACAAGCAAAAATCTTTCCAAATGAAGTTTTAGTGAAATAGCAAAGGATGATGAGAATGCTTCAGAGTGTGAAATATTGTGAGTAATAAACTATATGAGTTCTGTTTTACTAGCAAATCTTGTCACATAAAAAAGTGAATCATCCTGGATGCTGGCTTGCAGTCTCTGTGTTCACAGCACGATGCCTGTACTGTCTATAAATATTACCATGGCCAGTAAACTCAAGGCAATGGCAAGGGGGCTGTAAAACCATCAAGGGTACCATCCACTGCAGTGGCTGTAAAAAACGCTGTAAAAGAAAAATGATTTTTTATTAAATCTTTTGTTTGGGACGAACTTTGCCTTTTAACAGGGCATTTAGCAATCAGAATAGCTTTTCCAGAGCAGCAGTCTCTCTGCCCACAGATCAGATTTGGAGGCATGTGAAATCCTAAAAGGCTTTCAGCTGAGATATGAGGGTCCATCCTTATCTGAAGAAGTAGGACATCCATTGCTATCACAAAGCTCAGTTTGCTATCCCCTCTTCTCTGGTCTTTTACAGCTTTTGTCACCCCTGATCTAACAGGGAAAGGGGAGATGCAGCCAAGTGCATAAAGCAGCTTTTCTGTTCTAGTTTTGCTTTCAACAAATGAAAACCTCAGTTTGCAAACTCACTCTCTACCCACATGATGCCCAGAGGCAGTGGGAAGCTTCATTGGCCCCATGGCATGGTGCACAGTGTCTCTGTATGGCATAGCAGTCCATGTCTTTCCCTTGCAATGAAGAGTGTAGACTGGGAAGTCTGCCTGTAGTTTTTTTTATATTGTCAGTGGAGACCAAAGTTCTGTTACCTCGCTCAAATATTTTTTTTTAACTCAAATACGCAGAAGTTCAGGAAAAAAAAAATTCTTCTAAAAGCTCAATACACAACTGTAAAAGCTCAGTGTGGAACTGCAAGTCTGACATCTAAAAAGCTGCACACAAGCCAGCTAGAACTAAATCACACCCATTTTACTTTTACCACACACCTTAAGACAGTGGGAGTGTAAGTTATGAGGGGCCTGACAAGCCAACTCTTGTGCTGCACCACAGATGATAACCAAGCTTTTATTATTCTTTTGCAGCAATGGGCTACATCTGAAAGCATTCTGGCACACCCATAAAAATGTGAATAGTAGTAGTTTCTGAAGCTCAGCCATCTTACAAGATGAAAGGAAAATTTGGGCTTGACCTCTAGACTGCTCCCCTGTTTTGAAGCAAACACTGAAGGACTTTGGAGGCACTGGCCAGGGTGGAGACAGCTTACATGAAGAGAGTTATTATAAAACTCAGTCAAACTGCCTTCAAATCAGGTGTCAGGACTCATGGGATCATGACTAAATCTAGAGAACTTCAGTATTAAAAATCCAAATTCAGAATCTTCTTGGACTAGATAAGAGAAGTGTTGATTATTTCAATAGACTAAAACAAGGATATTTCTTACAAAATAAGTTAATATTTTAGAGTTCTGATAGCATTTGTCAACATGTACAATCATAACAGACTATGTTACACCCTAAAGATTAAGTATGACTCCTGTGTAATGCCAAATGAGCACTTAGGGAGTTGTTTTACATATCAGAGGCTTAGAATTCGTCCCTAAGGATATTAGGATTTCCTTTAGGAAAAGCACATCGACAGCAAATCCAGCAAAATCCTTCAAGTGACACCATAAAACACGGCTAAAACAAATCCTACCTCACCCACAGAGAGGTTCAGTCTTTGGGTGATTCAACACTTCTCATTCCTATAAAAAAAAAAAAAAAATCCTACAGGCTGACACAAATTCAATCTGTATCATCTTTTCTGTTACAGGTCTCTCTATATCAGGACATGCACAGCCTAATCAAACACAAATGTTTACTTAAACTGTCAAGCTCTGTGTATTTTGCACTAAAGCCAGCATATGACATCCAATTAACTCTTCTGTTGCTCTGTCTGTGTTGCTTGGATTTTATCTATCTGGGTACGAAACCTGCTACACTGGAATTTGACTGAAGAGCTCAGGAGGGAAAATTTGCACCTTATCCTTCTGTGGCATCAGCTAGTAACATTTTCAATATGGCTTTAATTCCACCAAAATATATCCCACAAATACTCCTGCAGCTGTGCAAAGGGGAGACAAGGCAGCACTGCTCCTTCCCAAACAGGGCTTGCAGAATGTCCTGGTTTGGGCCAGGATAAAGGTGTTTTTCTGTCTTGTACTTTTGCTTTCAGCTCAGTCTCTTGTAAGTAGCTGCACTTGCTGAAATTAACAGCAAGTTTCTCAGTGTGTGTTTCTAGGACTGATAACACTCGATGTTTATAGTTACTGCCAGAGACTGGTGTGCAGAGCTAAGGACACTGCTCAGCTCTGAGGAACATTTTACCCTCCGGAAGGAATAAAGAGGTCCCATCTGCAGCCTCCTTTGGGGAGGAACAGACAAGACAGATGCCAGAATTGACCAAACAGAGTATTCCATCCCATACACCTCATACTCAGTATAAATTTGAGGCATCACAAGAGCTTCCAGCTTCCAGCTTCCTGCCCTTCCTGCCTCTTCCTGCTTCCCTTTCTTCACCTGTTCCCTGTTTCCTTCAGCATCCTGGGAGGATTCCATCCATTCCTCTTCCTGTGTTCCTGATCTATTCCAGCCTGAATCTGTGTGTTCCTGCCTCCAGTTCCCAACTGCTGCCGACTCCAGGATTCCAGCCTGGACTTTCCCAGGGCTGCCCTGCAGCCTCGGTGGTGACGTGAGAGTTATTGGGGGAAAAGGGGGGAAGGAACATGGGATCACTTTTCCTGTATATTTGTACATATTTAGTAATATTTCCTATTTATCATTACTGTTTCATTAAAGTTGTGTAATTTAGTTTCCAACCCGTAAGTCTCTCTCCTTTATTCTCTTTCCTTTCTTTATCAGGGAGGAGAGAGAGATTAATGAGAGCATTTGTTACTCTGTCTAATTGCTGGGCCAGTGTTAAACCTGACACAGAATCACACTCACTATATAGGATAGAAGAGCAATATTTTCTCCTGCAGGCACAGTAACTGAATTTCCAGTCTATAACTGGATTAAGCAGTTTGCAGCGTGTCCAGAACCCCCTTGATGGAATTACATCTGCCTGATAAATTATATAGTTTTCACAACTCTATTTAAGACAATACATGGAGCCCTGTGTCCTAAAGTCTTGATGGATATCATCAAGATGTTCTCCTGACATCCCATAAGAGGCTAAAAATACAATAAGCCACCCTTAGCTCAAACATGAGGCAGGAAGGGAATGCCCAGGAGCTGATGGGAGCCTTCTCCTTGCCAAAAAACCCTTTCCTTTCCCAGGCTGCCATGAATTCTCACTCTTAAGGATAATGAGAGAGATAGGAAGTGACAGGGATATGGGACATCTTCTTCTGTCTGTAAGTCCTTGTCTTCCCACAAAGCAGTACAAACCAGCCAGGTTTTCATACTCTTGATAAAGTTCAGGATCAGGCTGTTGATTTTGGTTTGTCTCAGCATGTCTCTATTATAAAGAATCCCAACTTTTTTTTATAGCTGAAATTTCAATATACTGAAACAAAGTGGGAATGAAGCAGGATTAAATTTTGGGTTACTCTGATGCCTTTACACACCAAGTGAGTGGATTTCAATCTGAGAATGCAGAAGGAACTAAAAAATAACTTATCTATACCCAAAGTAGTCCTAATGGCAGCCTAAACTCCTGAAAACCACCGAAAGAACAGGGTCTGCCTTCCTCTGTCTATCCCCTTAATAAAAGAGAATACACAACGAGGTGTGGCAGATGATAAATGGATGAGCAAATGGTAATTTAGGATACTTATTTAATTAGTTCTTTCTGTTTCTACAGTAATGTGGCAGAACAGGGGACTCAACAGAACAAAAAGCTGCTGATGACATAATTAGGTCTTTTAAGGAGGGAGCCTTAAGGCATCAGCCTGCACAGGATGGCAGAGAAGGGAACTTCAGTGAGCACCAAATTTCCATAGCTGAAACATGGAGCTTCTTCATTTAATGCATCTGATAAAGCATTTAGGTTTGGTCTGGTTTGCCTTAAATTTTGAAATAAACCACAGCCATTATCTGTCAGCTGAAAAGTACTTATTGGGTGTTCTTTAATGCTGATGGAGTTCCTAGGCAAAAAGGTGCTCAATGGCCCTGAATGTCTAAAAGATAACCTTAAGTTTTAAATTATGAATGCTTTTTGAACAAGAGAGTGAGTAGAGACACAAAGAATGGAGGTCACCAAAGGGAGGACTGTACTGAACATCTCTTCCCCTTCAGAGCCAAAAATGACTACTTTGGGTTTTGTCTGAGTGTTCTGGAGATGGGTGCTCTCCCTTTTCTAACTGCATAGCAAGGAGCCCCTTAAAACAGCCACACACCTCACTGCCCCCCCCTTGCCCCAAGGGATGCCTGGGGACAACAAACACCTTTTGAGAGGTTATTCCTAACAGTACTGGAAACACCCAGATAATTTGGCTACCAGCAGCTTGTTAAAAAAAAAATAAAATAAAAAAAAGAAAAAGTAGAGTAGGATAAAAAGCTGACCTTGGAGAGCACATGTTTGATACATACATAAATGTATGAGGAACAAACATGCTGTCAAAAACTCTAGTTACAATAAGGAAGCAGCCTTAAGTAAAATTTTTTAATTAAAACCACAATTTTGGTCAAAACATAAATGTTTTCATTGTGCCAAAATGCATATTCATACTTACATACACCCATCTCCAGGTGAAGTGTAACTCTGGTATTATAACCCTGCATCTGTAGCACTAAAATCCAGAGATCCCCACAGATGGATTTTTTTTTTAAATGGAAACTTATCTCTTCAGAGAATACTGCCCCAAGTATCTTTCTCTGCTGAGAGTTTTCCTCATATCAAGCCTGCAAACATGTATCACAGCTTGGCAGAACTTTCCCTTAAACTCATCAAAGTTTTTCTTTAACCTGCAATTCTGTAATAAATAGGACAAGCATTACCTTAAGTGCAATTGTACCTATTTTAGGGTACAAATGAGTACACACAAGCACAGGTCAGGATTAAATCTGGTAAGAAGTGTCTCTTACTGAAGCTGATAAATACCTAGCAACTGATTTTAGTTGAAACTGATTGAACTACCCAGTAAAATTAGTATCTAATTACTGTAACCACTCCAAATTGTCTCAAAGAATTGCATTAAAAGAACACACAGGATCAAATGAGGAATTCATGCCAAGATACTGAAAACAGCTGAGGAAGTACTGTTAAAAATATGGATTGATATTGGCAAAAAAACTATTTAGTGTTTATGTTTTACTTCATATTAATAAATCTACATTTCCTTACAACACATAGACAGACACTTTACAGGTCTTTTGGTCTTATTTATCAGACAGAGGTCTAACCTTATTTATCAGGTAGATAAGCATTTCATCAATTCTTGCTTAGTCATGTTCTGCACACCATTGCCCTTTCATCTCTTGCAAGTGTCTAATCATGCAATTGGAGTTTTTTCCCTTTCCTAATATTCAACTCCACCTTGTATTTCAGCACCTTATTTTTACTTGGGGAAACGAGTAACATATCTATTTAAGGCTAAATTTTCCAAGTCTGGTGCTGCTGGGGCTATTCCTGGCAGATGTTTGGTACTGGCTTGATCCTGTAGAGCTGGGACCTGGGTTTATCACCTGCCTCCCCAGCTGCTGATAAAGCCCTCGGTCAGGTACCTGAGAAAAAAAATCCCCAGCAAACAAGCTGAGAAGTGACCAGGGACTGAGCTGATATCTATGAAACCCCTGGAAGAGAATAACTGATTTTGGTGTGTTTTGGATCTCTCCCTCATTTTGCAGGATTCTTGTTTTATCTCATGCATGCAATGCTTTATATAAGCTTTGGGGCCACTTCTGCAAATACTCCACTCCATCCAATTTTGGAAAACCAGAGCAAAGCAGTATATCTTTGGAAAAGAGAGAAAGAGAGTTTATAACAACACTACAAACCGACTGTGTATCTTGCAAAAAAAAAAAAAAAAAAAAAAAAAAAAAAAAAAAAAAAAAAAATTTCAAGTATTTGAAGTCACTGCCATTCCTCTAATCATACCAGTTAAGCTGGAATGGAGATTTTGTGATTTTCTGAGGGATATTTGCTCACTGCTGGGAGCAAAAAGTGAATAAGGTCAACATTAAACTGGGTACTGCACCTCCTGGATATGTCTGTAAGCTTCCTACTGGAAGAAAACAGTCATATGCTTTTCCAGTCATGCTCCTTGAAGAAGGAGCAGCTCTTCCCCCTTTCATATGGGTTTTATTTGCAATGACACATTTATTACTACTAGAGGTAACAAAATAGTAAGTTTGTTTTGGGTTTTTGGGGTTTTTTTTCCTGGTTCAAAACATCAATTTAAAACTGGTGCACCTAGTATGACTTTAAAAAAACCCCACCATTTCACCATTGTACTAAAATTGAATTTGCAAGGTGACTTAATGGATTTTGTTTACAATCTCTATTCAATTTATTTATTCTAAATAAATACTTAGGTGAGAATGACCTAGTATCAGTGAATTGAAGCAATAAATTTTATAGTTAGTGGCCATAATGTTACTTCTTTCTTACTATTAATTCATTAAAATTATAACATGTACTATAAAAAAGTCATTTAAGTATCATGTGCATATTTTTAACACTTATAAAACAATTATAATTTATTACCAGCAGAAGTAGCTGCTTTCAGGATTGGTTTCATGAAGGTCACTGCAGAGCCTGGATCTAACCTGATTCAATAAGCCTGGATAAGTGGCAGCAGCTTTCTGAATAAGAAGCAACTGATGTCAACCCAGTATGATGGTATAGGAACCCTATAACTGTTATCCTTTGAAAGGGATTTGTCCCACAGGTTTCCCAGGGAGTGCCTTCATTTCTTCTGCCCTTCTTTCCATTGCTCTTGCTGCCTGCTAGAGCCTGGCAGTGCATGTGCTGTGGCTGTTCAATAGACCAAAGTATGAAAAATACTTCATAATGACATTTTCTCACCACAGTTAGCACGCATGAAATGAATGAGGTTCCCTGCACAAGGTATAAATCTATAACTAAATGTCAAAAACTATAACACTCTCTGAAGGTAGCACATTAAGAATTTGCTATGGTTCATTTTACAGTGACACTTCCATATTCAGGAGTGTCAGAGTACAGAGGAGCAGCCTGGGATCAATGCTTTGTGACATGAAAAAAGGAGATTTAAAAAAAAAAAAAAAAAAAAGGGGGGGGGGGAAAGGAGGGAGAACAGAACTGGAATCTAACAAAAGCATCTGGACTCATTCAAAGATAAAGCAGATTCAAGATTCATTATTGAGCCCCCCCAGTCCTGATCAGAGCAGCTCTGCAACACAGTCAGGGTGATTATAGCTCACCAGAGGAATGCATGGCAGGTCCAAAGCCCCATTTGCTTAACCAGCATGATGTAGTTCTTCCTCCCAAATCATGGATTAAAGCTTTATAGAAAAACAGCCTCAGAGTGTGCACACGTTGGAAGAGACCAACACTGAGGCTGTCAGGAGGAAAGTGATGAGTGTGGTAAGCTCAGGTGTCTGACACTTGAATTTTAAAAACAAGACTGGAAGCAGGGCAAGGTTTTCCTTACAAAATGCAGCCTTAATTCTTCAGACTGAGAGAAAGAGAGGAAGAACATAGGTTTGGAGTTAACAAACAAACAAACTGAAAAAAAAAAAAAAAAATTCTAGGGGCTGGCTAAAAAACTGCAAGAAAAAACTTCTCTAGAAAATAACCTCTCCGTGGCAGTGTGCCAGTCAGCCAGAACATTGATGGGGAAAGCTTCAGTGCCAGTGGAGAGGGAAATCTCTCACAATATTGCTTCCACCAACACATAAAAATGGGTTACTGCTCATCATCATCTTTTAGTTGGAAAACAAGGAATGGGCACTTTCCACCTTTCAGACCTCTCTAAAACAGACAGATTGCAATGGGGGTGAGGTGCAGCTCCTGGGAGCAGTGCTCAGAGCTCATTTGCTGCTGCTGAACTGCACAGGAAAATGGTGAAAATGACAGGGAAAGGATGAAAAACCTCAGTGTGCCACTGCTGCCTCAGTGGGACCCCCCTGGCCACGTGTGTCAACAAATGCATCACCCTGAAGGTATTTATTTATGAATTTGCTCTCACAAAGCTGTCTGATAGTTGAGATGGGATAGTTACCAAACTACCTGGGTGGTTATTGGCTAAGTACTCAATAAAATGCATTAAGACTTGCTCTAGCAAGTGATGTATGGGAGTACCCCTGGGAGCTACCATGTCTGGCTGTCAAAATTTTGAAGCCACCTTCTTCACATTCTTCCTGGAGCAAGCCTGAACCTGAGCTGCTTGCAATGTATTTTGGCTTAGTTCAGAGCTCAGGCTTCTCCAGTTCTGGGGCAAAGGGGTTCCCTGCTTACATATATTATTTCCAAGTTTTTCCACTGAGCTACACTTCTGGGTGGTAGACATTCACACCTGCAGATGAACAAACTGAGAAGCTCTCTTGTCCTCTCATCTGACACCAATATCTTAGAATTTGTAAATTAAAACAATCAACCACCTTGTCATCCCTTTTTTCTTTTGGGTTTATTTGTAATTCCACATGAGAAATTAAACCAATCCTTTAATCAACTAAAAGCACCAGCACTGCCAGACATGTGCATCTTTTATAGAGGTTTTTTCTGTAAGAGTTTGTTTATGGAAAAAAAATTACTGCCTGGCCCAGAGCTGGAACTTCTAGGTGCTGCATGTCTATACACTGACAGACTGCATAAGAAAATAACACAGGGAGAAAAAAAATGTGATGCTCTTAAAGGGTCATAAGAGGAATGGTGACTGGGGCCTCCCATCCCATATTGTCAATGTCTCAGCTCCAGAGCCCCAGCTTTGGTTATCAGAGAGGCTGGACATGACCTGGAAGGAACAGATGTGGCAGGGCTGGGGAAGGGGACTCTAAGAAAAAAAGTCTGGGGAGAAAATTAACACTGGTGGTCTGTTCTCATTCCCTTTTATAAAGCTGTAAACAAATGTTAAAGCAAGGAAAGGCCTCTGACTTTCCAGAACATAAAATCTGGTCAAGGCTGTGAGAAATTATTTGTGATTTCTAGCAAGTGGCTTCTTTGATCTCTTTTATCTGAGAAGATGCCTCAAACTGATCACAGCAAAATTACGTGGGCAAGAAGAGCTCATATGCTGCCTCTGCTGATTTTTTCCTCCTTATGGAAATGAGCAAAACTTGAGGTAGGAGTCACCTGAGGTCCTGCTGCTGCATCCAGTGGCAGTTTCTCAGATGTTTTACACTGCTCATAACCAGACAGAGAAGTTCAACAAGTTTGAATGTTAAACAATGAACAAGCTAACAACTCACCATTGCAAACAGCTCCATAAAGATCAAGTGAACACAAAAAGATTTTTTTTTTTAGACATTATTTACAAAAGGGATTTTTAAACATATTGCAAAGGAATCTCCTGATTCCTGGGTGACTCCCTGTGCTGCCATGGAGGATGCTGGCAGCTCCAGTGCTCAGGTACCTTGCTGCCTGGAGACTGTTGCTACGTGGGCCATACTTAGATGCTCCCCATGTTTACTCTCCTGCGTGTCAGTCCATTAACCCTGGCCTCCCTTCTGGCAGCAAACTGCCCTGCTTGTTTGCTTGCTGCTCCTTGGTGGCAAGAGCTGACTGATGGGCCATGAAAAGACACGTGAAGGTCAGCACTGGGCAGAGGATTTGTCTACACTTCTTCTCAAAACTCTTCCTGAGCAGCCACTGTGCCCATGTGGGTCCTGAGCCTGATGTAAATGAAGGGTTTGGAGAAGGAGATTAAACTGATAGGAGTGTGAGGACTTCTAATGCCCTAATACAGCCTAAGAGGCTTTTTCCCTCACTCCCTGGGAGTTAAAGGAATGATTCAGCAACATTAATTACATGAGCCCACGTTTCAGGACAAAGCTTTAAAAGATCAGATAAATACTTAATTTCAAGCCCCTTTCCTCTTCTATTTTTTTCAGGTGGCTACTGCCTATTTTTACATTTTTAATCAGACCATTTATAAATGCAGAGGAGGAGGATAAGTAATATGCATAACACACATACTACGTTTCATGTGAAAAATGCACCTCTGATGCACCTAATGTAACAGGGGGTCTGTGCTCTCTCCAAGGGACAAGTCAAGAGATTTCTTCTGGAAAGTTCTGGATGGGTGAGTAAACTGAGAAGCTCACTTCTCCTCTCACCTGACACCATTTTCTGCCTGCTTTCTTCTGACTCTTTTAGAAGAGTTACTTTCTCTCTCACATAAAGAAGACATAATACCTACTATTATCCAGAAAAACACCCATTCTAATCACATTAGCATTAATTAGCAGAAAAAAAAATTGTATTCTAATGATGATCCTAATTGCTTGCAGAGATCTTAATACTTCCAAAGCATTGCATGAGAATGAGTAATGCAGAACTGTGCATGCCTTTTATCAGCTCCAATATTATATGATGTTCATTAAATATTTTCTGGAATTAAAAATGCACGGTACTTCGTAACTGAAAGCCTAATAGCTTCAGAGAAGAGGAAGCCACAGAAGCAGCTTTCTGTGATGGAAGCCAGTTCAATTTTCTCATCAGAGGAACAAAATATGTTTAGCTTAGCACATTTACTGTTTATTTCATTATATTAGCACTGTACATTGCAGTTGTGTGCCTGTTTTTCAGAGGGACTGTGGATAAGTCCAGTTTATTAAACCCTGCTGAGACAATCTGTTGTGTCTGTCTGTTTTAATGTTGTTATAAGTCAGTTAAGCATGTACCATAGTTGTTAGCTGCATATATACTAATTTAATGTATTGATGGGCTGTCAGTACAAATAGCTAATGAATATTAAAATACAAACTCAGATACAGAAATGCAAAGCAGAGCCAGCATGTGGTCAGCATTTTGAGGGACAGGCAGAGAAAGGAAAAGACCAGAGTTCAGAGTAAATGACAGTAAACATTCATGAAATGATCCTGAAAACAAATTACTAGCAGCTTCTCAGAAAAGATGGAAGGAAATAGTAATTAAGGGTCTCAAAACCACGGGCTCTAAATGTATGCTGTGAACTTTGTCTTCTGCCAGCTGATTTCAATATAAATGAAACAAAGGATGGTGAGAAGACCAGTGTGCTGCTAAGACAAAGAGAACTAGAGAAATCAGAATAATGACACTGTACCAGGAGAGGGAGGGAGTTGGGGAGGGAGGGAGAGGAGGAGAAATCTCCCACTGTCTCGTCCCTGATGCTAATTTTCTGTTTGACAATAGCTCTAAAAACAGATAGAAGTTGCTACTTTGCATGCCCTGCATAATACAGTCTTTCAGCAAAAGCATGTATGTACAAATCTCTCCTGCTTCAAGTGAACGTGGCAGGAGTTTGTTGGGCATGTTTCTCCCTATTAGATCATATTGAGAGCTGCAGCCAGCTGCTTGTTAGAGATTCAAAGCCCTGTGCACCATTCGGTGTGAGCTCAGAGCCACCCTGTCTCTCCTTCTCAAGGTTTGAAGTGAAAAGTGAATTACAAAGAGAAAGAAAGCCCTTGGGCCAGAGAAGAAAAGATCAAATTGCTGAGAGCTGGGAGGCAGCAATAGTAGAGACATGTGAGCAGCCACAGGGCTGATGAAACCAGGAGAATCAGACCAAGGCATGCAGGATCTGCTTGGAGTTCAGTTGCCTTCCCCCTTTCCTACCTCTCTGAAATCATAGAAGTGTCTCAGTGCTAGGGAACTGGCCCATCTACCAGAAGAGAGAAAAGAAAAGAGCTCTTTAATAGGAAAGAACTCATGGTGGGCTCCCACCTGGAAACATCCTGCCAGCACAGAAAGGACCCCAAAAGAAGTCCAGTCCGAAAAGCTTCACCTGGAGCTGGTGGCTTCTTCATGGGTGGAAAGCCCATGTGGACCTCCTGCTCCCACCCTGCAGGGTGGTGGTGACCTCCCAGCACCCATCCCATCCAGCAGGGACTGCAGGGATCTGCAGCATCCTGGGGATGAGGAGACTGCAATGCAGATGCTGTGTGCTCATCAGCCTGCGGGGACACGCGGAGGCATCAGAAAATCTCTGCAGGTGACAAGGGAGATGCAAAGCTGAAGCAGGCTCCATCTGTGGTCATTAGGGAGAGTGGTCAGTGTTGATTTAGAGGTGAGTGACATTTCTCAGTGGAGACCTTTGAGCAGGAGACAACAGGGGGAAAACCTGCAGATTTATCCATGGCAAGATCCTTCCCAGCTTGCAGCCAACAGCTGTGTTTGCTGATGGGGAAGGGGGGATGTCTTCACAGATCAAATGTGCAAGGGCTTGTCAAAATTTCAAGCACTGCACAAACACTCAGTGGAAAGACATCAAGGTGTTGAAGGGAACAGGAAAATCAGGGAAATTGTGAAATTCTGTTAGGCATCAGAATTCCACGTTACATTAAATATAGGCTTCCCTGGTGGCATCAGTCACAAAAATATTTAACAAATCTTCTGATTCAAATCTGATTCAAGGGCCATGAAAATTATCAGGGGGCTGGAACACCTTTCTGACAAAGACAGGCTGAAGGAGCTGGGGTTGTCCAGTCTGGAGAAGAGAAAGCTCCAGAGACACCTAATAAAGACCTGCCAGTATCTGAAAGGGGCCTGGAGAGGAACTGTTTGCAAGGACCTGGAGTGATAGGATGAGGGGCAATGGCTTTAAATTAGAGAAGAGTAGATTTAGGTTGCATGTTAGGAAAAAATTCTTTACCACAAAGGTAGTGGAAAAATGGAACAAGTTGCCCAGGGAGGTATTTGAGGCCTCATCCCTGGAGATGTTCAAGGTGAGGCTTGATGAGGCTCTGAGCAACCTCATCCAGATGATGATGTCCCTGCTAACTGCAGGGGAGCTGGACTAGAGGACCTTTAGAGGTCCCTTCTAACCCCAATTATTCTATGAATCTGTGATTTTAAATATAACCTACTGTGATTACTATCATTACTCACCTTTTTGTTTGAGCTAGAAGAGAAGGGTTAACACAGAGGTTCCTTTAACATCTCTCTGCCCCAACACTGCTTCTCTTCCTCTCTTCAAAGGACCTCAAATGTCTCTCTATAAAGCTATGAGGTGTGAAAAACTGTTTCCCTGATCTTTTGGACTCTTGCAGCTCCTTCACCAGTCCAGAAAAGCAGATGCAGCAGTGGCCATCAGAAATCTGCTTGAGAAAGCTGCCTGGCAGGCTGGGATAGTAAAGCAGAGGAGGAAAGATTAATCATGTGTTGGCAAGAGGTATTTCACTACCTTGACTTCACAGGTAAGCAACCTCACCAGGTGAGCAGTACAGGCAGGGACATTCCTGGTAGAAAAGAACAACAACCTGCTATGAAACTTCAGGCAGAAAGGACTTTTTGGTCCCCTGGCTGATGTTGGGTAGATGATGGAAAACCCAGGTGAGGAGAATGAGCGTGTGTTTTGAATCCCAGGGGAACTACAATTTTGGGAAGGTGAAGACCTGAAGTTTGCAATCATTAGAGCTTTCACATCCAACCCAAAATGTGTGTCGTGGAGAGCCCAGTTCAAAGCCACCACCAGGCTTCTTCTGGTGAAGAAACGTGAGGTCTGGACAAGCACTGCTACCTAGGTCCAACCAGTTTGTAAGTCACTGTTTTCCTTCTATCCAAGTTTTTTTTATTCTCTTTCTGCCATCAGAAACAGAGCTGGTACACAAAGGTAGATGTCAAGCAAACATTCAGTTCAGTTTAATATGATAGAGTGTAAATAACACATCTGATGCTCACTAAATAAGAATGCATTATTCCTGCTCTCTTGAGGCTTTTTTCATTGTTTCTGGCAAGGAAACATAGAAAGGCAGGAAATCACTTACTCTGAGGTAAAGACTTGGCTTCTGTGATAGCTCACTAAGGGCCTAATCCTGTTGGGCTTGAAAAATTATGGTGGGACAAAGATGTTTAAGTTAATCAAGTATTAAGGTCACACGCAAAACAAGAAATAAGGAAAATAAAGGAAACATAAAATGGAACCTGTCTGCCAAAAGGCTGCAGAGGAGAAAGAGAAGTAATTGTCTAAGTGATGGCTTCACAGATGGATGGCTAGAAACATTTGCTATGCCCAGGAAGTAAGCGAAACATCTGAATCCACCCTTTAAATCAGAAAAGAGCTCTTACTGCTGAAGATGAACAAGCCATAAAAGAGGATAAAGTAAAAAAACCAAAATAAATAAATAAAATAAAATAAAAGAGGGCAGCTGCAGCCAGCCAGCACGGCTCCCAGAGAGAGGGGGTAGAGGGAGATGAGTCCAGGGCACGGTGGGGATGTGCTGAATGAGGCAGAATAAATCCTCACTCAGGCAAAGCTGACCTGGTGAGCACGGGGAGAGGTGTAAGTGTGCCCACTGGGGTGAAACATTGCTGAATTCGAGCAGCCATCCACACATCCATCATCCAGGCACCAGGGCAGGAAAAGTGACTGTGGAATGTCACCCTTTTTCCTTGCTCAGTCATCTTAACAGCAATAACAATAGAAGAAACCACCTTGAAAGCTGGGCTGAGCTAATATATGCAACCTCAGGCTCCCATTAGTGTCACTGCTGTCTGCTGCCTCCTTCAGCCCTGCCATGTGCCAGGTCCCCTTGTCTCATTTTCCATTACCTGGATGCCAGGCATGCAGGTTAGGGGTACTGTACAACCCTGCTGCTTCAGCTGCTGAGATTTTTTCAGAATGCTTCTTCTTGCATTGCTCTGGTCTTGCAATTGACATGTTTTTTAAAAGCCCAGAAAATAAACGGGTGTCTGGCACTCTCTTTGGAGGAGCTGAGGGAATGAAAATGTAGCACAACTGAATTTCACATTCGAAGCTATGTAAACTTATTTCTAATTAAGCCATCACTTGTCAAAAATTAAGAGAAGGCCATTATTAGGCCTCATTTCAGCTGGTTTGAAATCAGTAATTAACTTCTCAGAGAAAACAGATATTTTGCATGGAAGCAGAGATGACATTTTTATGTGTGATGTACTTTTGGAGCCAAAGGAGGCTGCACACAGTAAACATTATGCCAACAAACCTCAGTAGGTTGAAACCATCTCCTTCTGCCCTAACTGGGGATGGTTTTCAACAGTGGGGAAATTAAAGCTGAAAGCAACACATTTAAACTGCAGTCAGGAAAGCATTAGCAACGTGAGGTGTTACCAGCAGAAATGACAGAGGAACACAGCCAGCAGCCCTGCCCTGTGCTGCACCTGGCTGAGGAGCCTTGATTTGGGAAGAAGAAGGCAGGAAGGGAGGCAAAGCAACATCAGCTCATCATAAATCCTAAATTGTGGGGCTCATTGGTACTTTGGTCTCGCTGGGGTCTCATAAGACCCAGACTGAGGAGCGCTTTTTGGCTCCCAAACTGATCCTGCACCAATTGGACCTGGAAAAGCCAAGTTTATCCATAGCCACAGCACCACATCACTTTTGCACTGCTTGGTTAGTTTTTCCTCATTTGCTTTTTTGAAAACAGCTAGGAATTTGGGAAATGATACCAAGACCTGTCCTATCTACACTGGAAAATACTGATACAAGCTACAATCAGTAAGCTCTGTAAAATGCCCTGACTCAGATAAAAAAAATCCCATCTGCACAGACAAACAGAGCTCCTAAGAATACAGCTGACAGCCACGGATCATGCCAGCCCACTGTGCACAGACAGGGAAAAAGAAAGCTGCAGAAACCACAGTGATGGGCACCACACATATGAACAGTGCTTATCCCATATAAATCAGCTAGCAGACAGCTGAATGACTGCCATTGAGGAGTACTGTCCTGGTTTGGGCCAGGATAAAGGTGTTTTTCTGTTTTGTACTTTTGCTTTCAGCTCAGTCTCTTGTAAGTAGCTGCACTTGCTGAAATTCACAGCAAGTTTCTCAGTGTGTGTTTCTAGGACTGATAACACTTGATGTTTATAGTTACTGCCAGAGACTGGTGTGCAGAGCCAAGGACACTGCTCAGCTCTGAGGAACATTTTACCCTCCAGAAGGAATAAAGAGGTCCCATCTGCAGCCTCCTTTGGGGAGGAACGGACAAGATAGATGCCAGAATTGACCAAAAAGAGTATTCCATCCCATATACCTCATACTCAGTATAAATTTGAGGGATCACAAGAGCTTCCAGTTTCTGGCTTCCTGCCCTTCCTACCTCTTCCTTCTTCCCTCTCTTCACCCGCTCCCTGTTTCCTTCAGCATCCTGGGAGGATTCCATCCATTCCTCTTCCTGTGGTCCTGATCCGTGCCAGCCCTTATCTGTGTGTTCCTGCCTCCAGTTCCCAACTGCTGCCGACTCCAGGATTCCAGCCTGGACTTTCCCAGGGCTGCCCTGCAGCCTCGGTGGTGATGTGAGAGTTGGGGGAAAAAGGGGGAAGGAACATGGGATCAATTTTCCTGTATTTATTTAGTGTACATATTTAGTAATATTTCCTATTTATCATTACTGTTTCATTAAAGTTGTGTGGTTCAGTTTCCAACCCATAAGTCTCTCTCCTTTATTCCCTCTCCTTTCTTTATCAGGGAGGAGAGAGAGATTCATAGACAGCGTCTGTTACTCGGTTTCACTGCCGGGCCGGTGTTAAACCCTGACAAGTACAAAGCACTGAAACTTGGGGAAAGCAATAATGTAACATTTTCTGAAGCGAGAAAGACAGGAGTGCCATGGGAGAGTGAATTTTTCCTTATTAATGATCAGATAAAACACTTGATTCATTCCACTTGGAAAAAACCAAGCCAGCAGAAGCTCAGGGAAATGCAGAGGGAGCAGATGAAGCGCCAGGAAAGGCAGAGGACAGATTTACCGTGTCAAGGAAATTAACTGAGTTCTCTAACAAGCCCTTTCCATCTCCAGCTTGGTTTTCTTCAATTTGCAAACCTGCTTCTGCCCCAGCCAAGGCAAGGTGGAAGAAAGGATTCAAGGGGGGGTTTCCTGACCTCTTTCTTGCAGGGGAAAAAGCAGGGACAGATGGTAACCTGCACCCTTGCCTCATCTCAGAGGGTTTCAGCTGCCACAGCTCCATGCAAATGCCAGAGCAGCCTCTGCAGCTCCAGCTAAGAACCAAACCAGTGGCTTTTATGTTGCAAAATAAATGTAATGCAACCAGGAAAATCAATTTTATTTTGTTTTGTTCTAAACTGGGTTCTACTTGCTGACATGGATCATTAAGTAAAGTAGAATGAAAAAGCCTGGGAGTGAATGAAAATGTATTTATCAGGGCAGCAGCACTACCTGAAAGGAATAAGAACAAAAAAGAGAATGCAGAGTTTTTAAGGTGCTGGATGACATTTCATGTTCATCTCATCAGGCCAGCACAGCTCCTCTGAAATCTGTTTATATAATTCAAAAAGACAGACACAACATACTGTGGCAATATGCAATTTGATGAGAGAAAATTAAATTTCTCACAATAGCGACACCCAGCACCATTATGGATGGAGACCACTGGAACATTTTTTATTATAATATCTGTTATACAAGGCTGTGAAACATGGCCATTAAAAAAACTGCTCCATAACAAGACTTGGCACACAGCACAAGAAGATCTTATCCCAGAAAAGAGTTGTTGGTTTCCTTTCTTCTCCCTGCACAGACCAAATCCTAAATTCACTTACAAAATGAAAACAAATAAATACATTTCCATTAACAATGAATTCAGCATGACAGTCTGGCAGGTCTTACATGTAAAAGAAAGAAAAGAAGGTTGCTCCTCCTTTAGAAATATACTGCCTTCATGGGCCACAACAGCAGCTGGGACCTAAGCAATGAAATCTGGCAACTCTGTAGTCATTTAATTGCTCAGGGTATTTGAATATATTCCATAGCATAGAGGACAGCTATCATTAAAAACAGAGTTTGCTTTCTCAAAGTTTTCTGTTATACTTAATCTAAATATGTAATTAGAACTGTCCTAAAGCCACTGAAGCATATAAATCTATGAGGTTTGTATTCCCTCTGAGCCAACCCAAAAAACAACCCCTCAAAAAACAAGGTGAGGGGAGGAATCTGAGATGCTGCTGAAACAGAGGAAAAGGTCCACAGATCCACTGTAGTGTCCAAGAGCCCTTACTTGGTCTATCTTCCCAACAGGGATTTTTTTGCAGAATCTGAGTCTCTTCTCCCCACAGAAAGAATGCTCAGCATGCTGAAAGAGATCTGTGCCAAATGGCAAGAAATCTTGAAGGAAAAAACAAATGAGGGAACAATGCTTTTTACAAACCTCCTCTGTGTGTGCTGCCAAATACAAAAGTTCTACTTTTAATATGATCAGGACTTGCATACTGCTAAGAATCAAATTTGAGCACATTTATACTCACTAAAAACAAAGATGTCAAAGGCAAGTATTAACTTAGTTGTTTCAGTAACAAATTGCACAAACTAAGAACCCCTAAGTTTGCTGCAACAAGCAGGTCCTCAGGGTTCTAGTAGATGAGTGAGGAATAACTGAGAAAAGACTTGCAAAATTCTGATTTTTTCCTGCCTTTCATTCAGTCAGTCTGGAAGGTAATGCTCTAATGCACTCTCTTTTAAAAGGGACAAATATTAAAGCTAAAAAGTTACTGCATATTGACATATGGAAAACATTTTCCATATTGACATGGGGAAAACTGTAAATGCTGAAGAAGAAAACTACAGCCCTCCTTTTTACCAATGTGCTAGTGCACAAAGTTAAATGCTTTCCATAGTTCCTCATGCTTGATTACAAAAGATTTAAATATCAGCTTTATGAGTTTGAATGAAGGCAGAAGGTGCCCAACCTGTGAGACTGCTGGCTTAACAATACTGGCAGGGACTGTCCCAAAGCAGGCATTTTCTAGTAGGACTGGATTGCTTGGTATATCAGCTTAGACTTCTGAAAACCAAAACAAAAATCCCCTCTCCATTTGGTGAATTTGATTCCTGGCTATTGTCTCCTAACTTTGCCAATGGCCATTACATACAGGGATCCTTTATGTAACAGATACCTTTATTACATTTTATTTCCTTGGCTCACACCAACATTTTCTAGCAAGAATGTGCTCTTCTTCACTTAAATTGGACAATTCAACAATAGTGGAGGGAATAATGGAGAGGAACCACAATCCCTCAAAGTGATAATAACCTGCAGAGATATTTCTCTGCACATTTTTTAACCAAAACCTGACATTTCTCATTATTTCAGAGTACAGATTGCCTAATCCAGAAGTATATCTATCACGAGTAATTCAAGTACAGAACTGACATTGCAATTATTTTTACTAGTACTAGCCAAAAATGAACAATGTCTCAATGGCCACAGATCAAATCTCTCCTACAGATATGGCACTACACCTGCACTGCAAACTTTCAGTTATTGGAAGGAAAACATGAAGCTGTGGATGCAAAGAAAGTGTTTAGGAAGGAAAGTATCCCTGTTTGGCTCCACTTATTACCTTCCAATAGCCCATTCCTGTCAAATAACAAGTATTTTATGTTATTTAACATGAAAAAAAATCCATCAAAAAGCATAACGAATTTATCATGCAGAGATAACAGTATTTCTAGTGCAAAATGCCTGCAATAAAATTTCAAGCCACGGGAAACACACTGGAGTCTGGCTTTTGCTGTAGACTCAAAAGCAAGTCTGGTTTTGCTAAAGAGTTCAGGATCTGGGTGAGGAGCACAGAGGCAATTTATGCTTTTCATCTCACAGCTCTTGCATGGAACCAGGCTCTTGGTGGCAATTACAAATACTACCTCTGACCATGAGAAAAAGAGAAAAATAGACTTTGTTCTACTTTCATCAAGGCTGTTCTACTTTTCCTTTTTTTTTTCTTTTTTTTTCTTTTTTTTTTTGCAATGAGGTGTAGTAAACCTCAATAGCACCATAGAAAAATTCAAGATTCCTGTACTTGTCCTACTACAATGAATAATCAAAGTAAATGTTGTGTTATTATCATCACCTACATCTCCCATGCAATTTGCATTTATTATTCTCCAGGTTTGTAAAGAATAGAAACTTGCTTGGCAGAACTGGAATCTTTAGTTTACAACAATGGCATTTTCTTCTGTGCTGAAGGAATGTGGGTGTGAGTAAAATGAATGTAATTGAGCTCTCTTCTAAAAAAATAATTGAGTAACCAAGTAAAGTTTATTTTTTTTCTCAACTACAGTAACACATTCACATGATGCTCTTTCTTATACAGATGAAGAAACCAGTATTACTATATTGCTACTAAAAAAACCCCAAAATAATAAAAAAAACAAACGTGTGTCATCTCAAAAAATCTTTGTGATCTGGCCACAGCAATTACTTCAATGAATTTCACAGACACTGAAGGCAATTTGCCATGGAGTGATACCTCCACCTGAAAATCAGAATCACAGAATGGTGTCACTATGGTGTGGGTACTCTTTCTAGTCATTCCAAATATGTGTCACCCACCACAGAATGCTTTGGATTGGAAGGGACCTTCAAGATCACCCAGTTCCAACCCCCTGCCAAGGGCAAGGACACCTCCTAGACCAGTTTGCTCTAAGCTCTATCCAGCCTGGACTCTCCCAAGGAGAGTGCCGGGTCCTGCACTTTGGCCACAACAACCCCATGGGGAGCTCCAGGCTGGGCACAGAGTGGTTGGAGAGCAGCCAGACAGAAAGGGACCTGGGAGTCTGGATTGACAGGAAGCTGAACATGAGCCAGCAGTGTGCCCAGGTGGCCAAGAAGGCCAATGGCATCCTGGCCTGTATCAGAAACAGCGTGGCCAGCAGGTCCAAGGAAGGGATTCTGCCCCTGTACTCAGCCCTGGTGAGGCCACAGCTTGAGTCCTGTGTCCAGTTCTGGGCCCCTCAGTTCAGGAAGGAGATTGAGGTGCTGGAGCAGGTCCAAAGGAGGGCAACTGGGCTGGTGAAGGGACTCGAGCTCAGATCCTATGAGGTGAGGCTGAGGGAGCTGGGGGTGTTCAGCCTGGAGAAGAGGAGGCTCAGGGGAGACCTCATCACTCTCTACAACTCCCTGAAAGGAGGTTGGAGCCAGGTGGGAGTTGGTCTCTTTTCCCAGGCGACTTTCAACAAGACAAGAGGACACAGTCTTAAGTTGTGCCAGGGAAGATTTAGGCTGGATATCAGAAAGAATTTTTTTACAGAGAGGGTGATCAGACATTGGAATGGACTGCCCGGTGAGGTGGTGGATTCTCCATCCCTAGAGACATTTAAAAAGAGACTGGATGTGGCACTCAGTGCCATGGTCTAGCAACCACACCGGTGGGTCAAGGGTTGGACTTGATGATCTCTGAGGTCCCTTCCAACCCAGCCAATTCTATGATTCTATGATTCTAAGGAGGGAGCATCCACAACTTAGCAATAAAAGCAAAGAGCTGCTGTCAAGAAATCCAGCCTGGGAATAATACCCTGGGAATAACAGCCTGGGAGCAACAGGAAGGAGGAAAAGCTTCCTAGCGTGAGCAGCACCAGAAAGACAACTGACCTCTCAGGATAAATACTCAAGTGAAGAAAAACCCCCCAGGTTTTTATTGAGGTGGTACTTGATGAAGTTACAAATGGACTCATAATGTATTTGATGACCTAGCAGATTCCTCCCCTCATTTAACAGCAATAAGGCAAATTGCCTGCAGCTTTGTCACTTGGGTATTCTCAGACAAATTAAGATCTTGAGCTGCAGATCTAAAACAAGCAGCCCACAACAGCACAACAGCAATGGGTTTTGTGATGCCCCATTGATGCTCCCCTTCTGGCAAGAGGGACATGTGGTGCAGGAAGGGCACCAGAACCCTCATCTCTCTGTTCCTCCCCTTTTCCACTCTGCTCTCCTTCCAGTGTTCCTTGGTGCTCCCACTCCACAGCCTTTCCTGGGAAACCTGGTGTGGGGCACCCAGCTTGCCCTGCTGCAAACCCCAAGCCCTCCATAGACAAAATGAGAGAATTATCTCTGCTCAAAACCACAGCAGAAGCAACACAGAGTACCTAAGGTAAAGTAACCTCTTGGAGAGCCTTGTGTGGTGCACAGCTGCCAACAGCTGCCCTTTGAAGTTCAGCTTTCAATGGCCTTGAGTAAGCAGTCTTACTAAATCAAAGTGGCTACATAATAGTAATGAAATATTAACCTTATTAATGCCAACGAAGCTTACTTAAAATCTTATTAGAAGTGAGTATATAAATAGCTAAGTAAATGAGAAATTATTTCAGAGCTCTGCAGGAGATATTACTATTAATACCTTCACTCCAGTGAGATCCTGAGCAGTCTATTCAAAAGTTCTTCAGTCTACTCAAAAGCTTACTTAAGGCTTCCTAGACCAGCAGAGATTTATTTACAGCAACTCACTTTTTGCACTGAGCTCTTATAATACTATTACTCTGGCTTTATTATGAGTGGGTAAAACATGTATACTAGAGAGCTGAAGGTCAAATTCAAGTGTTTGATGGGTGGGTCATTCAGGGACAGCTCCTCCTTTCCATAAGGATTTTACTCTCTGGACACTGTCCTAACACTGGGAAGCACTTACTTTTCACTCACTTGTTACATGTCCAAAAAGGAGTCTAAGATTAACTCTTACTTCACTAGCCCTCTAAAACCCTTTTATCTGAAATCACTGCCCCTTAGTGTCTTTTGCTGATAATAATCCTTGATATACCATGTCAGCACCACTATGGCATAAAGGATGTTATGGCAAAATGCAACCCAACACTGCTAAAAGTTTTGGTCTCCCACAAGAAACGAATCATTCCAGTATAAATTTCCTTTTGGCTTAGCTGTCAAGTTCTCTGTAGCAAAAAACTGCCAAGAATTTTATAATGGCTTCTGTCACCTTGTGTCCGACCGCCTCAGAAACACAGAACATTGACTTCAGCCATTGCTTCATCCATAATTTCATTCTAAAGAACCCCAAGCCCATAAAAGCCACAGAA